>NW_005871170.1:1323059-1349155 GCF_000147115.1 Myotis lucifugus | reverse complement strand
TGACGGAACTCGATGCCAAAGTGGATTGTTCACGTTGATTGGCAGGGAAAGTGCGAACAAAGAGGCGCATCTCCCGGAAACAATGATTTTGGAGATTCCCCTTCGCAGACTTGAGCGGGTTCGGGAGGAGGCGGTGCGGAGGGAGGGGACCGGGACCGGCATCTCCGGGGAAAGTTGGAGCGAGGTGGTGGGAGGATTGGGTCGGGTCGAATGGCGTGGAGCTGGGGACTGCGCGGCCCCAGCGTCTCGGAGGTTCGAGAGCTGGGCGGGAGATGCGGGGAGGGAGGGGGCGGGGAGGGAGGGAGGGAGGGAGGGGAGGGGAGAGGAAGAAGGGGTGAGAGGGAGAACCTGCCGCCGCTCGCCGCCTCTTTGTCTGCTCCGGGACTGGGAACAAAGGGGGGAACTCTGATGAACTCTCCTCCCCTCGCCCCGGACGCCCGGGTATCTCCCTCTCACAACTTTGCCGCCACGACTTTCTGCGCTGTCAGGCCACACGAAAGTGCCCGCGCGCCTCTCGGACCGCAACAGGGGAACGTCTCTGAAAATTGTGACCAAGTGGGAGGAAGGTGAGTGGAAGACTGTTGTCTTGTTTACCTCTCTTCTCCTTAATGCGCCCGGCTCCCCGCCCTTGGAGGACAGAGGAGTCGTCCAGTGACGAAGTTTGGCTGGAAAGTTGTGCCTCCTTACCGCGCACCCTTCTCTTTTGTTCTTTAACGAACTTGCAGAGATGGTTTTATTTGTTCATTTTTAATAGGCAGAAGCCAAGCAGGCATTTATCCCAAGTGCCTCTTTCTATGAGGAGCTGGGGGGTGGGAGGAAGGGAATAGCAAACAAGGGGGCATTGCCTCGCCTTCCCCCAGTTGCGCGCACACGGGAGAAAACGCGCTGAAATGGATGGGGTCTGTCCAGTCTCACCCCCACCTCGCCCAGACTTTGTCATGCAAAAGAAAAAGATATGGAGCTGGGGGGGGGGGGCGGGGGAGGGTCCTTTCTCACCGTTTTATAACTTAACTGTCTGCGGAGCGCCAGGAGATCTAATGCACAATGCCAAAGCTGCAACAATAGAACGCAGAAAAGATTGGGGTTGGAGGGGTGTGGACTCTTGTGTTTGTGGTCCAGGGGTTAGAGCAAACAGGTAAGAGTTCTGGGAAGATTCATTTGGGGCTGGGGTAGGTGGGGGAAGCCACAGGTTCCAGACTGTCAGAGATGCAGGGATGGAGGGATGGGGCCTGGACCACTAGTTAGAGTCGGCCATCCCCTGCGCCCCTGAGTTTCGCCACCCACCCAGAATAACCTCTGCTGTCCTTGGGACCCGTCACCAACTCTCTCACTCCCCCTCCGTCGTCCCCCTCCATTTCAATGTGTTTGAACAGAAAGTAGAACGTGAGCCCTGGAAGATCCTCAGACCCTGCCCTCCGCCCGCCTTTTGTGTTTTAACCTTTTGTTTCTATCTGCCACGCCCGCCCCAAAGAGGGATGGCTGTGGCTGCTCCTGCGGGGGCCGGGGCAGCGCAATCTCCTCGGTGTTTATAGGCAAAGGGAGACTCAGTAACTTTGTTTCCAAGTAGCCTCCCTTTGCAGTGTTTCCAGGTTGGTTCTTGCTCAGATGAAGCAACCACTCTGCAGCTAGTAAACATCTCCACTTTATATGAAATTTCTTTCCGCGATTTCTCGCTTTACCACAAAAGTTGTTTATTGGTCCTGTCACTTGGTAAATAGAAAAAACATTCAGGGACAGCAGTTGGGAGTTTGTTGAAAGGGGGCAAATGTAGTATGGTTTAGCTTTTAGGATGGGTTGAAATATTGGGAATGTGCGGAACAGGTTTCTTGAATCCGACAATGCAAATTTAGGTCATTACCTTCAGGTATGTTTAATGCGATCATTCCAAACACCAAGGTAATTTATCACCAGCTCCACTTTCCTCTCCTGTCCCCACCCTAGAACCAGAGCTTTCCTCACAGCCTTGGACTTCCCCACCTTTGCACTTAGACGTGACAAATGAAACATCCAAACACAGTCTATTTTAACTTCTTAAAGTCATGCTTTTGTAGAGAAGTACCCATTATTTAAAACTTGCAGCCAGAAAGGATTCAAGCGCCAGCACTATGTAGTTTTGAATTTTCATGTCAAAGACTGAAATATAATTGTACGGTTACATTTTTAAAAGAAACTGTGTTGAATGACCTGGAAGCTAACATTAATTAACTTTAATTGTACAGGTGTAATTATTATTATCAGCATCTAGAAAGCATCACGCAGTGCATTGCTCCTTCGGGATCTTCCTATCAGTGAACATTATGGAAGTACCAACACAACGTCACGCCACTCCTGGAGGAAAAGTTATCACACTTCTTTGTTTGGAGTTACTTAAAAGTTAAAATGTTGGAATTTCTAGGATGCCTTCCCCATGTGGATTACTGCAGCGTGATCACTGGGAATTCTCCACCTGAAAGGTACTTTTCTTTTTAAATGCCCCACAAGTGCTTCATTTTGGGGCTGGTGCTAATGCCATTAGAGCCTTGCCTAGTTATTTTGAGTTTTGCCCGATCACAGTGATTTATGACTTCAGATTCCCTTGTTTTGAACTGGTGTTGGTAGGTTCTTTTTCATTTGGAATGAGGATTCGAGCACTTTCGATGAAATTTTATCAGTTTTACAATGTGCTCTTCACCATTAGCACACAAATGAATGTGGATTATGTTGTCACTAAGGAAAGTTATGTAACAATGATGGGTCCAATATGCAAATGTCTTATTTTGTCTATGATTGGTTTTGTCTTTAAATATGGTAGTGATGTTTCTACGTTAGCAGAACTTTGGGGGTTTGCATTATTATTTTTTTTCACTTTTGATATTTCATTCTGGTAAACAAAATCCAAAACTAACCAGAAGTAAATGAATTCCTAATAACTGGGAGTCAATATTAAGTACAAGTTCTCACAGAATGAAAACTTGACAGTGTAATAACAAAGAGCCTGTGAGTATGTTTAGTCTTAATGGAATACATCAAGTTTTTATAACATTCATTAAGAGTCTTCTAGTCCCACTTCTAAGTCTTACAATTCATTTTTGTCTACCCCTATGAGAAAGCAATTAAAAGTTCACATAAGTACTGTTGGTAATATAAGTGTTTCGATGCAGTATTTACTTTCCTTGTTTAACTTTCCTTGTTTGCCATGGAAAGTGAGAGTTTTCTTTTGTTTAAAATACATTACTTTGAAATGATTGAAGTTGTAAGATTTGATTCTCAAAATGACTCAATTTAAAGAATATTTTAAATGGTATAGATGGCAACTGTCATTAATATATTACTTTGACAAATGTTCAGGTCTGGTAAAAGAAGACAATTAAGAATCAGAAATACTTTTACCCTGTTACAAGTAAAAAACTATTAGGATTTCTTTTTAGTTGTATAAACTTGGGCAAGCTACTTAATCTTCTTGAACTTTAACTTATCAACTATAAAATGAAGATTAAGGAAAAGAAACTTTAAGACATATTTTACCTTTAAGATTATGTGATTTGCTCATTACTCCTATAATTAAGGTGCATCCTCTCTTGTGAAGTTTCTTTTTAAATTATTGAACAATACAGTTACTGAGGTGGATAATTTCATGTGTGTTAATAATTATTTTGTGTGAATTCATAACTTGGAATATTAGTTGAGGAAATATGTTTTACATTTTCTGTAAAGTATACTTTTGGCAAAGTGTGCTGTATGGAAATGTCAGAGTTCTTCAAATGTTTTGAACAGAAGTTTATCTGCTGGAATATTTTTTTTGGGGGTAGATAGTGCAGTATTATTTCTCCTCAAGTGTTTTGCCTACAAATGTCTAAAGTGAGTATGTTTGAATTTGTTCTAATGGCCATCCAGAGTTAGGCTCCAAGGTTTAGAAATAGACTTTGGGATAAAAAGACCTGAATTTGAATCTCAGCCAAGGCAACTACTTACCATGATCCATTTGCCAGGGTACTTGGCTTCCTTGGGTCTCAGTCTCCTGACTTGTAAGTGGGGATCATAACACTTATCTCATTTTTAAAAGAATATATGTAAGAAAAAAACGTAACAGAGGGCTAAGTATCTCTAATCATGTAATAAAAGGTACGATCATTGCCTTTTGGAATAAATTAGTGACATTTTGGTACTCCCAACTTTCTTTGTTGACTGCCTTACAGATTTCAAGCCACATTAACCAGAAATATTCACTGAAATATTCGAAGTCAATTTGGATGGAATTTTTCACATATTTAAATGTTTTTCTCTGAAAATAGGTTCGGTTCAAGTCTTTTATCCGGTTAAGTGTAGATTAATTCACTTTGACAAACATTTATGAAGTGTAAGCATGTGGTAGGAGATGTGGTCAAAGAGGAAATGGGAACATGGTGAGCAATTCACATGGATCCTTAAAGGCCATTGTGAAGACTTGGGAGTTTTCACTCAGGGGTAGGAGATTCCATTGGGGGGTTTAAACAATGATTGCTCTGATGTAATTAGTGTTGTAACATGGTGGTTCTGGCTGGCTGTTTTGAGATCATATAACATAGCTCAAGTGTAAGCATGTTGCTGAAGGTCATAGCTTCATCTTGGGATTTTGAGTCCTTCTGTTTCCTTATAGATATTTCTGTGAATTGAGATAATAGCAAGTTTCTAGAATGGATTTACTCAATTTCTCTATTTTCAATGTTATCCATGATGAGTAGGTTTAGATATAGTTTTAAAATTTTTGTTATTCACTTTTCAGCTATCGTATAAAGTGGTTTTTCAGTGGTTTCTTGATGAGGAAATGAAAAACTATTGCACATTTTCTGATATTGGTTTTATAGAATGGTCTTTATTTAAATAGAAAACTCACAGTTAGTATAAACAACACTTAGAAGACTAGCATTATCATCGTGAAATGAAGTTTAAGTCCTGGGTTTTCATTTTCTAGATTTGTAATTTAGCAAGATACATTGCCTTCTCTGAGTGATTATTTAGTTTGATGAAAATTATATTAATTTACCCTTAGGAAGTTTCTGATGTGAATGTTAAGGTATTGCTTCTTCTCATTTGTAAAATACCAGCGGAGGGTTGTCCGGAAATGTTAAGAAGAAAAATATGAAATCAGTTAATGTTTAAATGAGAAAATATTTCCCCCCAGATGTATCCAAAACTTTGTTTGTGGACCACATGTATTTTAATCAGAAGATTATATTATTAGTATAGCACCTACTAATATAATGATTTGTAATTATAGATTTTAAAGTGATAAATTCCTTTACATTTTGATATGTGATGTTAATTCTTAAATTATAACCAAATATGCTTAATAACTTTACTGTAAATACCAAATTTTACAGTCTTGGTTATTTAAAACTGCTCAGTGATGTGGATTAATTTGAATTACTGAAATCAGAACAATCTACCAAAGTACTTGCACTTAATTTATATAGGAAGCAAATCTAAACATTCATATGTGCCATCTAAAAATGATGAATACAATACATACTAAGCATTTAATAAGTAAATAAAAAAGCACTTATTGTCTTTGAACTTTATATTAAGTCTAGGAGGTGATCACCTGAATATTTTGTTATATTTTGAGTACCATTTCTACTTAATTATTTGCTATGAGTTTATTTAGGTATAATAGGTGTTCCCAAATTCACATTGATTTCTTCTTCATAGCCTCAAATTTGATGATTTTTAAATTCCAATCATTTCTAAGTACTTTGATGGTAGTTCTGCTTATCATTGTCTAGAAACATATATCATGGAACTATGAAACCAACTCTGTTTAATCACTTTTTCCTTATTCTTTCTTTTAAATAATACTTATTTAGTGGCTTCTATGTCCTGGGACTTGTTCTAAGCACTGAGGATGCACAAGAACTAAAAATCCCTGCACTCTTGGAGCTTTTACTAGTGACAATAAAATATATGTTAAAAGGCAGCAACTACTATTGAATAAAATAAAGCAGGAAAGGGAGATAGGGAGTGGGAGGGAAGGAGTTGCAATTTTCAGAGGGATGGCCAGTGATGACTTCATGGAGAAGATGACACTTCAGGAATGCCATGAGAGAAGTGAATGAATGAGCTACGAGATATTGGGTAGAAGAACATTCAGGCAGAGGCATGGCATGTGCCTAGTAAATCAATGGAAAAGCAAGGAGGGCACATTGGCTGGAGTGGAATGAGCAAAAGGGATGGTGGTAAGAGATGTGGTAATAGAGGAAATAGGAATATGGTAAGCAGATCACATGGATCTTTAAAGGCCATTGTGAGGACTTTGGATTTTTCACTCAGGGATAGGGGATTCCATTGGAGGTTTAAACAATGATTGTTCTGATGTAAGTCATGTAACATGGTGGCTCTGGCTGGTGGATTGAGATAATCAGAGTGGACAAGGACAGAAACAGGAAGATCATTTAGGGAGCTGTTTCAGCTATCAAGTGAGAGGTGACGGCTACTTGGATGAGGGTAAAAGTAGCACGGAGGTAGTGAGAAGGGGTTGAATTCTGAAGATATTTTGGCTGGAGGATTTTCTGGAAAAGTGGATAGGAATTATGAAAGAAAGAAGCAGAGTCAAGTATGATTCTGAGACTTTTGGTATGAGCACCTAAATAGACAGAATGCCCATTAACTGAGATGAAATGGGGTCTTGGGGTGCAAGAGACCAGAGCTCAGTTTGGACACATTAATATTAAGATATATTTTAAGCATCTAGACAGGTTAATACACAAGTCTGGTTTTCAGGGAAGAAATCTAGAGATACGAATTAGTGAGTTGGAAGAAATTAAATGCTCTTTAAGCCATGAGCCTAGATGAGATCACTAAGGGAATGAGTATAGAAAGACAGGAGGTCTAGATACTAAGCCTTGGGGCCCTCCAGGTTTAGAAGTGGGGAAGATGAGAAAGGGCAGGTAAAGAATAGCGGGAAGTTGAAGCCCAGTGAAGAAAGTGTCTTCAGGAGGAAGAAAGATCCTCTGTGTCAAGTGCTGCTGATAGATTGAGCCAGATGACTATTAAGAAAGATCTTTGGCCAGAACCGGTTTGGCTCAGTGGATAGAGCTTCGACCTGCAGTCTAGATACTAAGCCTTGGGGCCCTCCAGGTTTAGAAGTGGGGAAGATGAGAAAGGGCAGGTAAAGAATAGCGGGAAGTTGAAGCCCAGTGAAGAAAGTGTCTTCAGGAGGAAGAAAGATCCTCTGTGTCAAGTGCTGCTGATAGATTGAGCCAGATGACTATTAAGAAAGATCTTTGGCCAGAACCGGTTTGGCTCAGTGGATAGAGCTTCGACCTGCAGACTGAAAGGTCCCAGGTTCGATTCCGGTCAAGGGCATGTACCTGGGTTGCGGACACATCCCCAGTAGGGGATGTGCAGGAGGCAGCTGATCGATGTTTCTCTCTCATGGATGTTTCTAAC
Source organism: Myotis lucifugus (assembly GCF_000147115.1). Taxonomy (NCBI): domain Eukaryota; kingdom Metazoa; phylum Chordata; class Mammalia; order Chiroptera; family Vespertilionidae; genus Myotis; species Myotis lucifugus. The sequence goes on along the minus strand of NW_005871170.1, from coordinate 1,341,751 downwards.
TCTCTATCTCTCTCCCTTCCTCTCTGTAAAAAATCAATAAAATATATTAAAAAAAGAAAGATCTTTGGTTTTAAGCATATGGGAGATCAATGCTCATTGGTAGTCTTGGCTAGAGTACTTTTGGTAGATGATGAGAGATTATATCTTTTTCCTAATTTGTGTGGTCCATTACATAACTTTAGAGAATCTTATCTAGTCTTAACTAAAATTAGTCATGGCTTTCTAATTGATAAAATGCTTTCCCATATGTTATCTTAGAGTCTAAGAGAGATGGGGTGATAGTGTCTATGTTTATCTTATAGAAGAAGAAATTAAGACTCAGAAGTAAAGTGATTTGTCCAAAGTCACCCAAATAGGAGGTAGAGCTCATTTAATTTCAAACCCTTTGTCATTCACGACAGGAGGGATAGTAATAATAAAACCAATTCCAATATAAGGGGATAGAAGTGATAATGGTGGTGTGTACAAAGTATGGGATTATATCAGGGAAGGGAGCGGTTACCTTTTGGAGTCAGGGGACACTTCAAAAGGATTTAAAAGATGCATTTTAACAGGTGGCCAAAGTCTAGGCTTGGGAAATATATGCAAAAACATGGAGGGATGAAACATGGGATGAAAACTGGAATGCATTTGGGATGCCTAAGTCATAGGATTCATGTTGAACTTTAAAAAGAGTGGATGAAAGATAGGCCAGAGTGATGCTAGTTCAAGGTTGGATTGAAATATGGTTTCAATAAAACTACCAGGTGTCATCTTAAATGTCTCTCATGTCACATAAGACAGTTACACACAGTGTCCCTCATGTCATATATGGTAGTTATACATAACATGTTAGAGATGCCTGGACATAGATACATCATCACAAACGCACTATCTTAGTTCAGGCTGCTGTAAACAAGTAGCATAGGCTGGGTGGCTTAGAAACAACAAAAATTTACTTCTGATGGTGCTGGAGGCTGAGTGCTGGCAGATTCAGTGTCTGGTGAGGGCCTGCTTCCTGGTCCATAAACAGCTGTCTTCCTGCAGTGCCCTCACATGGTGGAAGGGCCAAGGGAGCTCTCTGTGGTCTCTTCTATAAGGGCACTGATCCCACTCAAGAGGGTGCCACTCTGGTGACCTACCCACTGCCCAAAGGTCCCACCTCCAAATGCCATCATATTGGAAATTAGTTTTGAACACAAGGATTTTGATGAATTTTGGGAGCATACAAACATTCAATCTATAGCAGGTATATTTTCAAAATTCTATTCTCCCTTTGAAAGTATATGTGCACGTGGATTGTACACCACTGAAGAAACTCTGGTGGCCATTTCTAGTCTATTGTTTCTAGTCTATGTCAATCAGGACCTTTTGGCATCAAGTAAGAGAATTCTTAACCAAGTGGCTTAGAAAGTAAGGACTTTTATTTTATTTTATTCTTTGGCTTCACATTAAAGAAACCTGGAATTGGACTATTCCAGGACTGGCCAATTTAGTGGCTCAGCAATGTCACGGTTCCTGGTTAGCTGACTTTCTCCTTCTGGTCTTGAGCTGCAGCTTCAAGCAGCGTGTCTCCACTTGGGAACCCAGGATAGGAAGCCAGAAAGGGTTGAATCTTTGCCATATATTTATATACATATATTATTTCTTTTAAATGTACTCTATTCAATGATATCTTTGGGTAAATGTACAGAGTTGTGCAACCTTCGCCACTTTTAGAACTTTCTATCACCCCAAAAATATCTCCGGTGCCCATTTGCAGTTAATTTCTGTTCTTACCCACTGGTCTCAGGCAACCACTAATGTACTTTCTCTCTCTATGTAGTTGTTTTCCCTGGACTTTTTCATACATAAATGGAATTGTGCAAGAGTGGGGTTTTTTGTTTTTGTTTTGGTCTGGCTTTTTTCTCTTACTATAAAGTTTCTGCTCATCCATGCAGTAGCATGAATCAGTAGCTTGTTCCTTTTATTCCCTGCATAGTGTTCCATTATATGGATGTGTTACGTGTTGCTTTTCTGTTCACCAGATGACAGACATGTGGGTTGTTTCCATTTCTAAGCTATCATGAATAATGCTGTTGTGAATAGTTTTGCATAACTTTTTTCATGGACATGTATTTTCATTTCTCTGAGGTAGATATGTAGGAGACAAATCGCTGTATTGTATGGTAAATTAAAACTTTTCAAGAAACTGCCAAACTGTTTTCCAGGTTTGAGGGTTCCACTCATAATGTATGAGGGTTCCAGTTTCTCCAAATCCTGGCCTCATATCTTTTTAAGAGTGAGTAAAACCTCCAAAAGAAGTCTTCCCCGGATAACTACAGAAGCCTATGACAATCTAGACAGTACAGTAACAAGGGAAATGAGATTACTCTGAGAGGCTTAGACTGATCAACCAACACCCTGGCCCAAAATGCCCATGGGTGCCCAGTGTCAGAACCAAATTGAAGGAGTTTGGTTCTTAGGTAGGTAACCCACAGAGTCAGCATATGTCCCTGTGTCAGGCTTAGGACGTATTATTAATTTAAACATACAAAAGAGAGCCAAGTGCTGTATTTATATGGCAATTATGGTTTAAAAGGTAGCCACATACTCGAACAGAAGTAAGCCATTCTATTGAAATTCAGGTTATTCTCTGCTTATCACATTAAGAATTTTTGAAAATTAATCTGTCCAAATGAATAGCAAAACAAGCACAGCCCTGGTGAGTGACTCTGCGGGCAGTTGTTAAGCCCCAGCATTCCTTTCTGGTGAAGTGAAATGTAACTTTTTTGGCTTCCCAGTTATAGTTTTTTATAACCTTGGTGAAGTGTAAATGAACAGCCACCAATCCGTAACATATAGAAAGATATTTAGACAGTGTTAAGTGCTGGACAACTTGACAAAATTACTTGAGCTTGGATGGAAAAAAAATCAACAGGGCTCTATTCTCATAGTTCTACCTTATTCTTTTATTGACTCCTTTTAAATATATATTTTTTTATTGTGAGGTATAACATACATAAGGATACATAAATCCACTATATGTGTAGGATATGGATGCTACCCTCTGTTGCAAGATCCAGAACATGTAGATCAGCATGCTTATTTCAGCAGAATGATGGAGTTTCAAATGACTCATGCTTGAAAGTCTCTGAAAATCTGAAGCAAATTTTTTGGTAATTAGAATGCATCCATAGATAATTCTGATAATTTAAGCAATAGTTACAGAGAATTGGGAGGCAGGAATTATATTTAAAATTGTCTTCTGTGACATTCCTACTCTTAAAACTATTTTGTTTTTTTTCTTCAAATCTTAGAGTAGGTACCAGTATAGACTATGATACCTAGAAATTTGTAACTGTCATTTTAATACTAATAATTTGAACTAAGCAATAACTTAAAAAATATCCAAACAACTCCTAGTAGTTCTCTCATAATGGGTAATTTCATTCCAGAGATAGAGAAAACCAAGAAGAGAAGAGAAATTTAAGTTTCTTTTATTAGTCTTAGTGGGAATGAAGTATACATCTTAAGATTGATAGTTCAGTGTTCTATTTCTCAGAGAAGAAATAACTATTACAGAAACTTCTGACATTTGTGCAGTGATTACTTATACATCTTCTTACTTGATTCTCACTTGAATCCCAAGCAGTAAGTATTCGTAACTTTCTCAGCATTACAGGTAAGGAAACTGGAATTCAGAGAAGTACCTGGCCCAAGAAATCGGACTAGTAAGTGGAACAATGCAAATCCATTAATTAGGGACCAGCAATGTGGAGGAGGATGAGAGAATGTTCCCTGAAGAGGTCCTACTCAAAGTGATAGTTCTTCTACTTTCAGGTTGATATGATTTATTCTTATTCTGAAAATATATTTGAGACCCACACTTTTGATCATGCTTCAAAAGAGGATGGTCAGCTCTGCTGGTGTTTTAGATTCCTAAGAGATTGTGTTGCTAGGAACAGTTGAGAGGCTGCATGATGGTGAAACAAGTCAGTGTTCAAAAGTTTTACTTGTTAGGTTTCAATGGGATGCTATCATTCTTTGTAAGAAACTCCCAGAGGATGATACATAACAATATTCATAGAATCCCCATTCTATAGCAAAAAAAAAAAAAAGATTTTTGGATTATCTTTTCATCTTATTATTCCTTTGAGTCAGATGTGCAAGGAAGCTTTGGGCAGACTTACAATTACTGAATTGAAACTCTGAATAGAAGACCTCCCTGTGACTTGACTTTGCTTTGTCCCTGAACTTAGGTCTAACTATTTATCTACCTATCCATCTATCTATCTACCTATCCATCTGTCTATCTATCTAACTATCTATCATCTATCTATCTGCCTATCTATCACCCTACCTATCTATCTGAAGGGACTTGACATGCCCTTTATCCATAATTCTAGCTCCTATTCTGGGCAGTCTACTTGGTGAGCAGCTGCTCTGGACTTTAATGAGCTTTTAGGGACTCTCTTGTCCTTTTCCACTGGGCTTAGGTCAGAGTTAGGCCTGATTGACCTGGTCCATGCCTTCTTTCCTCCATCCCAGGATTGGGTCTTACTAGCCTTCTGGATCTTGCATTCCAATAGAGGGTATGGGATGTCTTCTCTAAAAACCTAGATCAGAACTTGGCCCAGATGCACCTGTTTTGCTTCCTTTCCCCTGCATCTGAGTATACCTCCTTTGAACTTGGCCTTCCAGTGGACTAAGTATCTAACTGGGAGATTTCCTGAGTTGCTGCTTTTTAATACTGACCTGGAATGAAGAAGAGACTATGAAGCTCCCTCAAAACCAGGTGTCCTCAAACTTTTTAAACAGGGGGCCAGTTCACTGTCCCTCAGACCGTTGGAGGGCCGGACTATAGTTTTAAAAAAAACTATGAACAAATTCCTATGCACACTGCACATATCTTATTTTGAAGTAAAAAACAAAACAAAAACGGGAACAAATACAATATTTGTATTTGCATGTGGCCCAAGGGCCGTAGTTTGAGGACCCCTGCTCAAAACTCAACACCACACTTTACATTGCCTCCACTTTTTGTGGCCCTCATTTTTTGTTTCTGAGACTCATTTTGGCCTGGGCTTATGGCTTCACAGCTCCTGTTTGGATTGAAGGGTGAACCCTCAATATTACAGTGAGTGAGCTAAGCTAATAGAGTGCATAATTGAGATCCATTCACATTTCATTGGATGCAAGTAATATGTAGAAGAAAGAAGTCTAAAAAACTTAAACACCCAAAGCTGGGCAGTCTTGGCTCTCTGGCCTTATGTGGTGACTCCATGTTTCCACTCCTCTTTCTCTTTAGCCCTCACCACAAACTGACAGTATGAAAGCTGTCCCTTCTTGTCTGCTCCCTTCCTCTGGAAAAATATCACACTGCACTAGCACACCCAGGATATTAGTTCCTAATGGTAGATCAGTATGGAATGGAGAGCCCACTAGGGGTTGGCATATGTGACAACCCTGATAAAATACTTCCTATTGTATTTGGTTGGCCCTTAGCAATTGGAAAAAAGAGATGGTAATGTAACAAAAGTTGCTAGCATATGTTTTCAGCTTCTTTTATTTTTTCACAGGGTATAGTTCAAATAATAAATAAAATTCACTTCTTGTCACTCCGTCCTTGGGTCTAGCATAATAAAATTTCAGCATTTGTCTCAGCGTGGGAATTTGGGTGAAAGTTCATAGAATGTTTTTCTTTAGAAATTTCTGTTGAATTCTGGCTGATTGTGCAGCCAAATTAAAAAAAATCTCACTTGACTGTAATGATGAAACTACTATTCCTAAATATATTGTGTAGGTTTCTAGCTAAGTGGATATGAGTGTATTCGGGTTGCACGCAAACAAATAGGAACAGGATGCATCATTATCCTCATGCCAGATCCTTGTTCTGTGGTGTGGTCTTCGGAGTTCCCAGGGCTTGTGCCTGCTGAGGCTTCCAAAGCCAGAAATTGGCTGGGCTAACTCTGGCTTGTTAGTCAGATCACCTTTGGAACATAGGAGTCGATCCAGGGGCCCATAAAAGGGTCGCAGAGTCTGAGCATCAGTGGTCCCATCTTATTGTCTGACTTTCAGTTCTGCATCAATGTAAGTCATGATTTACCTACTGATTCAACTTGTTATGCAAATCCCAGGACTTGGTGTGCAGATTCAAATAGTATCTCTTTGCATATCCGGGTCTTTTGTGTTCCCCGGTTGTTTTGTTGCTGGCATTAACTCTGTCTGGTCCTAATCTGCAGTGCCTTCTTGTACTTGATTCACATCTTCTTTACATTTCTATTCTCAGAGCTCGCCAGTTTCAGTGGGTGCTGGCCAACCACAGTGGTCTCAGGTTCGACCTCCTGTGCTTATGGATTAATATTGGGTACTAACATGTTAGTAAAAAATAATTCACCCAACAAATTTCCAAAAAATGAACTCTTCCTTTGCTATCACTTCTGCCCTTCTTCAGGACGTTGCATTGGTTCCGATACCAACAATGACATCCCTGAAGTATGGTGAAATGCAGAGCCTCTCAGTCGTCTACGAGGAATTTAAGCTGTGCTGAGTTCCATTTTATGTCTAATATAGCTTAGTATTCCGATTCTTGGAAAACTGGTGATGGATGAATAACATATGTGCTTATTCTTTATTAATTAAACTGTTTGATTAATCCACATAAGAATTGTAACAAACTGGCTAAAACAGTTTAGCCTTCCTGGGAGACCTTCTGGAGCGATGAATAAGAGTAGGGCATTTTGTTTTGAGTTGCTTAAACCCACCATGAGCAATATTTAATTCTGAGCCTAGTTTACAAGCAGCTGTAAAGGGGAACTGGATGCTTGGGTCCAGTGGAAAAAAGGAGAATTTTCAAGGTATTTTTGGTGTATCTTTTGAACTTGGAACTATGTGACTGTATTACCTAATGGAAACAGGAGAATGAATGGAAAGAAGAAAGGGAGGGAGGAAAGAAACACTTATAGGGAACAATACATCAATGAATTAATATTTCTAAGTCATTTGCTTCTATAAAGCACTTTGCAAATTGCTTGGGAGATAAAAGTATATATGAAAGGAAATCTTCAGGGATTCCTACACGTGGCTCTTCAACAACTTCGTAAAGTAGGATTGCTGTCCACACTTTATAGGTGAAATAATGGAAGCTGTTAATGGTGAAGCTGGAAGTGGGCCCAGGTGTGTCTGACTAACGCTGTGCCATGCTGCCAGTCTTGGTTGGCTTGGGCTGCTATAACAAAATACTGCAGACTGTGTGGCTTACACAACAAATATTTCTCATAGTTCTGGAGGCTGGGAGATCCAATAACAAGGCATAGGCAGATTCAGTGTCTGGTAAGGTTCCTCTTCATGGTTTGTAGATGGCTGCCTTCTTACTGTATCCTCACTTAGGAAAGGGAGGGAGGGAGGAAGAGAGAGAGAGAGAGAGAGAGAGAGAGAGAGAGACAGAGAGAGAGAGAGAAAGAGAGAGAGAGAGAAAGAAAGAGAGAGAGAGAGTAATCGAGAGATCTGCTCTCTTCACCCCCTTATAAGAGCACCTGTCCCATCATGGGGACTCTACCCTCATGATCTCCCTCAAGCCCAATTACCTCTCAAAGGCTCTACCTCCAAATATAATCACACTAGAAGCCTGGTGCACAAAAATTTGTGCACTTGGGGGGGGGTCACTCAGCCCGGCCTGTGCCCTCTCGCAGTCTGGGACCCCTCGGGGGATGACCACTTGCTGGCTTAGGCCTGCTTCCCGGGGGATTGGGTCTAAGCTGGCAATCAGACATCCCTCTGGCAGCCCGGGAGCCCTCGGGGATGTACACTTGCTAGCAGGGAGCAGGCCTAAGCTGCAGTCTGACATCCTTAGTGCTGCTGAGGAGGTGGGAGAGGCTCCCACCACCACTGCTGTACTGGCAGCCATCAGCCTGGCTTGTGGCTGAGCAGAGCTCTCCTTGTGGGAGCACACTGACCACCAGGGGTCACCTCCTGCATTGAGTGTCTGCCCCCTGGTGGTCAGTGTGTGTCATAGTGACCAGTCATTCCCAGTCGTTCTGCTGTTAGGGTCAGTTTGCATATTACCCTTTTATTATATAGGATAGAGGCTTGTGCATTGATGGAGGCCGGCTGGTTTGCCCTTTAAAGGTGTCCCGAATCAGGCTGGGGTCCCAACTGGGTGCCTGGCCAGCCTGGGTGAGGGGCTGAGGGCCGTTTTCAGGCTGGCCAAGCAACCCCGGTGACGGAAGCTCCCAGCCTCTCCTTTTTTTATTTTTTATTTTTATTTTGGGATTTATTTACCTTCTATAATTGAAACTTTGTTGCCTTCAGTGGAGCTCAGAGCCAGCTGCGGCAGGTGGGAAGCTTGGCTTCCTCCATCACTGGAGTAACCAAGCCTCTTGCTCGCTCCAGCTCCGTGGCTGCTGGCCGCCATCTTGGTTGGGTTAATTTGCATATAGTTGCTCTGATTGGCTGGTGGGTGTGGCTTAAGGCATAGCAAAGGTATGATCAATTTGCATGTTTGTCTTTTATTAGATTAGATTGGAGATTAGGGCTTCAACATATGGATTTTGGGGTACATTCAGTTCATAGCACTGCCTCTCCATCAAAGATATGGCATAAAGAACCTGTAAATATTCTCTAATATTAATTTACTGATCAGAACTGGCCCTGAGCAAAATTGCCGGGTACAGGAAATTTGACTGCGCCAGTCTATAGTTTCCATCCTCTCAATCCCCTTCCCTCCCGTTGCCATGTTCTCTCCTTCCTTTTGTCCTCTTTCTTTTTCTTAAGCCATTGAAGCTTTCAAAATATTATTCTATCCATCCATCCATCCAACCATCCATCCATCCATCCATTCATCCAACCATCCACCAAACCATCCACCCACTGATCCATCCATTTACCTACCTACTATGCACTCCTCATTCAGATATCATTGAGCACCTATTACGTGTCAGGACTGGATTGGGTGCTGGGGATACAAAGTTAAACAAAATGGACATGGTTCCTGCCATCACATATTTTAAGAAGAAAAAAGGTGTCTGTGTATAAATACGTTTGGGGAACTCTACAAACTATTCTCAGGTCCCTTTTGTAGGCTCACCAGGCTTTCTAAGTTCCCTGAGATACCTGGTGGTCAGAGTTTTTTTGTTTTGTTTTTTAACTTCTTGAATATGGAATCATTGTCCCTTGTGTGTGTGTGTGTGTGTGTGTGTGTGTGTTTAAATTTTGTTTGTTTTTGGAAACTCAGAACATTCATTAACAAACCTCACAGAGCAATTCTTTGGACAAAGATTTATTTTGGAAATAATGATTCTAAAGATTTCTTTCATGAAAATTCAGTAACTTCACAATTAAATGTGTAATCTGCTTCAAAATAATATTTGAATTTAAATGGTGAGCTTTAGTCCAAAGAAGAAATTTGAGGGACTGTAGACATTGTGAAATGACCTGCAGTGTAAGAATTGGTGCAGCAGAAACCTTTCTGTGTCTCTCACGTCATGTAAGGTAGTAGCTCACATCAGCCCTGAAAAGACTGGCCCAACACAAACAATGACAATAACAATAAAAACAAAAAACATAGGATCATAATGAGGTGGAACAGCAATGTGAAAGAGTGCAGTAAAACGAAGACAATGTAAGCAGAAGGCTATGAAGAGCAGCTAGAAAGATAAATACTGTTGGGCTGAGAGTGGCCCTTCAGAAGCGCACAAAATCATTTGAGAGCATCTGAGAGAAGTCAGGAGAGCCTCATCTAGTCCCGACTCAGGCAACAGAGACCACGTTCTCTGAAGGCTTTTTTGATGCCACACAGTTTAACACCTACTTAGGCGGCTTTGCTGGTTTTCAGTCAGTCCAGTTTCATCCCTGATCGCTCTGCCTCCCCAAGGAGACTAGGTGTCTAGGGCTGGATGGTGGCACCCCAAAGAGATTAGGCCCTAATATGTGAAAACTAAATGTTATCAATTAAGGAAACTGGTCTTTGCCTGTGTGATTAAATTAAGAATCTTGACATGGAAATTATCCCTTGGGCCCTAAATCCAATCACAAGTGACCTTATAAGAGAGATGTAGAAGGGGGGGGATCATCCCTACAGAGCAGTGCAGATGGTGATGTGAACATGATGAAGGAGATTGGAGTGATGTGGCCACATGCCAAGGAATCCCAGCAGCCACCACAAGCCAGAAGAGACAAGAACGGATTCTTCTCCCAGAGCAAGCATGTCAAACTCAAAGGCGAACACAGGCCAAATAAACAAGGCATGCGGCCTGCGGGCCACGAGTTTGACATGCTTGTCCCAGAGCTTCTGAAGGCCTGTCGACACCTTGACTCTGGACATCTGGCCTTCAGATCATGAGCGAATACGTTTCTGTAGTTTTAAGCCATGGAGTTTGTGATGATTTGTCACAGCAGCCCTAAGACACTAACACAGGTATGTAGTCTCTGAGGGCCAGTCGAGGTCTCCTCTGTACTTGGCCAGTACTCAGTATGCAGAGTTCTGCACATAGCAGGCACTCAACTACTTGAGTGCTCAAACTGACTTCTTCACTAGTCTAGCAATTCAGAGCTTGAAGATTTGTATTTAAAATTGTATTCGAAGAGAAGTGAGACCAGCAAGATCTGGGTATTCATTTGTGAAAGAAGAAATTAATGCCCCCGAGGCTTACTCTCTCATGAGTTTATTGCATCTTGAAGCTTAGATTTATGCCACCTTTTAATGTTACAATTCCTCTGCTTTGCTGGGATATTAATACCACTAAGAAGACTTTATCTAGCAGAACAAGAAAAGTGAGTCATTCCAGGCAGTGGTTTGACATCTTAATTAGCACGACCTGGCTGCTTCCTTTCTCTTCTTTCCACTGACAGTATCTAAATGACAGTGTACTGGGATTTCTGGATCAAACACAAAATGTCTTCTGCTCAAATCTTCCATGAAATGCAATTTTGAAACTATGAGCTTGATTCTTACTCAAGCAGAACCCTTAGTGCATTAACTGGGACTAGCTGACTGGGAACTGCAGGATCGTGTTCTATGGGAAACATAACGTTTGTTTTTACATAGAAGCTGCATAAAATAATCTGGAATCCTGGCTCAGTAGACTGGCCTGGTGGTGAACATTATTCTTTCCAATATTATGGCATTTCTTATGGGCATTTTGTTTTTCTCTCACAGGGAAACATGGTCTTCTCTAGACCATTCCTCTAAGATCTGTTCCTTTGTAAAACAAGTAGGAGTTAAAATAAATTGCTAGAACATTTAACCTCCTCCCCCCATTGAATTGAACTTGTATTTGCATGATTACCATATCTTTTGATTAAGGTTGAAATTGACATTAGACACTTTTAACTTTAAGACAACCCACCTCATATGCCTAATTAATGAAATCCTTGGATTGTTGTTGGCACCGTCCCCTTCTCTCTCTGTCATATTTTAAATATGCTCTGAAGATATCATTTACAGATAGTCCCTGACTTACGATGTTTTGACCTAAGATTTTTTGACTTTGAGATGGTGCAAAATCGACACATTCAGAAATAGTACAATTGATATTCTACTGTGTTGCCAGTATTGTTTGGATATTGTGTTCTGTGTTTTCACATCCCGTCATGTCTACAAAATGCCCATTAGTGTCTCCTGCTTCAGGTGGGAAGAAGAAGATTGATGAAACTCCACTGCCCAATTGTAGGCTAATGTAAGTGTTCTGGGCATGTTTAAGGTAGGCAAGGCTAAGCTACCATGTTTGGTAGGTTAGGAGTCGTAAATACATTTTTGACTTATGATATTTCCGTTTACCATGGGTTTATTGAGACATAACCTGATGGATCGAGGAGCATCTGTAGTTCTTACTGCTAATGGCTACAGCCACATCACCAAAGTATTAAGTGGTGTGATTGAGATCTTACCTAAAAGGTTCACTATCAAAGAGACAGGCCCATGTACCCGACATGTTATTATTTTACCGGAGACATAGCAGTTGCTCAATAAATAATTATTTGACTGAATGAATTAGTAATTGAGTAATGATTAAAATCCACAAGTTTTAATGTTATCAAAGCCTTAACTAGCAGTTTAGGTGTCCTGGGCTCACATCAGTGTTGTAACTCCTCTTGTGGTGAAGAAGAGCACAGAAGAGTGTTCCTAACACTTTCCAGTGCTCTCCAAGAGAAATAGGATGAGAGTCACAAAAGTAAGCCACGTATGTAATTTTAACTTTTTAGTAGCCACAGTAAATTATTTATAGTGATATATTTTATTTAACTCAAAGTATTGAAATATAATTTCAACATGTGATCAAAATAAAAATTATTAATGATATATTTTACATTCTTTAGTCTCTAAAATCCTGTGTGTATCTTCGACTGAGAGCACATCCCAATTTGGCCTAGCCTCATTTTAAGTGCTCAAAAGCCACATGTGGCCAGGGGCTACCATATTGGATAGTGCATGTTTGTACCTCCTGGAGGCTCCTATTTTAAAACATTATTCTTTATAAGCTATTGAGTAGGATACATGTATAATCTTGTCAATGAACTGGTACAAAAATTGTATCAGCTATGCAACTGAAATAAAATTGATAAAATAAAAGTTCATCACTTAGAGATATGTAATACCCTCTAAATTTTAGGGTCTATGATCAAGCTTCCATTAATCCAGGATTTAGATTTTTCTCCTGTGCTATTGTGGGGCAAGTTACTTATCTTCTGATAAATTTGCTTCAATGTGTAGCAATAACCTTTGCAAAGGGTTTAATGCTGAAACACTCAGTTCTCATTGTTAGCTGGAATTAGTTCTTAGTATTTTCTTTTGCATCCAAAACTCTGGAAAAAGAGGGTGATTCTCTCCTATATTTGCTAACTTTTTCATAATGTTTTTTCCCCAAAGTCAACTCTCCTTGTGTTAAGAACTTGATGTGATTATTGATGAAAATAAGATAATTGACATTTAAAAAAATCAGTTCAACATGGGCTGTTCCAGGTAGGTCCGGTATAAGGGGGTGTGGAAGGTGTCAAGAAATACAAGACTAGCATGTACATGTAGGCAAACTTGGGAGACCCTTAGTTAACTTTTTATAAATATATTTTTTATTTGATATCAGAGAGGAAGGGAGAGAGAGATAGAAACATCAATGATGAGAGAGAATCACTGATTGGCTGCCTCCTGCATGCCCCCTATTGGGGATCGAGCCCACAACCAGGGCATGTGTCCTTGACTGGAATCGAAACTGGGACCCTTTGGTCTGCAGGCTGACGCTCTATCCACTGAGCCAAACTAACTAGGGCCTTAGTTAACTTTCTATGAACTAAATTTGCACACTCCATTAGTGCATTTCCATTAAACATATACCAATATCAAGCCAATATCTATGATCTAGTGGGGAAAGGTGATTATGATAGAAAATTGATTACAGATATAGCTAGGCTGATCATTCTTCCTAAGGCCTATTTCATCCTCTGCTGATTTTATAAATTTGGGGAATATGAAATTTATGATAGAAAACTGTTCTTAACCATTGTTTGTTTACCTTGCTTTGGGTAAGGATGAAACAAATAATAAGAAATCATTGGAGATATTAGCTAAAAATTTTTTTTTTCAGTATCCTACCATCTAAGCTTGGTCAAATACTTGTTTTTCTGTTTATAAATAATACTAGTGGCCCGGTGCATGGAATTCGTGCAAATTAAAAGGGAATTAATTAGAGGAAATATTTTAATATTGCTATTTGCCCTTTCTCTATAATAGAAGTGTCAGAGATGAAAGAAAATTAGTAAAATGTATATGAAAATCTTCCTCCTGTCAGAGTCTGGGGCACGCTCGGGACCCAGAGCCAAGTCCCCACCCACCCGTGTGCACCTCAAAATCGTGTGAGACCCAGACCCGGCCAGCCCCACCCCCATTGGGCGAGATCCAGACCTGGCCAGCCTCAATCCCATCATGCCCTGCCGGGAGGGGGGCATAGCCTCAAGTCCCCGTCAAGCCTCACCAGGTGGGGGGCACAGCCTCAGGGCCCCCGTCAAGCCCCACTGGCTGGGAGGCGCAACCTCACATCCCCTGTCAAGCCCCGCTGGTGGGTGGTGCAGCTTCAGGTCCCCTGGCACACCCTCAGGTCCTCCGGCCTGGCGCCAGGGTGGGGGGCACTGCCTCAGGTCCCCTGTTAAGCCCCGGCTGGGCCAGGGGTGTGGCCTCAGGTCCCCTGGCCTAGCACTGAGGCAGAGGGCATGGCCTCAGGTCCCCCGGCCCAGCGCTGGGGCGGGGGGGGTGCAGCCTGAGGTCCCCCGTCAAGCCCCACCAGGAGGGGGGGTGAAGCCTCAGGTCCCCTGCTCCAGCCCGGTGCCACGCAGCCTCAGGTCCCTGCTGATCGCTCCTTACGGCTTGTTATGGGAACCCCGCCTCCGCTGTGGGCGTAGCCATCTTGTGACGGCATGATGGAGTGAGGGTCAATTTGCATATTACCTCTTTATTATATAGGATAAATTTTATGGAGTATATAGACTTCCTCTTACACTTGCTAAAAAATTTTGTGTAACTTAAGTGTCTTTATGGACTTGTGATCATTGATTCTAAGTGTGATGATCTTTGTGATAAAATTGGGTGACCACCAGATGTCTGTTCTTGGGAATCCAAAGTCAGTTTGCTGTTGCTTTCACTATTAATTAAGCAGTGTTTTATCCTCATTTAATTGTTGGCAGAAAAATACTTATCAAGGGAAGAATTTATAATTTCAATAATACTTGACAAAACCATGACAGACTTAGTGAGAATGTTATAATTATTGAGGCTGGTGTTGATTAAGATTCTTCTATTTCCCATTTTTAGAAAAACCTTTGTTTGGGTTGTATCAAACTTTGGCTCATACACAGTTATACTTTGGAAAAGAATTGTTAACTCTGTGGTTGAAAACAGAGCTCGAAAATGCCTTAGTAAAAGCAAGATACTTTAGCTAAATATTATATTTTCAAATAAGTAAATAAATAGAATTCTTTTTCTTGTTTTCATCCTTATGTAAATTGAACAAAAATACACAAAACTGGCCCTTGTATATTTTATGTTGCATAACACAGATAACTATTTAGTTGAAACAAACATTCATTTAAATGGAGAAAATGGAGCCACTCTTAGGCTTTCTCAAAATGTTGCTGTGAAACCCTGGCCAGTGCAGCTCAGTTGGTTGAGCATCGTCCCATGTACTGAAAGGTCACCAGTTCAATTCGCGGTCAGGGCACATACCCAGGTTGTGGGTTTGATCCCTGGTCAGGGTGCATGCAGGAGGCAACTGATCAATATTTCTCTCTCACATTGATGTTTCTCTCTCCCTCCCTCTCCCTTCCTCTTGCTCTAAAATCAATAACATAAAAAATAAAATGTTGCTGTGAAAATATTTGGGTACTAATGATGGTGAGTCTAGATCACTATGAATGCAATGGTTTCCCTTTTCTCTGAATCATTGGTTGTAAAAGCCATATATTTGGTTTATTTTTTAATAGGTGAAAGTTGGCAAACCTAATGTATTTCCTTTGAGGGAGATCAGTCTGAGGGAGCATTTGCTGTGAGATTAAGGGCATTGGACATATTTTCTGATCTTGACTTTGACCTAGTGGTCCTTAATGGAAATGTTGGAAACTGTTCTCTGACAGAGGATAAAGTCTGTCTGGTTTTGCACTGCACTTTATCTGTGTAGAACTTCTGGAACAAGTTGTATCCCTGTAGTGTTGAGGGTGGATGAGGTGGGTGCATATTTTCCCTCCTGTGGAAATAAGATAATCACTCTGTAGTGTTTCTCTGCGTCAGGAAGCAGTTACAAAGTGATAGATATCATATCTAGCTTAAGAAAAGTGAGCTAGTTTATTTAGGGGGAAAATGAGAAAGAAGAGGTGGTGACTTGAAAATAGAAATATTTGTTTTTCTCTGTCTACATAAAAATCTAGTGTTTCATTAACTTTGTTTGTAAAGAAACCTAATGGGCTTGGGGTGGTGAACACACAATACAATATACAGATGATATATTGTAGAATTGTATACCTGAAACCTATATAATTTTATTAACCAATGTCACTCCAATAAATTCAATAAAAATAAAAATAATAAAAAAACAACAAAGTGGAATGGGTGGGTATTCAGATTTATTTATTTAATTTTTTTTTTAAATGTTTTATTGATTTTCTACAGAGAGGAAGGGAGAGGGATAGAGAGTTAGAAACATCGATCAGCTGCCTCCTGCACGCCCCCCACTGGGGATGTGCCCGCAACCAAGGTACATGCCCTTGACCGGAATCGAACCCGGGACCCTTGAGTCCGCAGGCCGACGCTCCATCCACTGAGCCAAACCGGTTCTGGCCAGATTTATTTTTATATTTAGTATTCGGCTACTCATACTAGATAGTGCAAAAAATTAAATGGCATATGAACCAACATTAAAAAAAAGGAAACCTAAAATGTGTGAACTACTGTCCCATTTTGAGATTGTGCTTTTTAAACCTTTGTTTTAACTGTTAGGACAGTAGCTGGGAATAGAGTATTTTTCCTCTGTTGGCCTAAGCTCTTAATCATTTGATAAGAGCTTAACACCTTTCATCAAGGAAGCAAGAGGCAGGTCTAGCCAATATTTTCAAACCCAGGAAATATTTATTGTATGAAATATTTTAACTGATGGGTTAGCAGGAAATCCTGGGATAAGATAATTTCCTTTATGCCAATGAGAAACTGTATCTCAATTACTTTTCTAGAGAGCTTTTGTTTTCATTTTGTGATTACTGACTCTGGATTGAAGATTCACTTTTTATTCTAAATGATGATGTTGAATATTTAGGGATACCTGGTGTATTTCATAATTTAACAATAGTAACTGTGAGTATAGAGCCCTGGACATCAGTTTTTATTGAGCCAATAAAGTTTTATTTACTTGCTCTTAAAAGTTTGCTTCAAAAGCCCTAACAGTAGGGTGGCTAAAGAGATTTAACACAGATTTCAAATATTTTTCTTTGAAATGAGACAAGGGCCAATTTATTTACTACTGGTGATGAGCTATGAAAGCATTTCAGTTGATGTTATTAACATTGCTTGTCACTCTCAGAAATGGTTCATTCTGGAACAGCTTCTTGGATTTGAGAGAGGTGACTGGTTCTTTCCACCATAGCTGAGTGATTTGCCAAATGGGTTAGTTATAGGGCTTGACCCTACTATGCAGACTGTGCCCCTTTCTCGCCTTTGTGATTTGCATGATCATCCAAGGGAAAAGTGGAATCAGTTTTTTATGAAATATATTTTTTACTGACTAAAGAGAGAGAGAAAGGGAGAGAGAGAGAGAGAGAGAGAGAGAGAGAGAGAGAGAGAGAGAAACATAGACATGAGAGAGAAACTTTGATTGGTTGCCTCCCAAATGCACCCTGATCAGGGATCGAACTTGGAACCTGGGTATGTGCCCTGACCGGGAATCAAACTAGTGACCTTTCAGTGGATGGGACAACACTCAACTAACTGAGCCCCACTGGCCAGGGCATCAGGTTGTTGTTTTTTTAAAATATATTTTTAAAATTGATTTCAGAGAGTAAGGGAGAGGGATAGAGAGATAGAAATATCAATGATGAGAGAGAATCATTGATTGGCTGCCTCCTGCATGTCCCCTACTGGGGAGGATTGAGCCAGTAAGCCGGGCATGTGCCCTTGGCCAGAATTAAACCTGGGACCCTTTAGTCCATTGGCCGACGCTCTATCCACTGAGCCAAACTGGTGAGGGCCATCAGGTTGTTTTTATAAGTTCTTAACTTATTAATCTTCTAATGAAAAAATCTGCACAATTACCTCGTAAAGTCCCTGAGGAATTTTTATTTCTCTGTTGTCCAATCCTTAGCTCACTTTTACCAGCACCAACATTGGCCCTTGCAGTCCCCCTGACTTTTCCTTTTGCTCTTATGTTCCTTTCGCTGTTTTCTTGAGGTCTTCTTCTCATACAGGCCGTCTTGCAAGTTGATGTTTGAGTTCATTTTTCTCTTGTCTAATCCAAGGAATCATAAATCATGCCAAAGCCAGTGGTCTTGACACCATCAAAATGGGTTCTGAATCCAAACACAAAGATAACATCTTGGGGTGGTCTTGTACATGTTGATTCGTTTTCCCTGAAATCTGCCTTAGGTACTGTTCCCTTCCCAGGGTGAAGGACATTGATGACCATTTGTTTCTGTTGGAGTAGTCCGTTGGTCATGAACATCTTGATTCAGATATTTATTGAGTTGTTTATGATGGCGGCCAACATTCAAGTATCCAGGGAGGAAAAGAGAGCCCCTTTTCACCGCCCAATCTTATCAGTGCCCACAGAAGGACCCCAGCAACTGGGGCATTGGGTAATATTTCTGATTAGTAGAGTTGAAATTTCCCTGAAAGGCTTGGTTCCTCTCAGGGGTAGGGGACATCCAGCCCATGGGCCGTATAAAGCCCGAGAAAACATTTGGTCTGTCCCTGCCAAGGCATTAGGGGTGAGTTAATGAAATGTTGACCAATTATAGCAGGCTAATTTTTATTTTTATTTTTTATTTTTTTAAAGTTCCTTCTTTTTTATTTTATTTTTATTATTATTATTTTTAATCTTTATTGTTCAGATTATTACAGTTGTTCATCTTTTTCCCCCCCATAGCTCCCCTCCACCCGGTTCCCACTCCACCCTCTGCCCTTACCCCCCCCCCCCACTGTCCTCATCCATAGGTGGTACGATTTTTGTCCAGTCTCTTCCCACCCCACACCCCTTTACCCCCGAGAA
>NW_005871170.1:1189074-1322822 GCF_000147115.1 Myotis lucifugus | reverse complement strand
TCTCTCCTCTCTCTCTCTCCTCCTCTCTCTCTACTCCTTCTTCTTCTTCTATACCTTTCAGCATTTCATATAATACTGGTTTCGTGGTGATGAACTCCTTTAGCTTTTTCTTATCTGTGAAGCTCTTTATCTGACCTTCAATTCTGAATGATAGCTTTGCTGGGTAAAGTAATCTTGGTTATAGGTTCTTGCTATTCATCACTTTGAATATTTCTTGCCACTCCCTTCTGGCCTGCATAGTTTCTGTTGAGAAACCAGCTGACAATCTTATGGGTACTCCCTTGTAGGTAACTAACTGTTTTTCTCTTGCTGCTTTTAAGATTCTCTCTTTGTCTTTTGCTCTTGGCATTTTAATTATGATGTGTCTTGGTGTGGTCCTCTTTGGATTCCTTTTGTTTGGGGTTCTCTGCACTTCCTGGACTTGTAAGTCTATTTCTTTCACCAGGTAGGGGAAGTTTTCTGTCATTATTTCTTCAAATAGGTTTTCAATATCTTGCTCTCTCTCTTCTTCTGGAACCCTCATAATTTGGATGTTGGCACGCTTGAAGTTGTCCCAGAGGCTCCTTACACTATCTTCATATTTTTAGATTCTTTTTTCTTTTTGCTTTTCCAGTTGGGTGTTTTTTTGCTTCTTCATATTTCAAATCTTTGACTTGATTCTTGCGATCCTGTAGTCTGCTGTTGGATCTCTGTATAATATTCTTTATTTCAGTCAGTGTATGCTTAATTTCTAGTTGGTCCTTTTTCATATCCTTGAGGGTCTCACTAGATTTATCGAGGGTCTCACTAAATTTATCAGCGGTTTCTAGAAAATTCTTGAAAAACCTTATAACTGTGGTTTTGAACTCTATATCCAGTAGTTTGATTTCCTCCATTTCTGTCATTTGTGACCTGTTTCTTTGTCTCTGCATTTTTTATGCTTCCCTGTGTTGATAGAGTGGCTTTCTGTGCTAGGTGTCCTATAGGGCTCAGTGGCTCAGCCTCCCCAATTACTTGAGGTGGACACTCTTGGTGCACCCCTTTGTGGTCTTTGTGCACAGTCTTGTTGTGGTTAAGCCTTGATTGTAGTTGGAATCACTGGGAGGAATTGACCTCCAGGCCAACTGGCTGTGAGAATCAGCTGTGTCTACAGTGGGAGAACTTCTGTGCTGGAGACACCCTTCTGGGGCAAGACTTGCTTCAGTAGGGCTTTGGTGCTCACTGAGTCTGCCCCCTGAGTGTGTCCCTTATGGATCTGAGGAGTTATAATCTGGATGGTCCCACTCTGACCACTGGGTACACTGGCTCTTGGATCTCTAAGGAGGTGCTAATTTAGCCTCTGCCTGAGGCTACCCAGCAGGAGCTATTGAGAGATCTGCAGATTCCTCTTCTTGTTTGGGGTTTGGAGGTGCACAGATGAGGCCCAGCTGTGAAGCAATGCAAGCTGCTGTGGGGCTTTGGGCCTTCTTTTGGATGTTCTGAGTCTCTCTGACCCAGCTGAAGTTTGTTAGGTAATTTTAGATTGCAAAGGGCCAGGTCATTCATATGCAAAAGCCTCTGCGCACAGCTTGGGTGGGGTGGGGTCTCAGAGAATCAACAAGGTGGAGCAAACAGCTATGGACGATCCTCAGTCCTGCCCTAAGAGGTCCCAGGTCTCAGTGTCCCTGGGTAATCGCTGCAAGCACCTCTGAGAGAAAGCCGCCCTCGAGTTCTGCCTGATGCCAGACAGTCCAGTTTCTCCCCGTGTGAGTCTGGTTCCCCAGAGACTTTCCCGGAACTGGAGTTCAGAGCAGTCAGGAGCTTGTGTCTCCCTCCTGATTGAAAAAGACAACCACGTCCTCAGTTGCCAGCCCTTGCCGCGCAAGCAGGCTAATTTTTAAGTTGATAATTTTGTATGGCCCTTGAATGATGTTATAAATATCCAAATGCCCTTGGCAGAAAACAGAGTCTCCACCCCTGCTACAGTTTATCATGGAAGAACTGGTCAGGTACTTACCTTTTTGAGCACCGGAGACTTGCAAAAAAATGGCTTACAAATGTTGAATATCCTATAAGTGCATTCCAATGTGCTAACGTTTTTGTAGTTATCGCTGCATGCAGTAAAAACAAAGCACTCAAACTCCATTAATTATTAGGGCTTCTTACAGGCATAGAAGGGCCACCACACAGCATAGTAGTGCCTTCAGGAAGACCCTGGCTTCTAGAAGGCAACTCAGCCCTTAAGACCTTTGTCGTCTGGCATAGACGGTCTGTGTTCCTGAAATAGAAACTCTATTAGCAGGATCACTGGATTAATTTTGATTAATATTTGGTTATAGAAAATTTAATTATATATTTAATTTTTAAAAACCACATTGGCAAAGTAATCTATGCAAGCAAATATCCAGAATAACAGGGTGGTTTTACCCCTCCCCCCCACTTTTAAGAAAGGACAGTATGGGTGTGGGCTATTGGCCAGTGTTAGAAAGTACTAGTAATTGAGTGTACCTGAACTACTTCCAACACTGAAAGCTTTTATCTCCTAAGCAATTTGGACTCTTCTGTGTTATAGTGGATGGTTTCTAGGAATGTCTGATAGCCTCTAATTCTACAGATAGTGGCTATTGAATATTAAAAATATATGTCTGCAAACATTTTAGAATGCTGCGATGTAGACTCCTTGGCCATTGCATACTGGGTGTGTGTAGCTGCAAGGGTCCCTCCTTAATTACAGGCTTGGCATTTCTAGGACTAACCAAGGAAGATGCAGTTGTGAATCACTTCTTCCCATGCCGAAATGCCAAGCTTCTGCTTTATAGCACTGAAGATGCTGTCCAGCCGAGCAGCTGCTATTCTCAGCATCGCTATTTTTGGCCTCTATCACCTTGCTGATACAGCATTCGTATAATAAAAATGGACCTCTGCACCTCCTTAAAGTGCTTTGAATATAGACAAATTTATGTTTTATCAAAAGGTTAATCCTAACAAATTGTTGTAAATCATTTCTGGAAGGTTTGCTATAGGTGCAGTTGAATTAATTCTATACTATGCGTGGCCACACGTACATTTGAGGAAGGATTTTCTCATTTTCTGTGGTAAAAGTAGAACCAGGAGACAAGGGATGCTCACAGCGGGACCAGGATCTTTGCCCTCCTGTGCAGATAAATGATGTTTGTGGAAGGTTACATTAGCGCTTCAGTATTCCTCACGGCAGCACTCTATTTCCTAGTATAATCCTTTTATTTCTGTCTTTGTGACTTTTTTCCCTCTTCAGTTTCTCTTTTTAGTGGGAAGGTAAAACCCCTATTCATTTATCTTCTGGAAGGAAGTTTTCTTTGTGTTTTCATGACAGGCACTGCTCATACCTATTGTTTCTAGAAACAGGAGGACCTTTTCTCATTTCTCTGCTTTCTGGGTCACAGACACAAAGAGAGAATGAGACAAAAGTGGGCCTTGAGAGAGGAATATAAATTAGTGTTTCAGACAAACAAAAAAATAAAAGTAGAGAACATATAACTC
Organism: Myotis lucifugus; assembly: GCF_000147115.1. Taxonomy (NCBI): domain Eukaryota; kingdom Metazoa; phylum Chordata; class Mammalia; order Chiroptera; family Vespertilionidae; genus Myotis; species Myotis lucifugus. The sequence continues at coordinate 1,319,345 of NW_005871170.1, read as the reverse complement.
CAAGGGATGGCTTGATAAGTGGAAGTGATAAATAATGTAGATGCAGCCCCGGCCTTAGAGGAGCTTATAGTCGAAACACACACACACACACACACCAGCATGGAACAGCAACTCTTTTTTTATGTGCCCACAACCAAGGTACATGCCCTTTACCGGAATTGAACCTGGGACCTTTCAGTCCACAGTGCGACGCTCTATCCACTGAGCCAAACCGGTTAGGGCTGGGACAGCAACTCTTAAGTGTGTTGAGGTTTCAGAGCTTTCCATGATGAATGGTGTATTCCTTTGCTCTAACGAAGTACCACAAACTGGTGCCTCAAACAATTGAAATATATTATCTCATAGTCTGGAAGTTGGAAATCCGAGATCAAGGTGTTGGTAAGGTTGGTTTCTTCTGAGGCTGTAAAGAAAGGGTCTATTCAGTGCCCCTCTCCTTGGCTTATAGACGGCTGTCTTCTCTTCAACATCTTCTCTGTATGTATCTGTGTTCCAATTTCTCTTCCTATAAGAACACCAGTCATACTGAATCAGGGCCCACACTAATGGCCTCATTTTAACTTAATTACTTCTGAAAGGCCCTCTCTCCAAATACAGTCACATTCTGAGGTACTGGGAGTTAGGACTTCAACATATGAATTTTGGGGGACACACTTCAACCCATAACAAATATTTACACTTGATATTAACACGCATACTTCTTTGCTCATTTCTTTCAACTGTTCTTTCAAGGATCTAAGAAATCGAGAATTTTCAGTGATTTCTCTTCAACTCTTCTGTGCTAATTATCTGAACATCGCTTTCAGGATTTCTCAACAAATTATAAAATTCTATTACAGTGCTTATCATGGGGTGACTTCTTATTTCTTATTTTCTGGCAAACTTTATTGGTCTGGTATTGAATGAAACAGTGAATAAAATAGAAAATATTTGAAGGAGAAAATATTGGTCACTCCTTATTTAAGGAACATCATCATCATCAAACATTTATTGAATACCTGTCATCTGAGCCTTTGCAGATAGTTCTGAGGTCAATGGATTATTTTTCTCAGCATGCCTGCTGAATTAAGAATTCTCTGGAGAAGAAGAAGGCATGAGAATATCTTCTCTTGGATATATTTGTTCATAAATTTTGTTAAGTATAATATACATAAAAAAGAACACCAATCTTAAGTGTATGATTTAATGAATTATCACAAAGTAAGCTCCTCTTCTGTACTTTAAAAAATATATATATTTTTATTTCAGAGAGGAAGGGAGAGGGAGAGAGAGATAGAAATATCAATGACGAGAGAGAATCATTGATCGGTTGCCTCCTGCACACCCAACACTGGGGATCAAGCCTGTAACCTGGGCATGTGCCCTGACCTGGAATCGAACCCTGACCTCCGGTTCATAGGTCGACTCTCAACCACTGAGCCATGCCAGCCAGGCATCCCTTTCTGTACTTCTAAGTTACTGTTCTTCCCAAGGGTAACTAATGTCAATACTTTTATTGCCATAGATAGGAGTTTTCTACTGTTTTCCATTAATATAAATGGAATCATACACTATGTACTCTATTGTATTTGACTTCTTTTGCTCAACATTTTTGGTGAGATTCAGCCATGTTGCTGAGGTAGCAGTAGTTTCTTTATTTTCATTGCCGTACAGTTTTCAGTTGTTTGAATATACCACACTGTGTTTATTCTACTGTTAGTGGACATTGGGTCATTTCCAGTTTTTGACTGTTATGAATAGCACTGTTCTGAACATTCTTAAAAATGTCACTTATTGAACATATGTGTGTAGTTCTTTTGTGAGATAGAGTTGCTGGGTTATAGCATACATTAACCTTTGATAGATATTTTTGTTATTGATGGGGTGCTCTCTGTGCCCCACCTGTTGCTGGTGGAAGTGGGCTTCTTGGAGTGCTGCTGGAATAAGAATTTCCAAAGGCCCTCATGGGAGGATGAAGTATCGTGGAAAGTTTTTTTTAAAAAATATATTTGATTGATTTTTTTACAGAGAGGAAGGGAGAGGGATAGAGAGCCAGAAACATCGATGAGAGAGAAACATTGATAAGCTGCCTCCTGCACACCCTCTACTGGGGATGCACCCGCAACCAAGGTACATGCCCTTGACCGGAATCGAACCTGGGACCCTTCAGTCCGCAGGCCAACACTCTATCCACTGAGCCAAACCGGTTAGGGCAAGTTTTACATCTGTGGAATTAAACCCCTGATTTCCCATGGCCCCATCTTTTTCCATCTGGCCAAGAAAAATGTCCCATTCTGTCTTCAGCAGAGCTAGGATTCAAGCCACTGTCCAGAGCCTCTGCTCCATATTTGCACAGTCCAATCCAGCATCAGGCTAGCTTAGCTTGTGGCCCAGCTGCAGTCCATTGTGTGTGCTTCTAGGAATGCATGGCTGTGAAGGGAGCAAAGCAAGAGGAACGAGAGAGAGAGAGAGAGAGATAGAGAGAGAGAGAGAGAGAGAGAGAAAGAGAGAGAGAGAGAATTCCTTTGCCTGCAGAATTTAACCTTCTCAGATTTCAGGAGTTTAAATGGCTCCACCCCCTATAGCCAATTAGATTTTTTGTAGGTTAGACTGACAGGCCAGTGATTTCCCTACATCACGAGACTTTAGACTTTACTTTGCATGCGTCCATCTTGCCCTTTGTTGGATCATTTCCCCCAGGGATTTGCGGGGAATGGCCCCTTGGTTCCCTGGAGAGCATGAAATTGCAGCTTCCTGGTGAGGCTTCCCAGATGACCATGGTTATAATGTCTGGCCTTCCCTTTGCCCTTTTTCTATGATTAATATTAAAAACTGGCTAATTACAACAGTGACACTGTCAGTTTTCTAAAAATGCTTGTATCAGTTTACACTTCCATCAGTATATGAAAGTTCTGCTTATTACCATAGCTTTGCTAATACTTGCTACTACCATAATCCGTTTTTAGATTTTAGCCATTCTCTTGGGTGAGTAGTGGGATCTCTTTGGGATTTTATTTTAAACTAGAGGCCCGGTGCACGAATTTGTGCACAGGTGGGGTCCGGCCGGCCCGCCCCGATGGGGGCCCATTGGGCCAGGCTGGCAGGGGAGAGGGGTCAAGGGCGGTTGGCGGTCAGCCCTGCCCCCAATCAGGGTGTTGGGGGCCGATTGGGGCCCGGATCAGGCTGGTTGGCTGCTGCAGTGCATGTCATAGCCACCGATCATTCTGGTCATTCTGCTGTTCTGGCTTCTGGGCTTTTATATATATAGACTAGAGGCCCAGTGCACAAATTTGTGCACGGTGGGATCCCTCTGGGTGGCCTGCAGGGATCGGACTGAAACCCGCAGTCCAACGCTGCCTGCAGCTCCTACCTGCTGCTCCCGCTCATCCCGGCCCCACTCTGTCTGCCACAGGCTCGCACCCAATCAATCCCAATCGGGAGAGGCTCGTGCTGTAGCAGCAGTGCACACCAGCCATGAGCCCTGTGTCTGGTGCCTTCCCAAGGGGAATGGCGTGCTGGATTGGGCTGAAACCGGCTCTCCGACATCCCTCAAGGGGTCTTGCATTGTGAGAGGGCGCAGGCCAGGCTGAGGGAGACCACAGGAGGGCTCCAGGCATTTCTGGCCCATCTCGCTCAGTCTCGATCCGCCGGACCCCAGCAGCAAGCTAACCTACTGGTTGGAGCATCTGCCCCCTGATGGTCAGTGCACATCATAGTGAGTGGTTGAGCAGCCTTAGCATATCATTAGCATATTATGCTTTGATTGGTTGTTCGGTTGTTCTGCTGTTTGGTCATATTACCCTTTTATTATATAGGATTTCCCTGATGACAAATACGTTTGAATATCTTATTATCTGTTTTTATCATTCAAATATCTTCATTTGTGAAGTTGTTTAAAGTAATCATGGCCATTGAACCATCCCTCATGTCCCCAAAACTCTTCTATGTCTTAAGTAGGTAATGAATTGATTTTTCTGCAAATTTTGGTTCTTTATTGCTAAGGTGAAGGAGTTGATTTGCTAGGGGAGTCTAGGTTTACACTTAATAACAGAATCCTCATTCACTCTTAAGAAGTTTGGATAATAAATTTATGGACCCAGTTGGGCAATAAATTTATGGTCACCTTATTTATACCCACCATCTTTTCTGAATTATTTAAAAGTTTTCTATCTGAAGTCACTCATTCATTTAGTGTATGGTTGCTGAGCTCTTACTCTATGCGAAGTAGTTGGAATAAGTACTGGGGATATAAAGATACATAAGGTGTCCCTACTTTGAAGGTCCTAAGTATTGTGGAAGGAAGAGAGTATAGAAGAACAATTTTACACAATTTAATCATAGCTCTGCAATCATAACTCTAAATTCCAGTGGAGCTAGATTTCTACAAGAAGAATATCTATGCTAATGAAATGATTTGTTATACCCAGTAGCTTGTGTTGATGATTTACAATATGTTTTATGCTACTATTAGTGGCTTAGCAATTATATTTGGTCTAAATCACTGAGAAAATTCATTATATGTTTTCCTCTAGCCTTGTGAAGGCAATAGCTTAAAAAATACCCCTCTTGGCATTCCATTTGTCTCAAGATCTTAATCTGTGTTGTATATTTATGGCCAGATAATTCTATCTTCAATTGCTTCAGAGAACTCATGTTGTGGGCACAAGCTTTAAACCTTTGAGTTATGGGAAGAGAAACTTGTCTTAATGAGCTGAACTAAACGTCTTTTTAAAATAACCATTCTGGTCCCTATGTCCTCTTTCAGTTGGATCCAGCTGTGTTAAAAAGGCAATCTAATACTGCCTCTTACCTAACAGGAATGCTGCTTTAATTTCAATGTGTCCTGTTGTCACATCTGCCCAGGTGCTCAGCTCTCCTGTGTGACTGAATTGTAAACACTGCCTTGGAGTTGTCTGTCTACTTGTCTACTTCCTAGATTAGATTGTGATCAAGACAAAATTCCTGGTACCTGGCATGATGCCCAATAAAGTTAGGTGTTCTGACCAGTAAATGAATGAGGATAAGCAAATAACATTAGAACCCAAACACACTCATTCATTCATTCTTTCCACATACAATTATTGGAAAACTGTAGAGTGCCTGGCACAGAGCTAGGCACTTGGGCTGGGTAAGTGTGGCCCAAAACAGACAAGCAAACTGCTCCAATAGGCTTAGAGTTGGGGGTGAGGAGCAGACAGTGATTAAGGAATCACATAAAACAGTGTTTAGTTACCAATTGAGATAAATGCTTCGAAACAAAGAAGCATGTGACAAATAAGCCTGGCCTGGATTTGGGGGCTGGGAAGGCTCCTCAAAGAAAGTAGCACTTGATAGATAGCTGAAGGATGAAGAGAGATTCACCAGAGCCAGATGGTGGGGCAGAAAGGAAAGCATCTCAGGCTGAGAAAATGGCCTGGGCAAAGGCTGTGTGGTGGGAGGGAACATGGTGTGCTGGACCACAGAGATTTCCAGAAAAGGTAAACCTGGGAAGGCAGGTCATGATTAGACTATTCATGGCCTAGCAGGCTTCATTGATGCTGCTGTTCTTTAAGAGCAGTGGTTAGCATTTTAATGGTTTTATGGGAGGTTTAGGAGTGCTGTGATCAGATTTGCACTTTATAAGGATCACTCTGTTCTCATTATTTTGCAAAAGTAAAGGGAAAAAAATCAAATATTTATTCTCACTTTGCTATATAATCTATCTCAGAACAACTGAATAACACAGGAAGGGAAGTTTCTCTGTAGGCGTGTTCCAGCTAACACATGAGGAGGAGTGATAGGATACCAGCTTTTTGAAGTCCTTAATGAATTATGTGTCCAGGCAATAATTATCGGTAGCTGTTAACATCACAAAAAGAGAGATAAGCAGATATTATGTGATTACTGGAAGAATACAATACCACCATTTTGTAAACTTGTCAAAAAATCAAACCTGAATCTGACCAAGCTTCTAGGCCTGACGAGCATACCATATTTTCAGGAAATGGGAGGGACAGAGGAATGTACTACCCACATCACCATGGAGATGCAATAAGTAAAGTACAGATCTTGGAAAATTCTATAGCACGAACTACTTGGATTATTTCAACAAAGAAATTGCAAGGAGGAGAAAAAAGAGGTGGAGGGGGAACCTATAGATTAAAAAATTTACATAAATGTGTAGACCCTATTTGGATTCTGATTTGAATACATTTAAAACAAAACATTTAGCAGACAGTTGGGATAATTTGAACACTGGCTGGATATTTAAGGGTATTGAGGGATTATTATGAATTATTATTATTATTATACAATGTTACTTTGATTATGTTTAAAGAACAACAGAGTCCTATCTTTTAAAGATACACACTGAAATAGTTATGAAAATGAATGATCTGGGATTTGCTTCCAAGGGGGAGTACAAGTGGCTAAATGTTGAATATGAGTGATGGGTCCATGTTAATTCATTTTACCTTTCTTTCTACTTTTGTTTGTACTTGACATTTTTCATTATAAAAGGTTTTGAAAAGATAATGGGGGTGGGGGGGCAAGAGATTGTCCTGGGTTTGACTTTTTCCCTTCCCCTCCCAAGTCAAGTCCTTAGTGTATGTCCATGTGGAAATTTTATCAACTGTTCACATTTTAATTATTAATATATTGACATTTTAATTTTAATATCTTGATATATTAGTATATTTTAATGCCCATTAGGAGCTTAATCTTTTGGAAAATTAATAGTGTTAATTGTGAAAAATTTGGATATTTGAAATAAATCTAATAAATACAATAAATAGCACTGATAATTCCATCACCCTGGAAGGGCTATAGTTTATAGTTGGTATTTTGGGGTATTCAGTCACATTGAGAAAAAAATATATACAAATAATATTTTCCCAAGGCATTAGAAATTTTTTTATAAGCAAATTTTAGTGGTCATTACTACATCATATAGACATTAATGGTAAACATTTAATTAATAAGTTCCCTCTTATTGGACATTTAGTTTTGTGTGGTTTATTTATTTTTAAATTCTTACTGTGTAAATGATGCTCTAATGAAAAGCCTGATAGATATATCTTTGCGATCACTTCCTTAGAGGAAATTCTTATAATTGAATAGCTGGGTCGATAAGCATGTATTTTTACAGCACTTGATACATAGCCTTACCAAATGTTGACACATACTTGCTCGTGACCCCCCCCCCCCCCCCGTAAGTTGTGTATGAGAATGCTTGTTTTTTTCTGTGCCTTCATCAACTCTGAATATTTCTGTAATTTTTTGGGCCAGTTTGTTGATGAAAAATGGTATTAAATTGCTTTAATTTGCATTTCTCTGATTACCATTGAGCTCAAACATTTATTCATTACTATATTAGTCTTTCAATTACCAGATGTGTCCTTTGTACAATTTTCTATTTGTACATTCTTTTCATTATTGATTGTACATAATCTTCACATATTTAGGGAAGTATCATTTTGTTAGTCATATTGCAACAATTTTCCCTACATATTTTTAAATTCATGGTATTTTCTGGTATACATTTCTTTGTATTTTTATATTTTCAGATTGATTACTCTTTTTGTTCATGGATTCTCTCTTTGGTATTATGAAATCCTTATCATTTCAAAATTGCTATATTTGACTTTTTTCCCTTATTGTTTTACTTCTACATTTGAGTCTTTAACTCACATATAACTTATTTTGCTATATTATTTAGAATAGAAATCTAACATGATTTTTCTAGTAGTGATCAATTGTCCCAGAAATTGCACAATTTTTCTCTCTGATTTAAATTACTCTCTGCCTCATATATGAAGATCTTTTGTATGTGGACTTTCCATACCCTTTCAATGCCATTCTATCTAATCTTGAGCCAGTATTTTAAGACTTGCAGCTTTATAGATTTTTAAAACTATATAGTATCAATACTTTTTTTTCACTTTATTCTGTTAGGAAGAAATACCTGGCCTTTCCTCTTCTCTTAATCTTCCAAATGGCTTTCTTACTCTTGTTAAGGTCCAACAAGAATGTTCTTGTGATTTTGAGTGGGATGATATTAGACCTATTGAGGAGAAATTGGATATTTTTAAATTAGCCATTCTTCTCATCCAGTAATGAATCATTATTCACAGTATTCTGGTATGTTTTTTAGATAAAGATTTGTATAGGCCCTGAATCTTTCTTGTTAATTCCTAGGTATTTTATATTTGGTGATGTTATTGTGATAAGCATCACAAAAATGTAACAATTTTATTGAGATGTATACCATTTTTGGACTTCTTTTGAAAGCTGATCTAACTATTAGGCACAAAGTATACATATGGCCTTAATACTACTTTTAGTTTCCCATTTTATCTTTTTAAGGGTGATACTGACTGCCTGCTGTTCCATATTGATTTTCAAGACAGCAAGCAGGTTTTATGTAGTGCAGTGATCTTTGAATAAGGGATACAGAAACATTAAACTCTGGTGTCTGCTTTGTCATCAACTGGTTGTGTGATCTTAGGTAAATCACTTGACCTTTCTGGACTTTGTTTTTCTCTATAGTTCTTTCTATTTCTATCTTTATAAATATGTTAGAGGCCCGGTGCACGAAATTCGTACCTCGGGGGGAGGTGTTACTCAGCCCGGATTGCGAGAGGGTGCAGGCCAGGCTGAGGGACCCCACCAGTGCACGATCGGGGCTGGGGAGGGACATGGGAGGTTGGCCAGCCGGGGAGGGACCGAGGGACGGCTCCAGGGTGTGTCTGGCCCGTCTTGCTCAGTCCTGATTGGCCGGACCCCAGCAGCAAGCTAACCTACTGGTCGGAGCATCTGCCCCTGGTGGTCAGTGCACGTCATAGTGACTGGTCAACCGGTCGACTTTCTGCCCCTTGGTGGTCAGTGCACATCATAGCAAGCGGTTGAGCAGCCTCAACATATTATTAGCATATTATGCTTTGATTGGTTGAATAGTCAACAGAACACTTAGCATATTAGGCTTTTATTATATAGGATAATGGACTCTTACAATAATATTTTAGCCTCACAATTTGTGATCTAGAGAGAGGGAAATCAGAATTTAAGTGGTAGCATAGCAAATAAAATGTTAAGAAAATTTGGAAATATATTCTGTGTTGCCTACTCTTTCTATTTACCCAGTATAGGCTCAACTTGGCAATTTTATTGCTCGGAATATTAGCTTGTGCCCCAAGTCTATCAAGTGTGATTAAGAATAAAGTATGACCTCACTTGGAAGGATATGTCACCCCTCTATTTTAGATGCATGTTTTAACACTTCTGAGTGGGAGAACACATTTTTATTTTAAGGTTTATTTTTATAATCAATGACCCAACTTCAGTGTTTTGAAGTTGGTAGCGTTTTCACATAGGTGTTTCCTTTCTACTGATACAAGAAACGAGTTCACTTAAGTTGAAATCTGCAATGCTTATTGATTATGAGAAAGAATAGAAAATTAATGACTTTGGGAATCCATGTCACAGTCAAATTGAGCAGAGAATGTGCTCCTTTGGGGGGGGGCGGTGCTCAGGATTATGAACTGCTATTAGTTTTTCATTTCTACCACTGAGCATATCTAATAACACTCTTTTCAGAAGTAACTGAACTTGCAGAAATAGCTCATGAAGTCATTTTCTATTTAAATGGTCTGCACTTTTTAGAATAAATACTCTTTAACTGGGACGATATTAATATATGTCTTTGACAGCAACTGCATTGAGAAGACAGCCTTTGCAAAACACTTTTGTCACCCATCCAAGCATGGCTCTTTTATGACAGATTGTTGTGTATCTGAAGGAGCTATTGTGTCAACAATGAGCATCATAATGAGTCTAAAAATCTGACTCAATGGAACAAATGTATTTTAATGGCATGCATTTTACTTTAAAAGGATGTACCAAAATAGAGCGAGAGTTTGAAAGCTGGGCATTATTTTATAATGAAAGACTAATATATGGGTAGTTCTAGCTAAAGTAAGAGTATAACTGGGAATGAAAATTGACTTAGGGTAGATAAAGTAATCCCATCAGCAAACCACAAATGCTGTAGGGGAGTTGTCTGCACAGGTACAGGAGGGAAATTAAAAGGGGTACAGACACCCAGGAGTGGCCTTTACTGAAGTTCACCCCAGTGAGAAGGATTAAATGGGACATAATGCTCCCTTCCTTTTGCACTCAAAACACCTAACAGCTTGTTCTGAACTTGCAAGATCACAATTACTAAAATGCCACACGAGCCATCCTGGAATAACCTGTTTCTTTCAATGTTTAAATTCTACATGTTAAGTGTGCTGTAATATTAAGGGGAAAAGAGCTAAGTTTGGAGACCGAGAGAAATTTTCTAACATTTTTGGGATAGTGTGTAAAGGATTTATTTTTAGAACCAGGACCAAACATGCATCTAAAAGGTGATGTTACATAACAAGAATTATCATTGGTATCAACATCATTATATTTCTGGGATTGATTTTTAAGGACCGTATATTATTTGTAGTTATGGTAAGAAAATTGGCATTTTATGGGAGTATAGTGTGACAAGCATGTTAAACTCGCGGCTGGTGGGCCGCAGGCCTCGTTTAAATACACTGTAGGACATTTCTGCATTTGTATTTTTCAAGTTCTTTGGATCCCTTGCCAAAGTACTGGATGCCGTGTTTGTTTGTGTTTATATACCAAAAAAATGAAGCATGTGATGTCCACCTGGGGACTGTATTTTTTTATTGCTGTCTGTGATGATACACATGACTTTTTTTGTGTTAATTCTGCTGGCTATTCCATCAAAGGGAAGGCATTTTGGCAGACAGAACCTTTTTGGCAAGATAGAATAGGTGAAACCATAAGAAGAATGGTAGTACCGGGTTGTCACTCAAGACATTTTATTTTCTGGGCAGGGTTTCCTGTTGACCCTGAGTCACCATTTATGTCCCTTACCATCTCCTCTTTCTCACTTAGATTGCTGCAGGGTTGTTTGGGGTCTCTTTTGAAAATGCTCACCTTATAAATGCATGGTGTGGCTCTTTTCTCCTTCCTTCAGATGTCTCCTTTTAGCTACTGGTAGCTTTGCATAAGGCAGGGATGACTTTAACATTTTTTTCCCCCATCACCATTTATCTCCCCTATACTCTCTTCCACCCCTCACCCCTCACCCCCTCCCCCCACCCGCCACCCCCACCCCGCAATCACCCCACAGGGATGCCTTTTTATTTTTTATTTTATTTTATTTTATTTTTTTAAATATATTTTATTGATTTTTTACAGAGAAGAAGGGAGAGAGATAGAGAGTTAGAAACATCGATGAGAGAGAAACATCGATCAGCTGCCTCCTGCACATCTCCTACTGGGGATGTGCCCGCAACCCAGGTACATGCCCTTGACCGGAATCGAACCTGGGACCTTTAAGTCCGCAGGCCGACGCTCTATCCACTGAGCCAAACCGGTTTCGGCGAATGCCTTTTTAAAAATGTGATTTGCAACTTCCAGGGGTGAAAGTCTGGGAATTGATAAATAACTACAAGAATTAGAATAAGCACTGCTAACTGAGTGCAGCCCTGGTGGATAGTAGACTTAACGTGCGCAGTGGTCTCCTGATGAAGGCGCCTTACCCTGAAGTGCAACCCTGGTGTCCTTTGACAGGAAGCATCTGCATGGTTTACAGACTTAATACTGAATAGGAGCTGAAGGGTGTTCACATGAAACTAAATGCATATTTCTCAATATTCTTGGTTAAGGGGGATAGGATCCACCTCTAAGAAAGTAATATGGAGCAGCGGCTTTGGTACAGTGTCTTAGAGCGCTGTTGTATGCTGTCACTCCAACTATGCTATAAACTATTTAAGAGAATGCACCCTGTCCATTATCTGTGAAACAGTGCCTTCCATTGAAGCACAGATGGCTGCGGTCGAATGAATTAGGCAGATACTCAGATGCTTGTTGAATGAGGGGAGGGGAAATGAAAAGACCATCCCTTCTCCATCCCAAGTTCCTGAACTCTTTCCCCCACTGAAAAGAACCCTGGAATATATAGATAATACAAAGAAGACATTCTTGTCAATTGGCACAGGAGAAAGAAGGGCAGAGGTCAAAGAGAAAACAGGGAAAGTGAAGCTTTGGGGCTAAAGAGGTGTCGCCAGGCTGGTAAGGTGGATGGGAGGGGGTTGTGCCTCCATCAGCGTGGGGGCTGCCCTAGGAGGTCATGTCTAATTCCATGCAAAACCCCAGAAGTGAGCTTCTCCTTACAGAATTGCAGACTGTGTTTCAGTGAACAGAAGGGAGCCTTTTGTTCTTTGGCAAACTACACATTCCGGAGTCAGATGTGGAGAGGTCAGATTTGTGAAGGATGGCGGGCCCATTTAGGGAAAGGGCATCTTTGTGGAAAGCTGAATGGGTCAAGGGTGAAAGGTGAAGCAAGGCAGATGCCGTTTTGTGGATTGCAGCGTCCCATTATCTAAAGCATCACTGGTGTGTAGTCAGAGCTGAAGGCCCTGTTGTGGAGTGCATGCCTGCTGACAGTGTTGGGGCAGGATTTGCTGTCTGTTTCACTAAAAGAGTATTACGCGTTTCCCTCATTCTATCTGGAGTGGCTCCCTCCAGAAACAGTGACAATTCTCTTTCCAGAGTGAACTAACTACCAGAAAAGAGTTTGCTATTAGAAAGTACTGAAGTCAGTTTCCAAAGGTGGCATTTTCCTTTGGCTCTTTTGATTGAGTTTCCGAGTGCCCTTTGAAGCTGCTGGTAAGGGGGATTCTCCCAGGGTGACCACAAGCCTGGCGCTGCCCCTGTCTAGTTTAGACAAAGATAGAAAAGGGCTTTTTGCCTTAGTCACTCCCTCTGAGGCTGAAACTACTCATTGGCACCAGAATGCCTTTCTGTGTTTTAAAGTACTTTGGCCTGTAATTTTGCACACTGACTCTGCCTGTGTTGACATTGGCCTCAGTTAACGCAATCTCGTTCTCCAGTGCATTGCACATCCACACATGTGTAGCCCGGGATGGTGGCAGAGGAAACCTCTCCAGCCTGGAGACATCGTAAAGAGAGGCAGTGCCCCTTCAGGAAGACAACCGGAAACACCTGCTCCTGCAGCTCCTTAGGAATCCGCAGGCTCACCTTTTCACTTGTTCAGCCTGAAACAGAGATCAGCTCAGCATCAGAGATCTGAGCGCCTTATGGGAAAATCGGAGACAGGGCCTTTGGGGAACATTTATTCACAGCGCAGCAAACATCGACTGAATCTCAGTTATGTGTTAGGCACTCTCCTGGGCTTGGGAGCAGCGGGTATGAGTAAGGCAGCCACCCGCCCCTTAGGGTGCTCACAAAATTAACTTATTCTTCTCCAGGGGAAGTAAGCTTATGATAAGACATTCCATTTATGAGTTACTCCTTTTTTTTGCCAGTCTCTGGGCAAGGTACTTCTTTCACTCACTGCTTAGCACAACCCTGTGAGAAAGATGTGGAAACTCCGCATTTGAGGTTTAGATAACCTGTCCAAGGGCCACAGCTAGATTCAAGGTTAGCCCAGGTCACTTTGACTCTAACAAATGCTCTTTGGTCCAAAGCAAGTCGCCATCTGCTACTGCACATCCTACACTCCTACAAGATGCTGATAAAATCGGTCATGCCATGCTCTAAGTGAGGGCAAGAGCTGAAATAGCAGAATTTTAAAGTTCTCTAAAACAATACTGTTCCTACCACTGTTTCCTACTTCTTCCTTGAATGATTGGATACACACTTGCCTGGGCCACAATTGTGTCTTCACATAGGGCTTGCTTGGGGGAAAAAAACCTTTGTTTTCTTGAATCCCTGGTCAACCATCAAGTCAGTTTTCATAGATACAAACGTATTAGCCTGTTGTCAAGAAAAGGTAATTTATTTTACTCTGGGAAGAAAACCTTGGAACTTAAATATTTAAAAAATAATTTTAAAAAAAGGATGATATAATTTTCAGTAATCATCCTTCCTAAAGGTATTGTTTTTCTTTTAAGAATTCAGAGTCTGATATTATCTCAATTTACTGCATTGCTGTAATACAATGTGGAGCTAGCAATCCGCTTGATAAGTTGCATGTTTTGACAAACGAATAAAATGGCAAGAATCACTAGCAGAAAACACTTACCAAGAGAGTATTTCCTCCTCCTACTATTCTACAGGCATCTCTCAAGTTTTCATCCCTACTCTTTGGGTGTAAAGTCAAAGAACAGAGAGGTGCTTTGTTTTTAATTTAGTAATACTTGAGCGCCTTCTTTTTGAGGGCATGGCATGCCACGTTCAATATTAGACTCATTATGGCATGCCACTTCTAATATTACCCCTTTAAAAACACACTGTTTTATTTAAGCATTTACAAAATTGTGTCTCCATTGTCCACTTTGATGGTTTCATTGGGAATAAAAGGGAACCTGCCTTGCTCACAACTGTAAGACACAGTTGAGTGTTTGTATGCGTTATTGCCGAACAGAATGGATCCAGCACATACGCTTTTAGTAGTGATGTACTCTAGCATGTGGAATTCCCCTATGATTGATAGGATGTGGAGTATTCTTTTGAGAGCTGCCTCACATATTGAATGTACAGCTCGTTTTGTCTGGGGACTGCTCCTCAGAACTCTGCCAGCTGTAGTGGGTGGCAACCAAATCTCAGTCTTGAAGAATTCATCTGTTAATTTCTTTCTTTCTCTGACTTGATGACACCATTGTGGTTACTTCTCCTCCCTCTCCAATCAATAACATCTCATTTTCCATTATTACATCTTAAGTATATTGCAGTGGTTGCAAGCTGTTACATTTTTATTTTAGAATGTGATGGCTGGAAAAATCTATGTGGAAAAAGTGTAGTAAGAGTTCAAGTTCTCCACACAGGGTGGTCTTTTAGATGAATTAGTGTCGATGGAAGAGCATTCCACCTGCCTATGTTGCTCAGTGTTAGCTCACCCAGACCCTGGAGCTTTGGGGATGAAGTCACCTGCCCGCATGGGCGGCTGAAGCTCTGAGTCCTGGATCCTGACTCCACTCTTCACTACTATTGCTTCTTTTAAGCTTTACATTTGAAAGAATATCAGAGGTTTTAGAAGCAGAGTCTTATTTTTATTTGGATATCAGGAAAGATGTATTTGATCATCAATAAAAATCACCCGGAATTTTCTATGCCCTTCTTTACTTATATACACAATGACTGAACTTGAGCTTACAAATTGGTCTTCAGCAAATGGAAGAAATCTCTTGGAGGGTAGTTTTCTGTAAGTCTGTGTGTGTTCTTAATGCTTTGATTGATCTCCAGTGGATACTACTTTTTTGGGGGAGATGTATATTCTTACCTTTTACCAATGCATTTCAGATTTAGAAAGAAAATAATTTAAAAAGTTGTGTGAGAACCTTTCTTGGGAAGGAATGGAAATATTTATGGAATATATTCTAAATTAGAGGAAGGGTGTGGTTTAAGATTGCTCAACCTGGTGGGATTGTGCAAATTTGGTCCTGGACAGAGAATCCGTCTCGTGCGGCAATGCCCGTGGGTAAGCCCACCACAGGGGCCACTTTCTCCATGATGGCTTGGGCTCGGGTGTTGGTGGGAGGCTAGGCATGGGATGTGCTGAGTTTCCCCTCCCCCCGACATTCCCACTGGCCTCTGTCCTGGGGCCAGAGTAAGGAGTGGTGGCTCTGGGCTGGCGAACACAGTGGGAGGAATGGGAAAAATTCAGCTCTTGGACCACCTTCCTGTTCTTTCAGGGAGGTGCTCTCTGCGCAGTCATCATAATGAACAATATTTTACTTCCTTTCACAATAAAGAAAAGCCCTTAGTTGGAAGTTTTGCCCCCAAGGAATGGATTGAACTGATTTCAGTAGTAAGAACAGGGCCAATTTTGTAGACATCCAATGACGATTTCTCTCTCTCTTCCTCTCTCACCCACGTGCCCTTCAAGTCTAGTCTATAATCTGTTGATTTTGTCCTCTTAATGTTTGCATGTGGGTTTCCACCCTTAGGACACGTCCAGGGCTTTCTCGCAGTACAACCTAAACCCATCTTCCTCACCCTTCCACTCATCCTGGCTGCTTCTGGTGAAACATTTTAAGATTCTCAGGAGCTGTGTGGCCTGAGGCAGTTACCTCACCTCTCCACGCCTCAGGCACCTCATCATGTTGTGGGTTTTGGGTGAGTTAGTATACTAGTATGTAAAGCACTCAAAGCAGGCCCGGCACTCAGTAGGTGCTTTACCAGTGTTATCTGTTTTTCCCACCCATACCTAAGTCACTCAGATGGCTGGCGTCACTTATGGGGTAACATCCATCGTGGCCTGAAGCAGGCCTCCCTTAGTCTGCACCTTCCTTCCTTCTCCCTTGGTACTAATCTACCTCACCGCCTGCTGGGCTGTGACGTCCTCCCCTTTGCTCAGTCCTACTCATCTGGGTGTCTTTCCTCGCACTTTTCTTCCTCTCTTTCCTGGGATTATAGTAGTCCCCCCCTCCCCCCCCTTATCCACGAAGGATACATTCCAGGACCCCCAGTGGATGCCTGAAACTGCAGATAGTACCAAACCCTACGTATATTATGTTTTTCCTACACATACATACTTATGATAAAATTTATAAGTTAGGCGCAGTAAGAGATTAACAATAATAACTCATAATAACAGAGCAATTATAAAAATAAACTATAATAAAAGTTATGCGAATGTGGTCTCCCTCTCTCTCTCTGATAACCAAGGTTCTACCAAGTAATAGGTGGGGAGCTTATACTATGATCTCAACAAAGGTAATTCAGTGCCTGGGTGGGATGGAGAGGTATTGGTTAAGATTTCATCACACTACTTAGAATGATGTGAAATTTAAAACTTATGAATTGTTTATTTCTGGAATTTTTTATGTAATATTTTCAGACTGTGGTTGACCATGAGTAACTGAAATCATGAAAAGAGAAACTGGATGAGGGGGATACGGTATTCCCCTCACCAATGTTGCCATCTTGAGTTTGAACAGCTCACCCCTCTCTACTTTTCTGTGACCTCCTGCTCTTCTTCTTCCCTTTCCTCTCTCTCTTCTTTTTCTTTTACCTTCTACCTCCCCCCCCCCACACCCACTTCTACTTTTTATTATTAAAACAGCTTAAACAGTGGGAGGAAGACTGCACTTTATTGTATTCCTGGAGGTCTAGCACATAGCTGGATTGTATGACCAGGAGGACTGACAATTGACCCCTCAGCAGGCTGAGAGAACCCTATAGGCATCTCACCCTGACAGGGTATAAAGTAGAGGGTAATAAAAATGCAGAATTAAGTTGCTTACCACAATTCAATGGCAGATTAGCAATAGGATAAATAGAGGTATTTAGGGTGAAAAGCTTTAGCACTTAGATTTTGGTTAATGATGTCAAAGCAACTTTCTCTTCATTTTATGGAAAAACCATAGTTTACATTCTAATTCAGCAGTTCTCAACCTGTGGGTCGCAACCCTTTAAGGGTCGAACGACCCTTTCACAGGGGTCGCCTAAGACCATCAGAAAACACATATATAATTACATATTGTTTTTGTGATTAATCACTATGCTTTAATTATGTTCAATTTGTAACAATGAAAATACATCCTGCATATCAGATATTTACATTACAATTCATAACAGTAGCAAAATTACAGTTATGAAGTAGCAACGAAAATAATTTTATGGTTGGGGGTCACCACGACATGAGGAACTGTATTAAAGGGTCTCGGCATTAGGAAGGTTGAGAACCACTGACCTAATTCCTTTTATGTGTACATGTGTGTATGTGACTATGCGTGGGTGCACACTCATAGTTTAAAATAGAGTAATTTACTATGAATTTGCTGAATTAAAAGTGTTTATTGTTAATCTTAGGGGTAAATTGTAAGACCACATATTTAAATGTTCTTGTGAAGCACAATATATAATTTTTGAGTAAGTTTTTTCCCTTTTGTGGCTTTTAATTCATCCAAATTCCCTGTAAATCTTATTAATAATGAAGGTGAATTAAACAAGGCCCTGGCATTCAGATATATTTGTTCAAGATCTGGTTCACAATTTTATTTTCACCTGGTTTTGTGCGATAAAGCCCTACATGCTTATTTTTTTTTTTTACCTCATCTAATAATTGGTGAGCCACTGAGGTTTGCAATGACATAACATCCAGAGTAAAAATGTGAAAAATAAGGGTAGCAGCATTCCATTTTATCATGTTGGGTAATAATCCCTTCTTTTTGAAGCAAGTGGAAGCCTCACTAAGAAGAGTAAGTATTTTTCTGTGAGACTAGGAGGCAGTCGCTTGGGTCCAAGAACAGATGCTGAGAAACCGGCTTGTTGGCCTCCCCAGATACTGTGACAGAGTTCAGGGTAAATGCACGCCTCCCCCATTTCTAACTGTCGCCTTCCTTCCTGCCTGCAGTGCCCACTGATGTTGAGCTGGTGAGGGTGGATAAATAATTTATATCATAGTATCAGCTTCGTCAGAAACCCATAAAGATTTCTTTAAGAGTGTGGGTCTAAAAATCTTTCTGAATTAAGTCCTCAATTTTTAATCATGTGAAATTAGGGGCTGTTTGTTGTCTGTGGTGTATGTGTTACTATATTTTGAAATGGAATGATTTGTGGGTCCCTTTACCAATTGTTCCTCTTTCTTAGTCTAATGCAGACAGCGTGGAGGAAATGGAAAGTTCTAGGCATTTTTACAACCACCACTAAATGTCTCTTACTGTGGCCCCGATAGCTCAGTAGACAAAATAAAAGTTGTCAGCCTTTTGAGCCTTAGTTTTCTAATCTGTAAAATCAGGAGGTGCACTGAAGATTCTTTCCGGCTTGCAATTCCATAATTCTTTCTTATAGAATTTGTGTGGAATGTATAATATTTATGGGAACTAACGTTTAAGCCACTAAAAAGAGACAGAAATCAGGTTATTAGTCACAAGGTTGTTTTTTCAGCCCAGTCTCTGCCAATCCAAACCTTGTAGCAACCACAATGTGGAACGATGTGATGGCCCATTATTATTTCTTTCACTTGAGAATGCTTCAGCTACATAGATCTATCAACAGCAGTTGCCCCGTATCCACAGAAGAAGAAAATCCATCACACTTTTGACTACTTTTTCCTCTCCAAGCAAATGATCTTTAAGAGAATGACATGTAATATAGACTTTACTATTTTTAAGTCATTGGAGAAACTGCATCTGAAATGAAATCAATACATGATGCAGTAGTTTATTTACATTTAAAACATTGAATGGCAAAGCATTTTATCAAAGACTTTGGAACTAAATACACATCCCAGACTTACCTAAAGTAAAAGGATAGGATGTAGTGGAAATATGAGTATAGCCATTGCGTCTAAGCTAGCTGTGGTTCAGTTACTCTACATATCTCAGCTATACTAACAGAGTGAAGTACATTCATGAGAGGTTAAGGAATGTAGATATTTATGAGGGTTGGTATGTTCAGAAATTTGATGCTTTAAAAAATTCCATTCTGTAATCTCATTTTAGGTTATCATGATGGCTCCAAGGCAACTCAGAAGAACAAAAGCTCTGGCTTACCCTTCATATTTATATTTTTATTTTACACTCTGTAATATAGGTGTAGGTATAACTTATGTATTGCTGTTGCATCTTTTTAGAGAATTCCTTTTTTTAAAAAAGTTCTATAGCAGTTTATAAGCATGGTCCTTGAAAATTGAAAAAACAAACAAACGGGCATTTGAATGTTTTTGTTGGAGTAAATTATACATTTCTTAATTTCTTCTATGTTATTGGTTTACTTTTAAGAATTGAAATTGATGCAGAAAACCGTCGCTGAATTAAGATTTTAAATTTTACCATGAATTGTTTTGCAATATATATGTGTATCAAATCATCACACTGTACACATAAACTTACACAATGTTGTATGTCAGTCACATCTCAATAAAGCTGGGAAAAGAACCAAACTTTTACCATGAAATTATATATTAGATAATATTAATTTACTTAACACAAATGTAAACACATAGTTTTTTATAATTTTATTTGTTTTCTTTTATTAGGTCTGTATGTTCTTCCCCCACAACATCCAGCTCCTAGATTCTCTTATTTATTCTAGGGCTTTCTGGGTTTCTATTTACTTTCCATGGGATCTTTAGCCTTTCGTTTTCCTCCAGCTTTCCTCCTGTATTCCAAGGGCCCCCATTCTGATATCAGGTGGGATCCCATTCACAAGTCAACCTGAAGTCCACTGGGCCTGTAGCCCTGTTCTGGGAACAGAAGTCCTTTGCCTCCATGATGGTTCTCTTTCTCCTTCATTCTCCTGTTGAAGGATGTAAGAACTCATGGCTTTTTGTGTCTGTTGGGTGGTTCCCTGCACATCTATCTGCCTTTTTCTGTCAGTGCCATTGTTGGCCAGGGTCCCACGGTTTACAGCCACTATCACTGTGTCGGCTTTAACAAGGGGCTGCTTTCTTCTTTGTTACTCTAGTCCGAGCTTGGTCATAGACCCTTCCCATAGTTCCTCAATGATTTCTAAATTGGGGCTATAACATTTTGACATGACATTATTAAAATTTTAGGTTAATACAATAAAATTGCAGTACAGAGAATAATTTACAACTGAGAGGCTTGATTATTTTAGGGACCCATAGGCCCAGATCACCCAGGCTCTGGCTGCCTTTCATGGGGGTGGAAGTTAGTATTCCCTACCATTCGTGGGCACCTATACTACTAAGTCATTCTAGACTCTTGAGAGGCCAGGCCAAAATCTCACTAGAATTGGAGAAAAATGGGAGTTTCTTTCTCATCCTAACTTTATTTCCCCTTTCAGGATCTACCTTTCCAAAGATGACAGATGAAGAAATACTCATTTCCATCAAAAGACATGACACAGTTACCTAGAGTGTTATTAGCTTAACTGACAGCTCCACCAAACAATCATTCCATACGTTTTTAGCTTTGTGTACACAGGCTTTGAGTGACCACGTACCCCATGGAACTGTGGGTGTATGCCGCCTTCTGAAGAGCAGCACCACAACTTTTAACAAAATAGGAAAGTGGTCTCCCCAAAAGATTAAGAACCACTTCAGTAGTTTAATATCTGGTCATTGCTTCAAGTTTAAATTAACTAGGTAAGATAACCATAGTTTCATTTAGGTAGGGCTTCACCTATGGCCCTTCCTCCATCAGCACATGAAGATAGAGCTTTCATATCTTCTCTCCAAATATTTGTGTCTCTGCTTCTGATCTTCTACAAACCACAGCTCAAACAGATCTACCACTCCACAGAGCCTTTTGTAGGAACTGTATTGTCCAGCTCTGTTCTTAGACGAGAAGCATTTCTCCAGATTTCACAGAGCCCGCCCAGATGAAATTCTGCCGAGGTTTTACAGCCATGGCCTTGTCATAACCTTCATTTCATAAGAGGCCTTTGCATAATTAAACTGCCTATTTGGCTGATCTTTCTGGAACAAAGATAGTTTTTTACAAACGGGTAGGATTTTGGAGATCTTAAAGCCAAAATTTAACGAGGTTTGAAATCCTCTAACCACACATACCTCTTCCTCCCAGCAGTCTTTGCAAGACGGAAACTTCTCTGAGGCACCTGCCCTAAGACTTGGAGCTCAGCGGAGCGATGATGGCGGCAAAATGTTTTCTTTCTCCTGTCACATCTTGCTCCAGATATCTGATCTTATCTCCTACTACACTTGGGACTCAGCCATCTATTCTGACTTGATGTTGGATTCCCCGTTGCACTCACAGTTCCCTTGGACTCTGGCAAAATCCCTCTTTCTTTTCTGAAATTGCAGGGCAGCTCGACCTGCATTGTAATGAGCCCAATTTATGTTGTCTGGCAATGTATTTACTAAGTGCTATTTCTTTGTGTGTGTGTGGGCCTCATTCACTCTTCTAAGGAATGCATGGATGGTCATTCCAGTCCAGGCTTAGGGTTAGGTATAGGAGACATTTGCAATGGGATTGCAGCTTTGAAAATTGGATGACTAAGGCAAAATAGTCTCGAGGCCCTACTAAGGTAAAAGAATGTTCAAGAAACATTTCTCTGCCATCTACCTCCCTCCATGTTTTAGTTTGAACTAGTATTGCTCTTTTGTCTCTGTCTACTGTTTGTTTCACCATCTTGTGTGGCTTGCCTTGTAAGAGATAGGTCTCGGGCTTTGAAAACAATCTGCTGGGTAGTTTCTAATAGTATTATTAGGCATGGACAAAGGAAATCTGAGAAGTGCAAATTTGGGTCACCAACCTGTCCATTTTCTCAGGATAATGTGGTTTCTTGCTCAGTTGCTATCAATGAAGACCTTTCACTTCCATTCCCCACACTGTAACTAGGGAGGTGGATTGCAAAATTATGTTTCTGAATCGAGCCACAATCAGTGCAAGGGTAGAAAATTTCTCCAGATGTAGTCATGCTTGCTTCCTGTCTTTGTTCCCCATGAGAAGATTTCCCCCCTCTCTTGGTATGTTTTCATGAGTATTTTATAGGAAGCTGGGAATGAAAAGTCTCAGACACTTTACTATTTTATCATTTTACCTGGAACTTAAAAAAATTTTATAGATGATTTTACAAAACTGTAATTTGTGATCATTTAGACATTAGTAGGCAATTCTAACCAATTTAAAATAATGTCTTTTCTAATGACTTTCAGAGTTTGAAATTTCACATGAAGGCAGTAGAGTCTCAGATGAAAGAATCCTTCAGTTTAACATTAACTTTTAAGTGTCTCAGTTAATTGTTATATTGTAAAGGCTCTGATAGTCCTCTTTGGTATTATGATATGTTCCATTTTGAACTGGATTAAATAATTATTCTACAGCATTATTAACACCTTAATTTAAAACAGAGTATGTAAAGAAAAATTGTTTCACGATAAACCATTATGTAATATGGACCTTCTCTACATTACACATTCTCCCTTCACCTGATTATTTTGAATTATTACCAGTTTAATCTGTGTCCCAAAAGAGGAGAGAGCCCACTTTGCTTCAATTGACCAAATTAAAGATTAAAGGAAGATGATTTCTTTTCTGCTTCCAAAAGCTTATACTCTTTAAATAGTTTTAAGGAATTTTAAAAAAATTGTGTTGAAATGCACATACTATAAAATTTATCTGCCATTTTAACTATTTTTAAGTGCGCAGCTCAGTGGCATTAAGAACATTCATATGTTCGACAGTTACTACCATCCATCTCTGCATCTCTTTCCATCTTGCAAAACTGAAACTCTGCGTGATCAAACTTTTGTATGTATGAGTAAATCTATTAAGCTGAAATAATAAAATTCTTATGGCAGAAAGTACAGTAGTGATATAGCACTAATTTGATTTGTATTCTCTATTTCTTCAATACTTCAACCAACATTTGTATAGTGTCTGATTATAGTTTCATTTAATATTCAAAACTTTTGGGAAGGGGACATTAATATTCCCATTTCATAAAGGAGAAAGTTGAAGTGGTCATAGAGCAGAAGTAATTAGGGGTCAGAATACCAGCTTAGGGCAATGATCCTTAAATCCTTTCTGTTTACCTTATACTGCACTTCAGACTGGGACTAATGTTTCCTTTCTTCACCTACCTAGCTCTCTGTATTTGGTGGGGGTAGGGTAGATGTTGAGCAGGAGAAGGTTGATTTCTGGAGATTTGTTTTAAATTGTGGGTCTTGGCCTGACAGCAGATAGTCTTGTTCATAACCTTGGGCATTGCATCAGATCAAGGATTCTTGTGCTTTGCCCAAACACTTAGTAGATGCAGCAGATGTCTATTCAAATATTACTTTAAAAAATGCCTGGAATTGTATTTAAATTGCTTCCATTATTCACTAATTAAATTTCAGATTGTTTCTCCTGGGGATGTTTCGCTGGGCTGAGTTTCTTCAATTGTTTGTGTTGGACAATGACAAAATAAATCTTTTGCATTGTAGCTTAGTGAAAAATCTTGCTGAATGGTCTAAATAATTCCACAATCATCTTACAACAGGCTTACTTAAAAAAAAAGAATCTATTTTATTTAATTTTTTTGGCAGGATGGAGCATGGACAGATAGTGGGGTTTTGTTTGTTTTTATTTGTATAGTTTCATTCTGGTGCTTAAAATACCTGGAGGGCCTTACATACAATGGAGGCTCATGTGCTCTATTGAATGTGTCAGCTCCCTTGCTCTGCATGGATTTTCACCAAGAACAGCACAATGGAATTCAGATCTTTTCAAACCACATGTGTGTTTCTCACATGGCCGCCACAACTTGAATCTTTAATCAGTCTTTTCAAGAGATTAGGCGTAGCAACCAGTTTGCCCTAGGACTTCATCTAGGGCTGTTATCAGTAGTAGCCTTGCTAGATAAATAGTGTTTACAGAGCCTTCTCTCATGTGCTATTTTAATTTACAGAGAGAGGGGGAAGACCAAACAAGACCCGGAGAAGGAATGAGCAGGAAGAGTTCACTGTCCCTCCAGACCAGGGGCTTGTCATATAAGCTCTTGATATTTTCGAACAGGAAATGCTTGCTTGCTTTTAAAAAATGTGAATTATTTTGATTCCCATAAAAAAATGCACACAAATTTCATGCTAATAATGTTCACAGATAATTAAGACTTTGCTGTCAGAACAAACACCTGACACTTGCAAGGACTGGCTTTGGAGCAGCCAGTGTCTCTGCTGAGCCTTTCACATACGTTATCACTATAATTATACCCCGGTGAGGAAGGCGGTCTGCTCCCCACGTGACCGATGAGGAAAGTGAGGTTCCGAGAGGTTAAGAGACTTAAGCAGAGGTCTCAGTGATAATAAATGCAGATCTGGGATTGTGTCTATTCTGTGACAGCACTGCTCAGGATTTTGAAAAAGCAACATCCGTTTTTCCAGGATTGTTGCTGATATTAATGTTCTTTAGACTTGAGAATGCATGTGGAAGCAACCTAAGCATATGGATGTTAAAGACAATCTCAGATGAAATGTAAGAACTTCGTTCCGCTTCACAATGTGCTAACTCTGGCAGAGCTGAAGTGGGGAGCTGTCGAGCTACCAAAATATTGGATGAGAAGCCGGGTGCTTTTTCAAATCAAGTGCCTCTGAGTGACCCTAGACAGTTGGTGAGAAAGAGTTTGTCACCAACATAAATAATAGGGAAGAAGTGTTGGATGCATTTGAAGCAACCCAGAGATTTATTTCCATGTGGAGCTGTTGAGAAGACACCAAGGAGTGTGAAGAAAGGAAGGTTGCTTGGTGTCCCGGATAAAATAAGGGCTGGCTCTTAACACCACAGATGGAAACTGCAGCAGCAAATAACAGAATCCAGAAGAGAGACATTTCCATCTGGATTCATTCAGAAAAGGATGTTGGAGAATTATAACAATGAAAGCAAATAAATCACCCCTGGTTCTGTCAGATCAAAGTGCAGGACAAATTTAAAATGGGTTTTTCTCATGCATATTCCTATTTTGAGGCACCCAATGCCATATAAATTATGTTGTAGGTAAAGACCTGTTTCAGCCTTATGTATTTATTTTTTAAAACCCAGGCACTTCTTTCCACAGAATATTATACCCCTTTATTGTTAGGCATACATTTTCTTAGTTAATTTGTGGAAAGAAATGTAGGCATTTTGTTCTTAATATTATTTCCCAATGCTAGTTTTAAGAGATTATATGACAGGCCCTGGCCAGGTAGCTCAGTTGGTTTATTATGTTGTCCCAATACACCAAGGTTGCAGGTTCAATCCCCGGTCAGGGCACATATAAGAACCAACCAATGAATGAATAAATAAATGGAACAACAAATCTCTTCTTCTTCCTCTCTCTCTAAAACCAAATCAATCAATAAAATATTTTCAAAGAGGTTATATGACAGACACAATGATGTTCTCTAGCTATATTGTAGTATTTAGAAATGCTGAGGCAGTTCAGTAAACTTTTGTAGGGTAGTGATGAAAATCAGGACTGGAGGGTGATTTATAGGTCAGGAGGAATAAAATGTTACTTATTTCTAAATGTCAAGTCACAATGACCTGCTTCTGTTTTGCTTATCTTTCCCATGATTCAAGTTTTTCAGGCATACGTTATTGGGGGGCTTGTTCTCTTCCTTTGCTGCCTCTTCTCACAGATCTTTGTGCTCCTGCACTCACCTATGATGTGGAGCTTTTCATCACATTTTCAATTAAAAAGCATGGAAAGATTTTGACATAATTTATTAGACAAATGGAAATTCTGTCATCTTTGTATACAAAGATGTTTTCTTCATTGAAGCTAGCAGGATTTCATATATTTAGGGGTGTGTGTGTGTGTGTGTGTGTGTGTGTGTGTGTGTGTGTGTGTCTCATAGGCCCCTGTGAGAATGGCTTGAAAGCAATGAAAACTCCCCCCAAGAAAAAGATCCAATATATTCACATGCACAGAAGATGTTTTTCATATATTTTCAAATCATGGATTTATGCCGGAACTCCTGGTTTGAATCCTTTGTTCTGAAATATCAAAAGTAATTTTGAATGTTACTTGGCTTTGGGCACTGGCTAGTTGTGTGGTCCCCAGAGAAAGGTGGTCTTTTGAGGTTGTATGAGACTTGGTAGGAAATTTAGATATTTCTAGATTACAAGCAAATACACAATCGGACACATTATAGGAGGCAAAGAGAGAGCCTTAGTTTGACAGTGTGGATCATGGGAATGTTGGATTGACGAGAAATGGTACCAGACAAATATTAGAAAGCATAATTAAGAGCTTAGGTTTTTTTTAACTTAGAACATAGACTATGAGAATTTACAATAACAAGTGCAATGAAGACAAATAAAGGTAAATATTTACAGTTACATTAGACCTTGAGAATGAAGGACGAAGATTCTTGAAGGCAGAAACCATATCCCAGTAACTCCTGAGTGTGAGTAAATAATTGGCTCTGGGAGTGGGAGAGGCCAGTACTCATTAGAGATTTTCTGGGAGGAGATGAGGTTTGGGTCAGAGCTTTATCCTGAAGCTTATTGGATTTAAACTATTTCCCCAAGGCATCTCCAGGATAAAGCGCCCAGCATGGAAGGAAAACCTGGAAGAGTTGCAAGGCCTTCTTAACCTCCTTTCTCTTCATGGTAGAGGCACCTTAACTCTCCAGCCCCCGATTGCCATGGAGACAACTGCAGCTAAACTTGTGCAAACCCTGGCCTAAAAGGAGTCAGTGGTCATCTTAGACCACATGTACCAGGCTACCAGCATTATATAAAAAAGGCCCCAAACATCCTCCTGTAAAGGCCAATCACCCCCTGTTTACACCACGCACATGGCATCTGTAAGTAATGCCTTACGGTGCCTCAGTTTGTTTACCAGGCTGAAAAGCCCTTAAATTAAAGTCAGGGATCTTTTCTAACACAACTCGGTAGTTCTTTTCCTACCAAAGCAAGCCAAGCATATTGGTATTCAGCAGATAGAGCAAATATTAAAAAGGCCAGATAGCTAGCGTCAGTTAAAATCTCTAAACATTCTCTTTTGAATCATTTCCAACTCGTGATCAAGTTGGAACAGCAATTCAAGGTGATGTTGTCAGGAGCTGAGCCATTTGCTTGTCATTATGATAATTAGTCTGTAACTCACCCTACATCTCTATAGCAAGTAAATTGTAGTCCTTGATTTTTTTTTGTTTTTCCATTGATGTTTATGATGTATAGAATCATAATGGATGGAATTACAGTCAGATTCTGATAATTTTAATATATGGCCTCAGTTACAGGCAGGGATGAAGCAGATTCATTCATTAAATAGCCATTCGTTGACTACCATATGCTAGGTATTATTTCATGCACCGTTGACCTAAATATGAGTAAGATGTGGTATCTTCTTACAAGCAGCTCTCAACTTGGTAGGGAAGATAGATGCATAAATATTAATTGCAATATCTAATGTGTTAAGTGGCCTGAGAGAGGTGAGGCAAGGAAGGACAAAGGAGGCACTAATTGATTCTGCTTGGGGGTAGGGAGGATGTGCCAGGCGCAAGGACAGGATGAGGAATGAGACTGGAATGGAGATATTTCAAGCAGAGAGAAGAGCCTGTGCAAAGCACAAAGGGAGGTTTGGAGACGGCTGAGTGGTGTGCCTGGGGTGTAGGATTCGAGGGCCTGGAAGGCTGGGTGGGAATGAGATGACAGGTGGTGTGTAGAGATCTAGATGGGTCCCCCCTTGCCCCCCACTCCCTCCCTGCAGAGTAGTTTGGATTTTGCTTATAGCACTGGGTGCTTTTGAATAGGTGAAAGTAGGTTCTAACTACCAGTTTTATTTATTTATTATTTTTATAATGAAGATCTACACCCAGATCTCAGTTCTTGCCTGGGGTAAAGAGTAAATAGGGACTGTAATTGGCCGGAGTAGCTATTTCATCACACGCCAACAAATTATTAGGGAAGCTTAAACAAAATTCAGTAGGGCAGAGTGACTAAATGAGCACAGAATCATTAGAGAGAGTGGGGACATCCTCTTGAATATAAGTTTATTTGCTTGCTTAGAATTAAGTGGAATAAGTGTGAACTTGAAGGGTTTCTCATTTCAGCATTTGACTTGGAGACATAAATAAGACTAATGTCCCACCAGTGCTGTTTTTTCTAAACTGAGGCTGATGCCAAAGGGTAGTGGCCAGTAGTGTGAATGAAATCAGACTGACAGCAAACAATTAAAATATCCAATCCAGGTCGCCTTGCACTTGGGGGAGTAAGAAAACCACTTAGACCCAGTCCCTGTGTAACCTGCATGGACTGGATTTCCATGTTCTGGCCCCTATCTAGTATCTGAGAAGTAGTTTTAGTAAAAAAAAACAAACCCACTTTGTTATACACTTAGTAGCCTTGTTCATTTGTTGCCCTGTTCATTCCTTTATCCAATTCCAATAACAAATATTCATTGAGCAACTAGAAAATGCTGCTTTTATAGGTTAAATTTTAGGAAAATTTTTTTAAAGACCCCCTTTGGAGCCCATTTTCAGAAAAATACTGGCCACGGGGACTTCAGGAACTCTTTGAGTGAAAACTGTCATTAATTAATTAATTAATTAATGTACTTATTCAGTAGACACTTATTGTGAATACTAACAAAGTGCCAGGCACTCTGCTAGGCACTGGCATTGGGAATTTGATGATGAACTCGGCAGGTTCTTCCCTTGTCTTCATGGAGTTTCCATTCTAGGGCGTGTGAACAAATAATAATGGCATTGGAGTGTAACCTGAGAAATGCTCTTTCAGTATAGAAATGGGGTGGCACAGGACAGGACCGGTGGGTTACGTAGCCCAGATTTAGGTGAACGACTTCTTGGAGAAAGTGATATCTAAACAGAGACTTAGTGAAGAGCAAGAGTGAGTCAATGGAAGGGAGGGAGAGGGAGAGGGATGATGGCCCAGGGAGGGTGTTGCAGGCCTTTTATAAGAGTGTATAGCCTGCTTACACTGTAGCGTATGAGGTGGAAGCAGAGACATTGAATTGGGCCAGAGCATTGCATGGAACCTGATCAGGCGTTGAGCTGTTATTTTCAGGTGTTTGGAATTCACTCTAATGCCAATAGGAGATTTACTTCCTAGAAAGATCAGTCTATCTAGCCCAGTAGTTCCAACCTTGCCCCCCTTAAAAACACCTGGGAATCTTTTTAAAATCCTGATTTCTGGTTCCACATCCTCCGGAAATTCTGTTTCTTTGTTACTAATGTTGTGGCCTCACCCCATAACAAAGAAACAGAATTTCCGGAGGATGAGGCCCAGAAATCAGGATTTTAGAAAGATTCCCAGGTGATTCTAATGTGCAGCCAAGGTTGAGAACCACTGTCAGTGTGTGGGGTGAAGACAGCTGGGTGGTTTCTTCCGTAATTTAGTTGGAAAATAACAGTAGCCCTAAGAGTCTGGCTTTAGGAATGCTGAAAAGTGGATGGAGTCCAAAGATATTTAGGAGTTAGATTTTAAATGGACTTGGTGACTGCCTGGAGGTGGTGGTCTTGGGCAGCTGGTAAAAAGAGGATGTTCTTCCTTCAGCTGGGAAACGTAATGCTTATGTATGGGGGCTGGAGATGAGGGGGGTGGACATTAATTTTAGTGTAATTTAAAAAGTATTAAACTGTTTGATCTAAGACATTCTCTGCTAGCTCAGCCAGTATAGATGCATTGGAGACACAAAAGGAATAAATTCAAAAGGGTGAACATACTCCAATTTTGATTGGTCTCTGTTTGCTTTTGAATTTCAAGGCCAATCGAATATGGCTCATTAGCTGGAGGGAGACTGTGATCTGAAAATCTTCTTCAGAGAACTAGAGAGATGTCAGCTTTCCTGGAGAAGGTGATTCTTGCAGCCTTTGAATAAAAGCACTGCAGTTCCACCTTTAGTTGATAAATAGTGGAATCTGGTGTTTATCCAACACTCCTGCGTCCAGGCCACCAGCTCTCATTGCTTATGCCCGTCACATTGAGACAGATAAGCTCCCTTGGCCCCCACTGTTAGAATCTCAAGCTCCCCACTCCTCAGATCTTCAAAAATTTTTTTTAATTAAAATAAAATAATCTCTTCTAGAGAAGTATATTTGATTTGTTGCTGAATTAAGTTTATCTCCGTCTGAACATGTCATCCGGGTCATTAATGGGAAAATGTAGTCTATGGTGCTGCAGAGCTTGTCTTTTTTATTTTAAAACCTTTCAAATATAAAATATCCAAGTTGTCTGCACTCCCTGAAAAGAATGTATAGTTGGAATTTTAATTTGATTACCTTCCCGGGTCTTCCCAGGCTTTTCCTAGGCAAGTACTTTGTTTGAACAGCTGTACTCCTGTGAAGCTCAGTAACAAATGATTCAGGAATGATTTTATGTAGCAAGTCAAGATGAAAGGAACTTCCTAAACCAGGGCATTAAAAGAATGAAGGAAGAAAATCTAGCCAACATTTGAGAAATGTAGCAACTATTAAAAAAAATAAAGCAATTTGCTCTATTAAGTCTTTTCTAATAATCTTAACATGTGCTTTCATTAATTGAGAAAGCTCCTTATTTCCTTTTGGATTTTAATTTGGTGTGGAAAGAAAATTTAAAACTAAAGCCAGCAGGAAAGGAGAAATACTAAAAATTGAGACGCATAAAACATAGGAACCTAGCAGTATAGTCAGTTTTTCTACTACCTCTCATTTTCTGTCATCTACATGCGTGTATTCATGTGTTGGTGTTGGGGGGATGGAAGAGGAGAGAGAAGGACTGTGAAAGATGTTTGCCTCCAGTCACAAAAAGATCAAATTAACATGTGAAAAGATATTTGAAAGAGCTGTGGGATAGAATAGCTTTTGGCTTTCCACATCTCACCTACTGGATAGATTTGAAAGCATAAAATAAAGCTAAACTGAACTCAGGGAAACATTGATTCACCCGACTGAATAAACAACTTACTGAATTTGCTAATCTAATTAATCAAACTCTGCCTCTCCTTTCCAAAGTAGATTCACAGGCACTGAAATAAGTTAAATCAACATTTTCTTTCCCTACTTACTAAAAATAAGCTTTCTTTCCCTGGGTAAATCGGTCATTGAAATTCCCAAGGCTGTACTCCAGAATCCACTGGCAGGAAGCAGTTGTATGGATATAAAATCGTTTCTCTGTAGATTGCAGAGTTTGGCTTCTGAGTATTATATCTTAGCTCTACCACTTGAACTAATGAATAAAATAAATATTAACTGAGGTTTTTCTTAGAAATAAATGGCCTGTGGTTGATGTTGATTAGAAGAGCCTGTGACTTACAGATGGATCTTATGAGAGCTCACAACTATAATGATGGTAGAAAATAATGAGTTTGGGAAAAATCGTGGAAAATTAAGGATATTTAAAGTTTGAAAATAATTGTAATTGTGATAATTCAGTCACTGAACTAGTAAAAATATTTCAGTTTAGTAGTCTGCAGACCTGGTACTTAATGTTGCGTTTACCTAACTTCAAAACACTAGAATAAGATTCCATCTTAGATTGCATGAATATACATATAGTAGTTTTATACGCACATATATTCACACAAATTCAGTAATCAAGGAAAAGTGAAGGGCAGTGTAAACAGGAAGAAAAGGACTCAAAAGATTGCAAAGTGGTGAATGACAAGCTCTATGCAAATTAGGCAAATTAGAATCTAGGGATATCCTAGGTAACAAGTGTGAGTCACGACTGCATCTTTTTTTTTTTTTTTTAAAAAAGGAATGACACCAGAATGCAGAAGCTGGAGGACTGCTGGTTAGAGTTGAGAAAGAGAACACTATTAAAGTCCTGCTCGCACTTGCTGCATTCCCTTGCCGTCACCATGAATGGGCACTTCCAAGGAAGAGTCTAAATGAAAGTGTTTCCAGCTGACTTCTTAACTCCACTCACCTTAGTCACCTTTCTGGTGCTTTCACCTTAAGGATCAAGGAGTCCCCAAGGATTGACTTTCCTGTTTCCTTCTCTGGTGGACCTATTCCCATTCTTTCCAGTCTTGTTCACTCTAGGATATTATGCTCAAAACTCATTTGCATGCTCAATTAATCTTAATTAAAATGTAGAGGGAGATCAGGGTGTGATCAAATTAAGTTCTGAGTATAGTTGAATATCAGTTGGATATCAGTTTAATGGATTAAACAGTTCTTGGAACTGCTTCTCTTTCTGACAGTAAGTTTTGGTATTGCTGTCATTTCTTAATACTGTCTTCTACTTTCAAGTGTTGGCTCAATGTTTGCTTTTAACTTACAGACTATTTTGCTTTCTGGAAACTCATGCCCACCTCTTTGTGTTCAAAAATGGCTTGCCTCACAGGCTGGGAAAGCTGTTAAGCATTGGCATGTCCCTCAGAGGTGGGCTGTGGAATTGCTTTTTTACTGAGTGTGATGGATTTGCATGGCTTAGGCAAATCTCTCAAGTTTGCTTCTAAACCCTGGTGAGTCCCAGAGTTGTTGCTGCTGGATGTTGCAGAATGGCCCACCTCCATTAGTGAAGGAAGGCAAGGCAATTTTATTAAATGTAACTTTAAATCCACCATCTCCATATTGTTCTGTGGTGAAATATACTCAAGATAAGATAAACCATTTTAAACTCGGTTATCATGTATTTGATTGCACAGGTGCCAACCTAGGTTGTTTTTTTAGAACTCACTTTGTAGTTTATGAAGTTATCCTTAAAATTCCCATTGGGGGAATGATTTGGCTAGCTGAAGATGAAGAAGATAAACATTACCTTCTTAAAAACTGTGATGGACAAGTTATTCACAAAACTCACCACTTTCCCTGTGACATCTTCCCCAACACCCCACCCCACTGTCCAGGCATTAGTTACTACCTGAGATGATCTGCATAAAACATTGAGCATAGTGTCTAGGACCATGTAAGTGCACTCATTGATGTCAGCTATCACTATTATTTGAACATCTTTAATATAATATTTATTTTTCATATTTATACTTTTTATTTTATAATAGAAAGTTGTTTTGTGTTTTCTGTGCTTTTATATGACAACTCACACATCACATGTGCATTCAAGCAACCATCAATTTATTTCTTGCCTATTATATATCAGATGTTAGCACTAGATTCTAGTGATACAGAGATAATTAAGACAACATTTCTGTCCTTCTGAAATGATCCTTTATCTTTTATAGTAATGCATTATGCTGCAGTATATTTATGTCTTCTAGATAGTAAGTTCATTTGACTTACTTAACCTGAAATAGTTTATAATCAGAAAGGTACATCAAGCCCTGACTGGTTTGGCTCAGTGGATAGAGCATCAGCCTGTGGACTGAGGGGTCCCAGGTTCAATTCCAGTCAGGGGCATGTACCTTGGTTGCAGGCACGTCCCCAGTGGGGGGTGTGCAGGAATCAGCTGATCGATGTTTCTCTCTCATCGATGTTTCTAACTCTCTGTCCCTCTCCCTTCCTCTCTGTGAAGAATCAATAAAATATATTTTTTAAAAAAGAAAAGTACATCAAAAAGTGCTTTGTATTGGTAAAAACTTTTATTTTTAAATATTTGTTGACATTTAGCAGTTTCTGACACAGAAAACAAAAAACCCACCTATTATTATCAGGACATTTACTTTCAATGTAGCTCTGTTAACTACTTTTTAAAAAATTTCTTTATTGAGTAAGTTATTACATATGTGTCCTTTTCATTGAAAACTATTTAATGGGGAGGTCCAGAGAAGAATAGAGCATCATGCTAAAAGATTGATCATTGCTGAGGTTTTTTCCAAGTTTTATTGAAATATAATTGACATATAACATTGTCTAAGTTTAAGGTGTACAACATAATGTTTTGAGGATGTACAAATTGTAAAATGATTACCACGATAAGTTAATGTCTATCACCTCACATACTTGTAATTTCCCCCCTGTGACAACCTACTTTTCAAATACTGCATTCAGTTCTGGACACTCTAGAGATGTGGACAACTGGCAACGTATTGACATTCCTATTTGTCCGTTAGGAGGTCATATTATAATAGTAATAACTATTGTTATCATCATCACCAATACTCCCTACTAACAATACCTGGTTTTGTTTAGATTTCCTACATCTCTTAGCTCATTTGAACCTTACAGTAATTCTCTGAGATATGGAGTGCAGCAGACTCTTCTGTATTTGATGGATTTGGGCAACCTTTCTCGATAATATAAATGATATCCCTAAAATCATGGATCCAGTAAGTCTAGGATCCGGTCTCAAATTTCTTTAATCCAAATCCATGTGTTCATCACTAGACTATTACGGCTGTGTTACCAGTGGGCATTTGAAGAATCTGGAGCTATTTCATCATGGAAAAGAAAAGATATGTGAGAAAGATGATCACTGTCTTTACAGGCGTGAAAGTCTATCCTGAAGGGGGTTATTAGTTACTTTTACTCTGAAACTTCTCAAGGTGAAGCTTCAACTGTGCATTGCTTATGTGTACTTTTATTTTGGTGTAATAAAGACAACATTTTTTCTTTTTGGATATGTAGGGCTGGGGTAGAACATGGCCTATGCCATCCTTGTGGTCTGGCCTGGGCCCACCTACACACCTTATTTCATTTTCTTCTTCACCCCATTCAGGACTCATTGGTCTTCTTTTCTACCACAGGTCCTTTGCACTGCTAGGCCCTGAGCCTAGAACGCCATTCCCTTTCCCCACAGTTTTGCTTGGTTGAATCTTATGCATCCTTTATAAATCAGCCTAAAGGTTTCTTGCCCAGACAAGCCTTCCCCAAAAGAATGAATGTTGTATATTCTTTTACTATGATTTCTAGTTTTGATTGAGGTGTGCAAAATCAAGTGCTTAATAAATTGACTAATCTCTAATTTTACTTGAGAAGTTTTTAAAATAGGAAGGCTATCCTACTTCCCCAAGAGGCATTTTAAATATTCAGGAGAAATGGAGAAAACGAGGTAATTCTTATATCCAAAGAGCTGTCCCCATACATTTGTATCATCTCCACATTTTTTAAAATGTTGTAATAGAAACAAATAAAATGATGGCAAGCATGGAAATTGTAGTTTTAAAAAAAATTGGGTGGGTTTTCAGCTACTTTTGACTCGTTTCTGAATTTTAAGTCTTTGTTTTAATCTAGTTTGTACTCTGGTTTCCTCGTGAATACAGCCCTCTTGTTCAAAAGCAGACAATGGGCTTATTCAACCCTTAGTGCCCTCTGCACTTGGTGGTTCTGCCATCGTCCTTCCACTACTCAACTAGAGGGATTATTATCTTAGAAAAAATGTAGACGTGACAGCTGGGATTTTAGCACAAGTAATAGCAGTTGTGTAAAAGACGGTGTTAGTGTAAATGGTTGTAGCAGTTGCCAGATTTGCATTAACGCCCACACAGTGGGAATTATTAACATATTCAGTGAACTCGATTCCGGCCTGCGGGGGTCAAGTTCCTCTATAGAAGAGGAGAGGTCAGCATGAATGTAATTTCAGAGGAGAAAGAGCCACGCAGGGCTATTTTCCTACTTGACAGGACTCTTTCTCTCTAAACATTTCAGAATGTTGAGTTGTGCTAGTTGATTCACTTTCCTTTTTTGTAAATATTGAATTAAAATAATAGATTGCTAGAAGAAGTAAAGCATGACCCAGCTTTGCAGTGCTGAAAATTGGGTTATAATTCTCAGATTCTTTAATTTCTGCCATCTTAAAGTTATATTTTATTCAAGAATATGGGGAATTCCAAGATAAGTGTTTCAGACATGTTCTGACTCAAGTGATACTTCAGACTAGGTTGGACTGCCTCCTGAATTTCCAAATTTCTCATGTTGAATTCGGAGGAATTTCCTTTCAATATACCCTGCTTCTTCCTGCACACCCCCTCAACCCTCTCTCCCCATCTATACACATCACACACACTCACACACTCACTCCTTTGTACTTAACCTAAATAGGTTAACATTTGCTTCAGGACTTTGGAAGTCAGGAATCCTCCCATTATGTTTTAGTAAAGGTCTTAGCCTGGAAGAAAATGCATAAATAGCAGGTAGGGAATGGGAATTCAGTGGGCTACAGTGAATTTTGAATTTGGTGATTCACACTTTATTTTGATTATCTGATATGGATCAGTATTTATGTGATCTGTGACTATTTTCCACTTATAAAAATTCTAATTTCATTTCTCGAAATGCATAAGGGAGCTGCCTGTTGTCTGTTGGTTGGAGAATGGATGTGAGGTTGACTGAGGAGCAAATGGATATTCAGGGCTGAAGATTTCGCTTTCATTGGTGATGCTGAAAGTAACTGGAAACCCCCTTTTCAGTCTGCAAAGGAGTTCTCAGGTGACGACTGTGTAGGCGTATTGTGATCGCCTTTTATTTTATTGACTCACTCAATTCTTAGATTACGCTCCAGCATTTGATATTGACAAACCATAAAAGTCTTATGGAGCCTGCTCAGTAGTGCCTTATAAAGACTTATCTTGTTAATAAACTCAGCATCATTTGGAATTCAAGTTTAATTAAAATGGAAAAGTAAATGATTATGTAACGATTTTCTTCATTTAGGTTTCTATCCTCTTATTGTCTCTTTGCCTTTTCTCTAAATGCAAAGATACATTTTATTTCAAACCCATTTTTGCAAAGTGAATTTTTCTTGAATCTATTGTAATACTTGTTTCGTTGTTAGCTTTTGGTTTAAAGACTTCTTTTTTAATTATTAGAAAGGTTGAGAAGGAGGTCTGAAGTAGAGTCTGAGGGAGATAAAAATGAAAAACAAATCTATGTTATTCCGGATGTGTTTAGTTTTTAAGGATGCTGTTTAAAGATAATGATTGTTTATGGACTCTTTAAAAATGTTTTCTCATAAGAGTGGTCAGATAGCAGATTAGTTATCTGAGAGTGGTTTGTAGAGGCCTTTTGAAATTGTCTGGGTGACAATACTACCTTATGGTACTTATAAAACTCCTTTGAAGTTGGCTTTTTATATTGGAAAACCAGAAAACAGTTTTCCTGTCTTCTTTTATTAACCAGAAAGTAATACATGGACCAGAGTTTTAGTAAAATGCTTAGGAAAAAAAACCTACTGGTTATTTTTGTGACTGACTCTGATATTTAATCTTTCAGCCTTTGTGGGTTTCAGGATTTTTCTGAGTTCAGACTCTTAGCATTATGTGCATGCTGCTTTTGTAAATGGTATGCAGTTACCATACACACGGTCATGCCTCAGAATCTGCGGGGCCTCTACCCCTTTCCCACCTTCTCTTCTCCATCATCTATTCATTCTTTGGTGCAAGGCCTGTCCTGCCACTCACAAGTTTGTCACATGGGTACTAGACTTATGGGGTGATCACTTCGTAAGTTACATAAATGTCTAATCCCCATGTCGTATACCTAATATAATATTGTATGTCAACTGTAATTGAAAAAAAAAATAATTTAAAAAAGAGAGTTTTGGATTGAGATCAGCAATGTTGGGCAGGGGACATTCCCATACAACCTTTGTTATCCACAGTTCTGCTAATAGAACAGGGTCAATGGAATGGGCTGCCAGGGGTCAAGACAGGAAACCCATAGAGTCAGACAGTGCAGCTTGGGTCCGTGGGAGTAATGGGAGCCCCCTTCAGTCCAAGCTTATCTGAGCTCACAAAGGAGATTCACGGTCTGTTGCTCAGCAAAAGCTATTTGAGCAGCACTTTTCTTCCCATCTAGCTTTTAAGTGCTCCTGGGGCCCTCCAGCCTATTCACGTCGGCCTCTCAGATTATGAATACATAAACCTTAATGATTGTAGAATCCTAAAGGAAGACATACTAACTAGAGCATCATCAAAACATGATTCTGCTAATCGAATGAACAAATACATCTTAGGGTATCACAAATGTACTGGATTCCAGTGGAGAATATAGTAGTCAATTTTTCTAACATGTGAAAAGCATTTATTCTGTGTTAGCATTGATAGGATGGTTGATATTGATTATAAATTTGCATTAAAATAGTGGAACCGGTATTGTATGATGGATGTAACTTCTGAGAGCCAGCAGCAATGATTTTAGTTTTTTTATGCTTTGACAAACTATACAAGGCGTTTGGTGAATACCCAAGTAGGTGATTTCCAACATTTCGGAGCTTCGATCTTCCCATATTCAGAAGTTATGGAGATTATTCTCTTTTTCAGTTTTGTCTTTCAGAATAAAAATTATTATGCATATTATAAATAGATTCTCTTAATATATTTTAAATACCTCAACTGTTTTGAGCAATGTTTGATGTAACCTGATGCAAAATCCCTTCATGAGAGGAGGAAACAATGATATGAAATTTATGATAGGATTTAACCTGTAGTGTTCTGATTCTCTCTTCCCTTCAATTTTTATCAAGTTTGTAATTGCCCACCAGATGATTTCTTTCAGAATTGGCCTACTTTTTTTTTCTGACTTCAGTGCCTGTGGGCAAATGTAAATTTGTAGTGGAATTAACAAACTGGGATCTCTGTATAAATTAATAACTACAATAGGGAATCAAGTAACTGATTGCTGTCCTTTTCTAGATTGGCTATGTATGTAAGGCGGTAGATTTGGGATTGAGAAATAGGGGATTAGGGGGGACACGACCGAGTTCACAGTGTTTCATTAATGTAAAAGGAATATATATTTATTGTAGGAAATATGAAAAAGTAAAAGGGAGAAAAGAAAATCCATATTCTTCCACTCAGATACAGTGAAGTGAACATTTTAATATCATATATCTCAGTCATACTTTTTGAAACATTTTATATGTAAAAAGCATACACATATTTCTATAAGAAAGTAGTGCACTGCCCACCTGTGCATCCACCGTCCAGCTCAGTGGAACAATAGCCATCTTGTCCCCCCCCCACCCCCTCGCTTGAGCCCAGATACAGTTTTTCCTTTTCAATTACAACTTGTTTTTCAAACTAAAAATGTTATTGTGATTATTATAAATACATTAAGCCCCAATATATTTTAAATAATTTAGTATCCTGGCCTTTATCAGTTTCTAGTGTTCCTTCATAGTTTTACCTCACACGTGTATCCCTGGATCAGGGGTGGGGAACCTTTCTTCTGCAAAGGGACATTTGGATATTTATAGCATCATTCGCTTAATATAATTCACTTAATATAAACGTATGTTGCTATGAAAAAACTCCTAGATTTATTGAATTTCAAGTTCTGCCCGCAGTTGCCTTGGCAGGGCCAGACCAAATGATTTCTCAGGCCTTATACGGCCCTCGGGCCAGACATTCCCTCCCCTCCCCTGAATAATAATAGCCTTGTTTTGTATGTTTAAAGTCTTCAAATAAATGAAATTGAAGTGTATCTACTCTATTACAACTTACTTTTCTTTTGATCAACATTATCTTTTTTGTGTGATGTGTGCGGCCGTAGTACTTTGATTCTTACTACTGTCAACTACTATTTTGTATGAATGTACCACAGCTTATCCACTTTCTATCACCAGATATTTGGGTTTTAGTTACGGAGCAGATTCTGTTGGTGACCGTCACATCTTTCTTGGTGCTCTCACCAGCTTCCAGATGCTGTTATCTGCGTCTGTGCCTGAGGACTCTTCCCCCTTCTCCCCGCAGCCCAAGCTCAGGGCCTGTGATCAGGGCAGCAGACTAGACCTGCCCACGGGAGCAGCTCGGAACCAGTGACTCTTGAGAGTTGGGGTCTAAATACCTCACCTTCCTCCGGTCATTCCAGCTTTCTTGTTTATTTTTCCTTCTAAATGCCCTTACCTCTGTTTCGGACGGAAACTAAAATAAAACAGGTTGCTTGCAGCTTTGGTCATTGCAAATAATACTGCGGTGGACATTCTTGAATATGTCCTGGTATACAGAACATGTTTCTCTGGAATATTCCCAAGTGTTTTCTAAGAAGTAACCAACACTCATGAGTAGTAAATAAATATTCCTATTATTTAACATCGACACTAACTTACCTTGGATATTGTGATGAGCATAGTTGCTCATGGTTTCAATTTGCATTCTAGAATAATTAGTGAGAGTATGCATCTTTACATAGCGTATTGACCATTTGTATTTCTCTTCTGCAAAATGCATATTTGTATCTTTTGTCTGTTTTTCTATTGGCCTGTAGGTTTTCTTTGAGGAGCTCTTTATATATTCTAGGTACTAGTGTTTATGTGCTTTAAAGATATCTTTCTAACTTGTGGCTTGTCAGCTTACTTTCTTATGAACACTTTTCATGAACAAACTTATTAATTTAAATAGATGAATTCAGAAGAAAGAATTAAGTATTTCACAAATATGATATTTGTATGTTTTTCTTGCTCTTTTAATTGGAATGTGTAAATCATTTGTATTTAATGTAATTATTGATATGATTGGGTATAAATCTACCATTTTATTTATTTTCTACTAGAGGCCTGGTGCACAAAATTTGTGCACGGGTAGGGTACGTAGGCCTGGCGGCGATCAGGGCCGATCTGTGGGGGGACCGGCGGGGCCATCAGGAGGGCTCCCACTGGCACCGCCTTGGCTGGCCTGGGGCCTGTGGGCTAAGGGCAGCTCCTGCATTGAGCGTCTGCCACCTGGTGGTCAGTGTGCGTCATAGTGACTGGTTGTTCTGCCGTTCTGTCATTTTGCATATTAGGCTTTTATTATATAAGATTTTTTCTCTTTTCCTCTCTTCTTCCTCCCTTTCTTCCCTCTTCTTCTTCTCTTCCTTCTCTTTTTATTTCTTGTTGTATTTAATGCTTCATACCTAGAATCAGAAATCCAATACATTAAGATTCTTAGAAAAAAACATATTTTTATTGATTTTAGAGAAGAAGGGAGAGGGAGAGAGAGATAGAAACATCAATGATAAGAGAGAATCATTGATGTGGGGATCGAGCCTGCAACCCAGGCATGTGCTCTGATCGGCAATCGAACCGGGGACCCTTCAGTCCACAGGCTGGCATTCTATCCACTGAGCCAAACCAGCCAGGGCCAATATATTAAGATTTTAACAGCATTTCTATCATGTCTACAAGTGGAGGATTCCTTTCTATGCTGGAAATGCCAGCTATGTGGTGGATATCTGGAATAAAGTGTCTCTGACAGAATGGGTTTGGACATCGCTCACAGAGTAAAAAGTATGGAGTGTGAGTTTGTGGGCCATATTCAGTGGGTGACATTGCTAATAAGGTGGTTCTTGAAATGCCACAGAACCAGACAAATATGCAAGCAACATCGAACAATTGAACACGATACTTACTTTCAAAGATCATGTGAGACAAATGGTGGGCAACATAAAGAGGAATTTAGAGGAATATCTGTGTGGAACTCATTAGGTCCATGGCCAAATTATTCTCACATCAAAAGTTCCACGCAAGAGAACCAAAGCCATGGCCTGCCTGGTTCATCAACGAAGGGAAGCTCCTTGCTCAGCTTTCCTACATTTATCTGCCAGGAAGTTCAGCAAACGTCTTTTTGTTTTTTAAAAATCTAATTGAAATGACACAAGCAAGCTTTATCAGTCAGCTTAAGTCTTACTGCTTTAAACAGCTTAGCGAAGACCAGTGTTCATAATGTTTATAAAATGAGGTTGTGTGAGGTCAGGGAAATGGTGTTTGTTTTTCTTGCAGCTATTTCAGTGGCAGTTATATGCTGCGTGATATGCTTTGCTTGAGAATGTGTGAGACGATAAGTGTGCAATTTTTTGCTCTGTACTGTTGAAGCCACATTACTCTGTGTGTAGAGAGTGTGGTATGTAGTAGTCCCTGTGATATCATGTATGAGATCTGAAATGAGTCTTAGAGGTCATTCAACTCTTTCACTTTAAAGAAAAAGAAATAGGCCCAGAGAAATTTAAAAAACTCACTTCACTCATGCCTATTATGAAATCTAGGTACATCATGTAAAATAGAGATTCATCCCCAAAATGTATTAGTGGTTGGTCATTGATTTACAAAACAATTTACAAATATTTTTCTTTTAACTGTCATCTCCTTTAATTCAGAAAGTGAATGAAGTTTCAAGAATGAGGAATACAAGCTACGTTTCAGGAAAATGTCTATTTCTCGACTGACACATTCATTGGACAATGGTGGGGAATGGGCTAGGAATCATAGATCTAAGTTAGGAGTATTATATCCCATCACATAATATACTGAAGGCCAAATCTCATGTATGCATATCTCAGTGCACCCCTTGTCAGTGATTGCTTAAGAAAGAGGGGCACTTAAACAATGGTTAAAATGGTAGATTTTATGTTTTGTAAATTTTACCACAATAAACAGTGCAAATTAAAAAAGTGTAGGCTGTGGCCCTGGATGGTTTGGCTCAGTGGATAGAGCATTGGCCTGTGGACTGAAGGGTTCTTTCTGGGTTTGATCCCAGTCAAGGGCACATGCCTGGGTTGCAGGCTCAATCCCCAGTGTGGGGCATGCAGGAGTTAGCCAATCAATGATTCTCTCTCATCATTAATGTTTCTATCTCTCTCTCTCCCTCTCCCTTCCTCTCCGAAATCAATAAAAATATATTTTTTAAAAAGTGTAGGCTGTGGATTCACACCATTTTTTCTAGTTCCTTGGGTAAGAGGGAAGGTAGATTTGCATGGTTGTAACTTCTGTGACTTCCCTAGAGGAGCCCCCCACTCCTGACAACAGGCACCTCTTTTGAAAGTAGACCTGAGGGGTTCATCCACAAAAGTTAGGAGGGCCGCCCAACCCTCTTCTCTTGCTGCGGTATCAAAGAAGACTTCATTTCTTTCATTCTGGCCATGCTAGTCTGAATGGCTCATGATTCCATGCAAACTTGAAGGGATGGTATTTATTCAGTATCTGTTGTGTGTGAGGCAACGTGCTAGAAATTGTGTGTGCATTATCACTGTTGTCTATCCCAACCATGTGCTGAAGGCGGTATTATTCCTATTTTATACAGTCATGTGCTGCAGAACAATGTTTTGGTCAACAATAGATCATGTATGCCATGGTGGTCTCATAAGATCACAATGGAGCTGAGTTTCCTGTAAGAAATGGAAGGATTTGTGATTCGGGGCAAATTTCTTTTTCTCCGATGGGAGCAGTATCTATGAGGTTTGGCAATAGATTCCCTCTCATTCATAGAACCCAATTTTGAGTGCATAGATTACATCCCATTCAGCCAGCCACTGACCTGTTTCAGCACAGAGGAGCCTGCTCCCCAGCACTACATACGCAGATGGTGCCCCAGCCCTTCCAGATCTGGCGTGATGGTCTTCAGAGTACACTGCCATAAACTTTGGTAAGGACCTAGGATCCTGTACAAGGGCACAGGTCCCCAGGAGCCACCTTAACAAGTATTAAAGGCCACTGCCACTTCAGTAAAAGCTTTCCCTGACAGTGTGGAGCCTGCCTGCCTCTGTGCTTATAATGATATGAAGCATAGATAAGTTTTATTTCTTCCATCTAATCAATGCCAAAGAGAGCCCCTTGTGTCAGATAGGGTTAATGGAACCAAAAAACAAATTTCCCAAAGTCAAAATATTGCATCCTCAGTTCTACACCCTTTCCAGGTTAAACACCCTCTTTTTCTTTTCTTTTCTTCTTCTTTTTTTTAATGAATACCACAGAGTTCCTTAATCTGACCAGTGTTCCAACATGCAGTAGCCAAAACCACATTGTCATGACAATCTTCTATGTTCCTTTATGTCTCCATCTTGATTTCTTATTCCTACCGATCCTCCGGCCACCTTTCCCTCCCTCTGACAGTCGCTATTGTGGTGATCTGGTCCTGACCCAGCCAGTTTCTCCTCGATAGTTCCAATAAGACCAGCCCACATCCCTGTTCATGGAGCAGCATGGACAGCTTTAATGTTTTATTTCCGATCCTATCAGAAGGAAGCAGGGGGAGGGCTTGTGGGACAGTGTTTATAAAGTCTACGGTAGCGCACATCATGTTCTAGGCCTTCACTTTCACTCACTGACTCACCCAGAGCAACTTCCAGTCCTATAAAAGCTCCATTCATGGTAAGTGCCCTGTACAGGTGTGCCACTGTTTAAATCTTTTATAATCTATTTTTACTGCACCTTTTCTATGTTTAGATACACAAATACTTATCATTGTGTTACAGTTGCCTACACTATTCAGTACGGCAACATGCTGTGAGGGTTTGTAGCCTAGGAGCAATAGGCTATACCATCTGACCTAGGTGTGTAATGGACTGTACCATCTAGGTTTGTGTAAGTGCACTCTGTGATGATCATACAGTGACGAAATAGCCTCACAATGCCTTTCTCAGGATGTAGCCCTGTTATTAAACAATGCTTGCTGAGTACAAGAAAAATGAGGCTCTGAGAGTTAAAATGAACTATCCAAGCTCACGCAGGTAGGAATTTAGAGTTAGTATTTAACTTCAAGTCACTGTTGTTGAAGTTGTTGATCTTTTCACTATGGCATAATTGCTTCCAAATTTTTATCCCATCCAAGTTAAGTGGGTGCAAGAAT
Organism: Myotis lucifugus; assembly: GCF_000147115.1. NCBI lineage: Eukaryota > Metazoa > Chordata > Mammalia > Chiroptera > Vespertilionidae > Myotis > Myotis lucifugus. Next base: position 1,274,582 of record NW_005871170.1, on the reverse strand, counting down.
TTAGTACCTCAGACATGCTATCTATTTTTGCAATGGAAATAAGTATAAGAAATAGGACTTTGTTTGAATATTTCATTCATTAGATTTTTAATGAGCCCACTTATAAGATATAGGGGTTTGTTTGATGTGAAGTATTTTTTTATTCGTTAAAATTTTAATGAAAGCTCGCTTTGTGCTAGGCATGGTGATCCTGCCCTGGACAAGACATACATGGTTCCTGCTTGAAGGGGAAAATAAATTATGCCATAGCGGTGTAAACCCACTTCATCTGTGTGCACAAATTTATTTGAAACCTAAATAAGGACAAAAGTGAAGCTTTCAATCATTTTCTGCTACTTTTGTTGCTGCCAGCTGTTGTCTGGTTTAGCAGGAGCAAAATAGATGAATTTAGCAAGATGCCTTTGAGAACTCCAAAAATGCATACAGTACGTACATTAAAAAGAAATGCATTTAATTCTTGTTATTTGTGGTAAATTTGCTCTTTAAAATCACTGTGAACGCTGAATTAGTGGATATGAAACCATTGCTCCTAAGGGAAATACAGGGTTAGGTTCCTGTGAGTCTCTGGTCACATTTTTGTCAACTGAACAACACATACCTTTTTTACATGTGTGTTTCTGTTAATTTAGTTAATATATAAGGTTGATTTCTTTACATTGAGCTCATGGCCAGCAGCACTGTAACTCGGCTCTGTGAGCTTCTCTGACACGTGTATTTTTTCTCTAAGGCACCATAGCCTTCCTGCCCTTTCCAGCACTACCTTTGAGGGCATTCTAAACAGTAAAGTCACAGACAAAAAGCACAAAAATGTGGGAAATGGGCACTAACTAGACCACAGAAAGACACAGTTGACGGGGTGAGCTGACACACGGAAGCAGAGCATCACCTTGTGGGACCTCAGCTGGGAACGCGTGTGTCGGGCAACTCAAAAGTTTCCGCTGCTCTTAACTTGTCCACGAGTAAACACGAAAGCGTCAGGAGTACTGATTTGAGGATTACAAATAAATTTTAGCAAGTCAGTGGAAAAGCTGTGACTAATGGAGATGGACTGAACTCATTTCAATAATAAAATATTGAAATACCAGGTGGGGGCTGTGCAGAGAATTAACGTAGAGCCCTCGGGAGGCTCCAGGGCGGTGCTGCTGCCGGGAGGTCAGGTGAGGCGTCTGTGACAAGGCCTAGGATGTAAACTGTGGTCTGAACTGCAAGAAGATGCTGTCCTGTGAAGATCAGAGGGAATGGCATTTGAGGTGGGGGAAGAGGCAGAGCAAAGGCCTCAAGACAGGAAAGAGTTTGAGTGAGGGATCCCATGAAGGCCAGTGTGATTGCTGAGGAGTGGGAGAGAGACTGGCTGGGAGGTCTCTAGGGCCTGTAGGCAAGAGTAAGGGGTGAGGGTGAGGGGTGAGGGCTAAGGATTTGATGCTAAGTGCACTGGGACCCATGGGATGATTACAATGTTTGTACTACTGAAGGTCAGTTTGGAGCTGCCTGTGAAGTTTTAAGGAACTGTGTCCTGATCACATCAGCTATTTAAAGCACGTCCTGGAAAATTCAATTTTTCCCAGTTCTCCCCTTGCACAAGTCTTTCCTCACCCTGTGAGTGACTTTCCTTGCTTTTCCAACAAATCCTGGCCTGGGAGTCCTTCCTGGTTAGAAGCACCGACCCCGACCACTGCTTTGCTCTGCATTTCCTGAGCACTCTTACTCCATTTGCTCTCCATCAGTGACGCTTGGTATATTTCTCTGTCAGTGTTAAAGCATTTTTAAAATGCTCACCATCACACTTCCTCAGGGTAGGGGTCAGTTTGTGCTTCTTTATTCTCTCTTGGTGCCCTAGACACTGCATTCCCTCTATGTGTTGAATGACACTGAGCTTTTGTATTCTGGGGCTGTGACCTTTTCTTCATCCTGGGCCCATTGTGCATGAGAGGGAAATATGAATGGGTGATGGCAGAAGAGTTGACTGGGTGGTGGGGGCTGGGGTGGGAGAAGAGGAGGTGGGCAGTGCTGTCAGGAGTAAAAGTTACCTTAATGCGCCAGGTCTGAGTTTTCTCTTAGCAAGGGACTGTATTTATTTGCCAGGAAACAAAGGGCTGGACCAGAAGAACGGTGAAGATCTTGATATATCTAAATACCCATGGCTTTATGATGGTCCTAGAGCAGTTTAGCTAGCTCAAACCTTTTGGGAATGTGGCCAGGTAAACATAAAAATGTCTATACTTCACTACCTGCAGGCATGTCGGTAACTCAGAATGTCAGCTTTGAGCCTTTGATGCCACATTAACCAATATTTTCCCTAGTTATGTGTATTGCCTTTAATCCCTGTCTAGATAAGCTTTTAGTAAATGATTGCATTCAGCTCTTCAATTCTGTAAAGAAGCAGAGACGGAGGATGATAGAATTTGTGAGTTTTTAAATTTCATAGCACACACTATGTATGTTGTATTTGTCAAACATCCTTCAGCATATTTAGTGAAGGTGGGAGAGTTAAATTTGCCTTTTCCAATATTCTCTGAATTTTTAATGAGCTGCTATATGTCTTGTCATTTTTTTCTGCCTATAGCTATTGTTTTCCGCATAGCTGTGTTCTATAATTCCTTTTTCTACAGAAGTAATTTATTTCTTGTACTTTTCAAGATGGCTTCCATTTGTCTGCATGCAAATTCCAGATTTAGTACAATATAGGGTGTATAAGACACTTTAAAAAAACACACCTGAAAAGCCATGGAATCTAATATATCCAGTGATATGACTGACATATTTATCTAAGAAGGAACATGTTATCACAAATAGGTTTTTTCTTTTAGGAAAGTTTTCAAATGTGCCCATGCTCTGAAAATCATCATTGTGTTTTCCAAATGTGAGGATGAGTGACTTTTCAGGGAGAAAAATCTGTTCTAAATGGATCTCAGTTGATTTCTTTAATTATAACTTCATATGATAGGCCTTTGAAAAAACAAATAACAACAATCTGAATGTTTTTGCTAAACACTATGAAAATACAATTAAAAACTACTGTGTCAATTAAGAAGTAGGGTTTCTTAGACTTGTAGATTATTCCATAGCTCTGTGAACACTCTAAGTCTGCATTCTAAAATTCATTTTATACATAATTAAAGATGGAGGTAGAGCTTTTAACTACTTCACTGCTGGATTTCGACATCACCAGCTGTGGTTGAGTTTAGCAGGATCAGACAATAGACTAATTTAGCAAAAGATTTTCTTCTTGGAGAACTCTAAAAATACAGGTACCAAGGAATATTTTACTCCAGTCAAAATTTTCTGCGCTTAATTTGTTTCTGGAAAACACACACACACACACACACACACACACACACACATTTTTTTTTACCTTGGTTTTAAACCCCAGAAGAGAAAGCCCAGCTTGAACACATTGATGAGATGAATGTCTTTGTAAACCACCCCGCACTTGCAAGAAGATTAGAACACAGCCTTCTCAGTTGTGTGATGGACAAAGCTTGGGATCATGGACTAGACAGGAAACTGGCTCTGTCTATGCTCAGCTGTCTGCCACATGCCAATCATTGAGCACATTGTTTATGTTGAGAAAATGGGAATAATTCAGTGCCAGATTGGAAAAGCAACTTAGAATATATAGGTCACGAATAGTAATTTCTTAGTTATATGAGAAGATCAAATCCATATGCTAACCCAGTGTGCATGAAGGTAGAGGCCGTTTCCATGATTAATAATGGGATAATTTTATGAACTATTACACCTTTGACAAGCAAGTGTTTATTCATTTGTCATTATGTTGGTAGACATGCAAACTCAGTGGTATGGGCTTGTTATAGTGCTCTGAGGGTCAGCATCTGGGTAATTGGTGACCTTACAGACCTTACAGCAAACACAGACAAAAAAGTCACATCTGGACTTTAGAACATTTTAAATTTGAGGAGCCAAGGGAGCCTATTTAAAAGGAGGTTGCCTGGAGCTAAATTTAGCCTCATTTTTATAATATGCACACTCATATGCATGATAGGAACATCATATATCACCAACCACATCTCTTACTGCACATTCATTTACATCATATCTCCATCTATTACTTTGTAGCTCCCAGAATAGCTGTTGTCTTGCTTCTTAAGATTTAGTTAAGATTTCCTCGTATCCTTCTCCCATAGATTTTGAAAAGTTTGAACCCACTTTCCATATCACCCCCCTGTCAAGATGTCTTTGAATTTCGAGGGACCTTCTGGCCATTTCTTGTTTTGAGCTCCTTATCCTACTAAACTCTTAATCTCATTTATCTCACCCCCTCCAGAGCTTTCCTCTTCTCTCTGCACAAACTCAGGCATGAGCTTCAGGCTCCTTTCCATGACTTTCACAGAAAAAGAAAATTACACAATGCATTCTGAGGTTAGGCATTTTAATGAAAATGTGGTGTTATGGAGGGAGTTTCGAATCACAGTAATTTAAAATTCATAGTAAACATCCCCTTTCTTTAACAACTTACTGGCTATCCTTTATCCACAGACTCCGGGTTTTGCAAGTTGACTATCTTCCTCTTGTCTCCCCTTGCCCTAAGTGGCTCATAAACATATTTCCTAAATAAAGGCAATTCCCTTCCCAAGAGAGACCTGGGATTAGCTATTCTAATACTTATTTCCCTCACAACAAATACACTTGTGCAGGATATTCTCAAATCCTACGCCCTTTAGCTAGCTTTCTGTGTATATGTCTCTGTCTTGCAGCAGTCTGTAGTGTTTTGTTTCATAGCACAGCAGGCTTTGATGACTTTGACCATTTATGCCAAGAGGGAAGGCACAGGTACCAACCAGCCCGTGGCCAAATGGGAGCCTCTCATGTTTTCCACTTGATGGCACACAGAAAATATTTGTAAGGCACACGTGCAGGAGTGAATGGATAAGGTTGTATGTGGGCAAAGATGACTGGCTTAGCAGCTTCAGCCGTTCCCAGGGCTCCGGCCACTCAGGCCTCTGGCAGCCAGGACTGAGGAGATCAGTATGGAAGCACACAGATAAACATTGAAGCTCACCTATAACCATCGGATAGCTACCTGTTGGGAAGCTCTGGAAGACGCTAGCCTCACTCAAGCCAAGGAAAATCAAAGCAGCAACTCATCTGTTTGGGCCGAAAGTTCCTGTTTGGGACATGTGGCGCTTTAAGGAGATGTGCAGTTTTTTTGGATAGTTAAATATATATTGCATTAAGTTGTATCACCTCCAACTATGGAACTCTAAAAATACAAAACCAAAAGCCTACCCTACAACATGAGTATTAATGCATTATATTTGATGGTTATATTTCTAAATGCACTATATTAACCTATAACAATCTTTTGTATTTATTTTATATCGTTTTTTAAACATACTAGTCATTACTCCTTTTAATTAGCTGGTTAATTTAAAGGGACTTTGGAACATCTGTGGGAAAAATCACCTTAACACATGGATGGTTAAATCCAAAGCTCGTTTTCAAAAGGCATGGTGTGTGATCATTATATATTTTTTTCATTCACTCATTCATTGAAGAAGTGTTGGCTTAATGCCTGGTATGTGGTAAGAAAAGAAAGGGAAAAAAGATAGTTGCTCCTTCCAGAAACTGTGGAACCTAGAGTCGAATGGAAAGACAATCCTTGGATACTTAAAGCATTGAAGTTATGGATAAAAGAGTTTATAGTTAAGTGCCAAAATAACAGATAACACCAATAAAACAGGAATTCCTCTAAAAGGGTGCTCAGGGTCAGGGAGCCTTGTTAGGGAGTAAGGTATAATTTAAGCTGGTCCTTGAAAGATAGGTAGGATTCCGAACAGTTAAAAGTGAGATAGCACTGAAACTGGGGATTCTGGCAGAGTGCTAAAAGTTTAGTGTAAGAAAAGGCTTGTTTTAAAAGAAAATACGTACCTTCCAGAAGATAAGTAAACATTAGAACTAAGAGTTTGTCTAAGTAAAATTTTGTTTATTTTAATGAGAGGATGAGATAAAGAAGAAATGATCAATGATGTTGGCATAACTCTAGTGTAAAATGATCCAGCATAATTTATTCACTAAATATTGGCAAAGGATTGTGTGTTAGCTGTTCAGATGGGTGGTTATTGTTCCGATAATGAAGACTAAGTGTCTCAAAATTGTTGCTACCAAGAGAGCAAAAATGGAAATAATATGAATTTTAAGACCCTATAAATATTTTATTTGTTTATAGCCAACACCTTTTTGGAAGGGAAATACTTGGGGTACTTTTACGACTATTTATCTTGTTAGACAAGCTGCAAGTTCTGATTGATGAGAAGAGAAATAAGGTTTGTCCACTTCCCTTCTCACCCCAACTCAGAGCACCTACTTAGAGGTTATTTATTTTCTTTTTCTCCTCAGAATTGCTTTAGGGCCTACAATGGAAATGACATAAAACTGTGATTTTGAGTTCCTGTGGGCCAGGGGGCCTGGGCTTTCCTATTTTAAATGCTTATAAAGAAGCAGGACTAAATTCTTGTTTCTTTCTGGAATGTGCTGGTCTGAGAAAATTCTTCGGATGAATTTTGAAAATTAGTTTGTATGGGAAAGTTGCCTAAGAATTATAGTGTCGAGGGGCCAGAAAGGGGAGAAGACCCCCAGCTCTTCTACTTGTGTCATAGAATAAGTAAAAAATAAAGAAGAATATTTTTGTCAATTGTAAAGAAATGGTACGCTGAGCAGGTTAAGCTTGTTTGTGAAGGAGTGTTTGCAATGCAGTGTTCAGTCATACTATTTTTCTTCCACTACTGACCAAATTCACACTTTAAATTGTTCACAGAAGAACCAGTTATTCAACTTATAAAGCAGTTGCTTAAAACATCATCCATCCATCTTCCCTCCCTCCCTCCCTCCAAATGTTTACACCTACTTACCATGTAAGGCACACTGGGTGTATGTGGGTGGCTCATCCTCTTCTTGTGACACTTGCCTTAACCCCACATGTCCATATATTATACTATGATTATCTTTCCAAGCCCAAACATCTAGATCTTCCGCCTTCTTCCAGATGGCAGTGTAGTACTTGGTGGAACGGAATGGTTGCATCATAACTTATTCAAGGAGTTTCTTTTTAAAAAATGCAGCAGAACTGACCAGTTCTCCCAATTAAATTAGAGTCAGAGAAGGTGTTTAATATTTGATTTAGTTGATTTATTTAAAGAATTCCACAAGCCTAGGGGGTCTTGTGTGTATGGATTAGATATGGCATGTAACATTTTTCAAATAGAAAATCTGAAGTGAACAGCACCCCAGAAGGACAAAATTCTTTCTGTCTTCACAGGTCCACACACAGTGACAAGACAAAGCATTCTATGGGCTGCCCCACAGTCCTCTGTGGCTTGGGCAGGCCTATAGGCCCTTCTCTGTAAGGAGGAATCTGCTTTAGATGGTCCATTGCCCTTCATCTCTGTCTTCACTCCCAGGGGGCTCTTGCTCCCTGATGGCTCTCCCTAGTCGCGGAGGGAGCACATCCCTCCCTAGGCTCTCAGAGCCGGCTTCCTGGGTGTGTTTAGTGTCCTGAAGGTCTGAGGAAGCCTGCCCACCGGGGCATCTTCCATTAAGACAGAGTTTGCTATTTTATTGTGAGTAGGACTGGAGCCATTCTTCTAGAAGGTTTGATAAAAGACGTGGTCCTATTTTCAGAGAATATTCGATCCTTGCTTTCTTGACCACACTGAACACCTTGATGACTTGGTCTGCCTGAACCTGATGATTTTGATTTACTTTATTTTACCTAAGTGAACCAGAAATTTCAAATTCATTTATTTGAATCTATGTAAACATCAATATGTAAAAGTGATTTGAAGATTGTTTTTTTCATGTAATACAGAGCAATATATCTTATCTTTATTTTCAGCCCCAAAGTTGAAATGAATGAGAAGTGTTTTAACAAAATGGATTTATTGGGAAATCCAATGCAGGCCTTGCCAAGAAGGAAATGTGGTGTATGTCATCTGTTTAGGAATTTACCAGAGTCACTTTTGTGATTTGAGAAATACAGCCTTTCGGAGATATACAGAACTAATCTTACCTTTTGAATTATTTTAGTGGGAGAGGGTTTTTTGTTGTTGTTTTGTTTTGTTTAAAACACAGGTGAAGTCTGATACTTTTGTCTGAAATGCACTTGGCCTTATTTTGTTTGACATCATTAGACAGCACAGTGCAACCCTATACAGCACAACTCCCGTGCCTTAAAAAAATTAAAGTGGGTCAGTGAGAAGATAAAAATTTAATTTCTTTTAAATAGTGGAACTTGAGAAAACTATAAAGTGCTTACCTCAGCGGAGATATTTCCATGGATGTGTAGCTAAGTAATTTAGAAAAGATTGCTTTATTTCTAAATGTAAAATGATATCCCCACCAAGATATATGCATGAAGGAGGATGTCTGTAGAAAACAATAAAAAATTATAAACCAGGCCCCGTAGACAATAATCAGTAAAAACAGATTGTGGAAAGGCAAGAAGAGGGAGCTAATCTTAGTCCTGGTAGGGAGTGGAGACAATTTGAGAATTATGCGTTCTCAGAAAAACCCTGTACGGACAGCAGTTCATACTAAGGTGGCCTGCTTGAAGACATTTCTCTTGGGTTATCATAAACCCTTATACCACCTGCCCACTGTTTCAAAAGAACTTTGCCTCACCATTTTTTTTCATCTCACACAAGGTCCATTTATCTTCCTGAGCCATTTGCATTTCAGTGGTGATGCAACCAGTTACAGAATCAGTTAATTTGAAAGAGAAGCAGCATAAGTACTGTGAGTCATGAACTGTTTTTATTACTATTTTAGATTCTCAGTACCCGTGGTCATGGTCCTGTGAGAGATTTCAGTGTTAATATAATTTTGATTTCTTCTTTTTTTCTTTATTCCTTACTCATGAAGAGGAACTGTCTTTATTTAGTAAATTCTGATGTTTTTAAGAAATCAGTGGTTCGCTCAGTGTTAACCTGACATTATTTTCATTTCTTTCAAATTATGTTATTTACTGATTTTTAAAAAAACAGATATTAATGTAGACAGAATGGAGATTTTTGTTGACCAGTTGCTTAATGCTTATATTAATGTGGACTAAACAATTTTGTTGTCTCCACACCCTCTACCATTTTGACATTTAAAAAAATATGTTTTTAGTGATTTCAGAGAGAGGAAGGGAGAAGGGAGGGAGAGATAGAAACATCAATGATGAGAGAAAATCATTGACTAGCTGCCTCCTGCACACTCGCCCCTCCCTTCCCTCCCATCCAGCCTGCATCCTGGGCATGTGCCATCAGGGAATTGAACTCTGACCTCCTGGTTCATAGGTCCAAGCTCAACCACTGAGCCACACCAGCTGGGTATCTACCCTTCTGACTTTTAAAGGCACCACTATGGAATTAAAATTAGTAGACCCTTCAGTACTGGCCAAACTCATGGTTTGGTGGCACTTGAGGATAATGTTGGCTTCTAGGGAATAGAAGAGGTTTGTGTAGAAATTCTGTTTTTAGAGATAGAATCAGAGTTGGGATTTAATTTCCCCCTGAAGATCTGCTTTAAAGATTTGCCTCAGGCCTCTTCTGCCCTTACCCCCAGGTCATCCCAGAATTATCACTTTTTTCCTGCTTGGGATTCACAAAGGCAGGAAGGGCAAACTTGGTCTGTTTCACAGTATAACTATTTTTAATCTCATCTTTTACCTTCCATGTAAAATTCCCTTTTCCTCTTATCCTAACACCCGTGCATAGACAGGACAAGGAGAGGGAACGAACGTGAAGATGAATTCAAGGGCAGCACTAAAGTCCTTCGTCTGCCCTTAGCCACGAGATTTTTTTTTCTTTGCATGAAATTATAAGTTTACATTAACTACTCAGCTTTCCAACTTCAATGGAGAAGCCAGTCTTTCTTCTTCAGTGGCACGATCAGTCAATTCGGTTTGTATTATGCATCCTGTCTCAATATTTCTCTTCTCTTAGCTTCTCCCCAGCCCCAGAGATCAGTCTCTCTGCATGTGTCAAGCTTCCCTTTCTCTCCTCATATTTCACTCTCCCAGGATCTGTAAACTGTCCAAGTTCTCATAGCTCACTTAAAAATGGATCGCGTCCAGAGGGACCAGTGCTGACTTCTCATTAATCTATCGGAGTTTCACATCCACAGGCTTGCACCGCGAGGTGGGAGAGGGGAGGAAAAGAGTGAGGTCTCACGTGCAGGAAAGGGAGGCCCTGCCTCTGCTTCTGGGGCAGGATGGTGTCCTTAAGGTTCGCTCTCTCCAAGGTGAATTCTGGGCTGGGTGGTATGGGGCTGCATGGGCTTGAGTCCAGAGGAGTGAGTGGGGAGTTTGGCTAGGACCTTGGGATTCAGCTTTGTGGGTAAGGAAGAATATGTAAATTAACTGAATTCCCAGGCATTTTAGCCCTAGAGGAAGAGGATTAGGGGAATCCAAGAGTCTTGACCTTACTGTGTGGCTGCGTTATAACTAGAGCCTGTTTTAACTAGCACAGCTTGAGTTTCATACTTGAAGTAAAGCTTAAATCAAAATGCTCTCCACTCTTCCCCTACTCTGGTGGGAAATTTATTAAATGTTAAAGTCTAATCTGAAAGCAAACATAGCTTTAAATAAAACTATGCCGTGTCATTTAAAAGTGTTTACAACTTGAGTGACGAGTGTCTGGGCCTAATAACACAGATAGGATAAGGAATCCGCGGCCCTCCTTCCCAATCTGGACCTGTCTAGAAGCGTTTATTTGTACTAAGTTTTCCAGTCTGCAAGTCTGTGTCATTGTTTAGATTCTGCCTGAATAAACAGGCAGAATGATAAACTTCCTCTTCAGGTGAGGTTTATATCTTTTGAACCAGACCATAGCCTAAGCAATGGCTTTCCGGTCCAGAGGCTGCATAATCAGTTTTGCAAATATCTAAAGGAGGCCCTACTATATGTGCCCAGGCCAGTCCTGTGTACTTGTAGGCATAATGATGATGGTGATTGTATACAGCCCCTTATGTGGTCATGCTGAGAAAGTGAATCTGACACACATGAAATAAGATGCTCATTTAGGAAAACCCTAAAGTAAATACTGTATAGTCAAATGTCATGATGTCAAATCTCAAGTTCAGTTCAAGCAGATATTACCCACTTAGTAATCAGCTAGAGGAAAAGTGAGTCTTGGCTTTAGTTATTGGGGAACAGTTTGATGATATAAATAGGACGTTAGGTGGTCTGTGGAGAATATGTTCAATTTTGGGTGCCAGATTTTAAGAGCAACTTAAAAAATTAGCAAAACGCTTTCTATCCATCCCTACAACCTTGGGCAGGGGCTTGAGCCTGCTGTCCAAAACCTGTGTCTTATTTTCCCCAGATGCTGTACAGATATGACCATTTTCTCCTTGCACATGATATGAGTAGCAGTTAGGCAGCACCAAATTAGAGGGTTTTATTGGATGGTGAAGGGTCTCGAAACCAGTCCCGTGAGGAATAGTTGAAGGGCAGCAGCAACTGTGTTTGGAGCCGAGAAGATTAAGGGCCATTTTGTTATAGAAGAAGTTGATTCGTTACAGATCAATCTAGGGTGCAGTACTGGACCTGTTGGGTGGATGGAGCAGACCAATAGGCATACAAGACTAAGAATTCAGAATTAAAATAAGCCTTGTCTCATAATAGAAATGTTTGACAGAGCACTCTTTTTCCTAGTGGTGAATTCCTCATCCCTGCAAGTGTGAAGGAGAAGTGGGGTGTCTATAACGCCGGCTGTGTGGAGAGAGTGGCAGGGTTGGACTAAGTGGGCTCCAAGGTTCTTTTCAATTTAGTCTTTCCATCACTCAGGCAAGAAAAAATACAGTGGCTTTATAGGCAGATTAACTACAGCAGGGACAGCACATTCGGGGACCGATGTCTTTGTGTTGTGTGTGCTGAGAAATGACCAAAACATGAGGTGGATGATGAGAAATTTAAATATTCTGATAGGCAATGGGAACAATCTTGCTTCTTGTCCAGGGGCAGAATATGATAGAATCAGTGTTTGAGGAAGTTTGCTTTTTTTCCTGTGCTGGACAGATACAGGAGATAGTGATAGAGGATAGATAAATAGATAATAGGTAGATAGATGATAGGTAAATGATAGATAGATAGATAGATAGATAGATAGATAGTAGATAGTATAGATTCCAGGCAGTGAGATTAACTTTCCCCAGTGTTCTTATACCATACCTGTGGTCTGGTGGTGGGAATGGAAACAGAAAAAGGGGAAAAATCAGAATTTAATGGAAGGACTAATATGGAAATAGTTCTGAAATAGGATTCTCTAAATTCGCAATTACAAGTTTTGTGATTACTCTTTTAGATCAGTAGACCACTATAAAGTATTTGCATTTTGGTCTAACACTCCAGCTGACCAGTGACCCAGACAAGTCATTAAAATTCCTCATATTTGAATTTCCTAGTTGTGTCATCTCAGCAAGAGAGAATGCTTGTAAAACTTTCTGAGTCCTGGATGAAAGGTACGTGGGTATATTAGTATCATACTGTCATTATTTTTTATTGTGGTTATTGTTCTCAGTTAACAGTGATGACCTACTGTTGTATTTCCGACTTTAGGGGTATTTTTGTCTTCCAGCAGGATTCTGAAAGTGCCTTGCCTGTGAGATGTCCTTTGAAACACTGGCAGATCTTTCAAATATTTGTTTTAATATTGATCCATCAAGGGAAAGTGAAAAAATATATAATATTCAAGATTATCACTCTCATGCCCCCCTCAATCTAATATCTAGACTATATTGAAAATACTTCGTCCTCATTTATTTACGAGAAGCTGTAATGATTCACATTGCTGCTGTCCTGGGGTACTGATGTGTTTTTTTCTGTGGAATTCTCTGAACAGGGCTTTCCTGAAAAGAATACATTAAGACTGTCAGAATGATTCTTTTCAGCAGACTAAGCTTTGCAGATGGCCTTTGTAGAGGCAAAAAAAATGCATTATTCTGAAAGTCCTTCTGATCTTCAGGAAAACCGAACATATCAAATGTGCTTCTATCATTTGAACTTCCCCACAAGAAAAATCCCAGAAAATTTTATTTTCTAGACTAAGATAATTCCGAGCTCACGGCATTTTAAAACCCGGGAATAGAAATGTGTTGAAGAAAAATGAACTTTGAACATATGCATTTCCTGAAAGGAAGGCTTCCTCTGCCCTTGAAAAGCAGAAACCATAGGGCCCCTTTCTGTTTTCCATTTAGTATTTTTTGCACCTGAACATCTCCCTGCGTGAAGTGATGTGTCTGGCATAATTACCCTGGGACATAATTACTTAATGTGAGTCAGACATGGTTCGGATATTTATTGAGCTCTGGTTGGCTGTGTCCTGAGCAAGACTGTGCTTTCTCAGGACTGCAAAAGCAACTCCGATGCCTTGGACCAAGAAGAAAGGAGGGCATTCCTCAAGAAAATTTGGTTTCATGGTTTAGGAATCTATTTCATGCTTGCACTGACAGACGGTGCCTGAGTGAGAGAGAACTCACTGGGATTTACAGGGACTTATAAAATGTGCTGCCTTGGGTACCCAGAGCCACAGGCCTGCTGTTAATAGGACATGTACCTCGAGTGTTTCTGGTGGTAAAATTTATAAAACCAAATGGTAATCTCTTTGGGAAGGCCTTCCAAGATGAGACTGCGTCAGTTAACTTCTGTTTGTATAATGGGGAGCCTGGGGCCACGGGTAGGCAAGCCCTCATAAAGTCTTTGATGATGATAGTTGAAACGGGGTAGCATGAGGAACAGAGGGGCTTGTTCACCCTGCTAGATGGAGGGAGAGTTCATATGGAGGAAGAAAAAGATAGATGGGCAGGTCAAGGACATATTTTGGCAGATGCTGCTGCTGTTCTTTAAGGAAAAAAAAAATGGCTCGAATGATCTTCCGGAAGTGTCCTGGCCCCCTGCTGGGAAAATGGCTCCTGGCTGGAAGGTGTCTGATGTCCACTGTGACTAACGTGCAAAGGGTGTTTTGTGGCCGAATTCTATCTTGGCTTTGCTGTCTGCCTACCCTGCTTAGGCTTTTGTTTCGGTCCCTTTCCATCTCCTTTTTCCATCCCTCCCTTTCCTTTTTCCTCAACTACTTCTTTCGTGCGTGTTTCTCCTCTAGGCTGTACTGTAAAGATCTCACTCTTAGCCTTCTCATAGCTGGAGACCATTTCAGGCCAGGTGGGAGTACTTCATATCAGCCTTCTCAGGCGTGCGGAAGGTGAGGCTTGCTATGTACAGAGAATCCGACTCTTTCTAATGTGCATATTGCCTTTTGCCACGCGTATGGTGGGAAAGCACGTAAACAGACCACCCTGTCTATAGGATGAATAGGAACTCTAGAAGTATCGCAGTTCATTATTATTGTTAAAAATGTATTCATTCAAAGCATTTTTGTTGAGAAAAATTTTCAGTTTGGAAAAAGATAGAGAATAGAATCTAGTATGCAATTGTTATATTGTTGAATCATTCTTGAATTAGCAAGAAAAATAAAGAAGAACTTCTCTCAGAAAGTATATTGCAACTGAACTGAACTTCTACTCTGCACAAATGTGCTTGTAAAAAGTTAAATTAATTTAGAATTGAAAAGCAGGTATATTGCTGGTTCTAGTTTTTGCAGAAAAGAGGATTTAATAATAGGAAGGAAAGATACACAAAGTTTTCGCACGCAAAAATGACTGTGATTTTAGACATTCCTATTTTAAAAATGTTCTTCTTTTCCCCATTTGCTTCATAGAGCTCTGTTCAGTGAGGGCTTTTTACTTTGTATGTTGATCAAGGAGCACACTTTTGGCTAAAGTGAAGGCCTCCAACCTGATTTTTGCCTCTGTCCCCAGTGTAGCCTTTCTTAGGACATTTTTGGCTTTGTCCTACACTGTGCATGGCTGTGGGGCCCTTGTGGCCACAGATAGAAAATGTCAACCCTGGCAGCTTGCTTGCTGCCATCGGCAGGAGGGCATCCTTCAGTTCCAGCCCATTGGTTCCCAGCAACAGGCCGTGCCCTTTGCATCTGCAGCGGCCCAGTGACTCTAGTCAATGGTGTCCCTCCTCCAATTTGGTTTTGCTTCAGGATTAAAGTGACTCTACGCTCCAGCTTGCCCAGGACACTAGCATTGCACACCTGCTGTCCCAGGGTAAGTATTAGAAGCGCCTCTTTCATTCTCCGGGTTTCTTCCCAAGTTACCTCTGGTTTTAGTAGAGAGAGGCCAGGCTCACACTGGGTGTTACTTTATACCCAATGCTGTTGTATCGGAGAAGAGGAACCATTGTTAATGACACCGTGTCTCCAGTCATCGGTTTCTATCTGGGAAGTGGATATCAGTTACTCATCAATCGATATTCATGATCACCTACTTTGTGTCAGGTACAGTTGTAGGTATTGGGAATAGAGACGTGAAGAAAACAGTCACCGCCCTCAGGAAGCTTCTGTTTTGGGAGGAGAGACTGGCAATGATGAAAAAAGGGATATAATTCAATGTTTGGTCATCGTAATTGCTATAGAGAAATAAAGCAGAGTGTGGTGATAGAGATGCTGCCAGAAGTACTGTTTTAGACGGAATGTCAGAGGCCACTTCTGAGGAAGTGACATTTGAACCATCCTCGTAGTCATCCCAGACAGATCCGTACCACAGGGCAGCCCTCCCTGAATTACCCCAGATGCCCCGGGCGTGCCCTGGAAGCTGGCCAGGACGAGGACAATGCCTGGCACAATGCTACGGCAGTTTGTTTTGTGTGTTGTCTTCAACGGCTGTGAACTTGCTTTCACATTTTATCTCCAGTCCCAACAGTCCCACACCGTCATTTTCTGTGTGGTGTGCTATGCACATCGCATTTCCAGTCAGTTTCAAAGCTCTAAGAGGTCTGGAGAGAGGTGGGCATTTTTGAACATGTAGCAACACTAGAGGCCATTTCCTGTCAGTCGTGCGGCTCTGTAGGGAGGCGTCCTGGGAAGTTCTTCCCATGTCCCAAGTCTTTGGAGCTACCTGCCATCTGAGAGGATTGCAACACTTCCTGAACCTTAGGGCGGAGGGAAATGGGCTCCTGTATCCAAAACCTTCAGACTGAAGTGTTTGCCAAGTGCTTGCAATCTGCCTTCCCATGGTTCCCTCATCATGTCTGTGATAGGGTTTATCATGTTGGTACAGCACATTACTGAATAAACGGTGGGACAGATGGAGGGGACAGAATGGAGGAGAAGAATAAGTGAGTGACATGGAACTGTGAGCTCTTCACAGGGGTGGTCTGTCTGTGAGCTTCCTGTGGGCACAGGGTGACTGGCACATGGTATTGGCTTTCAGTAAAAGTTGGGGCATGAATGAGCTATACGAGGTGAAGGTGAGCTGCTGTTTATTTGGAAGTTTTGAATACTTTATTTAAAATTACATTTTAAGTTAAGAGCTCCTGTTGTTGAAGAGGCATATTATTACAAATCCTTTTGCATGGTGAATTTCCTTGATCTGGATTTCATCATGGATTTTAAAGACATGGTATTAAGAAAAATTACAGTTGATGAAGAAAGCATGAACGGTGAGGTGGCCAATATAGGGTGGGTCAGAGTTTGAATTGCTGACAGTATCTTGGATTCTGTAGCTCATTGCTGGCTGGTCTGTCCTTATGTCCATTTGTCCATCTGTCCATCCATCCACCAATTCGTGTTTGTCAGGTAGGAAGAGGTTCTATTACTTACCAGCAGTGTGGTCATTCGTCTCACAGGGATGCAGTTTTCTTATCTATAGAATAATGGGTTTTGTCCAGGTTATATAAAGGGTCATATTAATGCTAGATTTCTGAGATTCTCACAGTTTGATTGTGTGTAAGACATTGGGAAGAATACCCGCATGAATGAAACCCGAGTCCTGCCTCCAGAAGGCACACAGTCTGGTAGGTGTGCTGATATCTGGAGGGCCAGCAATAATGCAGCTAGAGAGTGACCAGGAACTACACACTGCAGTGAACCGGGGAGGGGAATTTAGAGAAGAGGCAGATTCTTTTTAGCTGCAGTGTTAAGGAAGGCTTCGGGGTTGGGGGAAGGCAGCATTTCATTTGAGTGGAGGGAAGTAACACATTAAGTTGATGAGAATCAGTTGATTATCCTCTTTGTCTCATTTAAAGTTCACAACAGTGAGATAGGCTTATCTCCATTCAGCAGATGAAGAAACTGAGGCAGGGAATGTCCAAAGTCCCCAACTGTTTCTCGGCAGAGCTGTGATTCAGGAGGAGGTCTGTTAATCCCATTTCATCCTTACCTCTTGAAGGTTGAGTCGGTAAAGAGATGAAGACGTGGCGCATCCAAGGTGAATAAAAGCCCTTCTGCAATGGCAGGGCCAAGGGGAAGTGCCTGCCCCAGGGGTGTCAGGGGGCCTGGAGCACTGGGCCCCATGGGAATAGCAGGAACCGAGCCTGGGAAGGCAGCCTGGGGTTTGAAGGAGAGGCTCCAGAGACTGGCTCGACAGGATCTGGTCTTTATTAGGCCCACGTGGAGATTTTGTGCAGAGACGGGGCATGATTGGAGGGATACGTTTCAGGATGTTTATGGCTGGAAGAATACTTTCATGGAACTCAGCACTTTACTGTGATGCTGAGCAAACGCCTCCCCAATGTCTCCTGCGGTCCAAGCCTTGGAGAGGTCCATCCAGGCGTTTGCACTAAAGAGCACTGAGCCCTGGGACCACCATCCTGGGCATCAGCACTTTAGAAATCCCTGCTCAGGCCTTGGGACTTTGAGAAGAAAATTCCTACTCTTCCTTTTCTCCACTGATCCCTTGATTTTCACCAGTTTTCTGCTATTTCAAAAGTTCTGCTCAATAAACAAATAATTAGTTCTCCTTTGGCCTTGCTAGTGAATAATATACCATAATATTTAGATTAAAGCAGGGTAGTAGCTACACTAGAAAAATACATCCCAGTTACATGATGAATTCCTCATTTTCCTTTTTATTCGTGGTATCCTGGGGTGGCCTACTGGAGAAAAAAAATACTATTTGATTCTCGCTGGGTGGTCAGACAGGACTTGTAAAGACTCTTGTTTGTTTTGTGTTGAGGCTTCAAAGTCACGCAGGCTTCTCTACAAAAAGATGTACTAAAAAAAATAGGGATTTTTTTTTTGAAGTTGCTATGTATAAAGGGAAATTCAGAGCAACCATCCTCCTTTAGAACCGCGAGCTAATGTGATTCTTTCACCAGGCACCTTTGTCATTTCGTTGTCTGGTCATTACCGCCGGTCTTAAGGGGAAATGTGTTATAAAAGCAATCTCCACCTGGGTTGTTTTTTAAACCATTGCAGGAACATGCACTTTAACTTCTAAAACCACATTTCTGATTGTACACTAGATTTTTTAAGAGCTAAGAAATCTGAGTGGTGTGTGTGTGTGTATGAGAAAGAGAGAGAGAGAGAGAGAGAGAGAGAGACATCCAGGATGCTCTGAGGTATGTGCTGCCCAGAAACATGTTCCAGGCCTCTGCTCAGCACATTCCAATTAGGGAGGCCCTCCTGCTGCGGTGTGGGATGCGGGAGAAAAGTTTGGGTTGGGGTTAGGGCTGGCTGAACGGAGGCTACCATTTAATGCAGGCTTCCCAGAGCACCCTCATCAGCACCTGGGAGTCAGCTGGCGCAGTGTGCATGGTCGGTGTTTTCTGCTGTGCCAAGTGTGTCAGCCATTTTATTTACCCACGCTCATTCTCTCCATTTCATACAATTAATCGTACTTAATGGGGGAGGTTGATGGTGCTGACTTATTTGGAGCCTGGAGGGAGCAGTGCAGCTGTGTCCCGGATCAGAGGACTGATCTATCTAATAGGCTGTCTTGTCACCTGATTCACGGGATGAATGTGCGCAGCCAATTATGTGAATTCCTATATGAGAGAAAGATGACCTTGAGCCCCTGTGAGCCAGACAGTGGCCTGATGCAATGTGCTCATCCACGGAGGCTGTGCCTCTGGCGGGGCCTAACAGGAATGTGGTCTAGTGCTGGGCCTTGGCACAGATTCTCCTTAGAGAAAGAAATGGCCTCTGTGTGAAGGAGGTGAATCTTTCATGACTTGCCAAGAACTTTGGAACCAGGTGCTTAGAAAATGAGCATTTGGGGGTTTAGCCTCTACAGATTTTAAGAGAGAGCAAAACCTCTAAGCTTTGTTCTTGTATGCAGACATAACCTGTTGTTATCAACTTTTTTTTTTCAAAATTCTATAGAGAGGCAAATATAAATATTTTGAATAAAAAGGTTGAACTGTTATAAGCTAACTTTGCTGGGTATTCTATTGGGCAGTTATTTTATTTTATTTATTTATTTTTTTAAATATATTTTATTGATTTTTTACAGAGAGGAAGGGAGAGAGATAGAGAGTTAGAAACATCGATGAGAGAGAAACATCGACCAGCTGCCTCCTGCACACTCCCCACTGGGGATGTGCCCGCAACCAAGATACATGCCCTTGACCGGAATCGAACCTGGGACCTTTCAGTCCGCAGGCCGACGCTCTATCCACTGAGCCAAACCGGTTTGGCATGGGCAGTTATTTTATAATCAAATACAGGGTGTCCCAAAAAATGTGTACACCCTTTGAATAATTATTAATTCCAGTGGGTTAAATGTGAAAAGAAACATCAATTGAGCTATCAGCTGCTAAATGTGCATACATTTTTTTTTTTGTGGATACCCTATACATGCTCACAAAATATCAGAATTTTAAAAAAGATAAGCCTGGACACAGAAAACAAACTTAATCCTTGTTAAGATCTTGGAGTCAAAGTTCACCACAGCTTTAATGTGACTGTACCAGCTGTAGGGCGGCGATGTATAAATCGCCCTGGTGTAGTGGGCGGAGCTTACTTCTTCCTTAGCATCAGCCAGCTTCTGGCTTTGATCTGTGGCTCTGCTGCAGCTAGTTCTGTGACCTTGGGCAAGTTACTGCAGTGTCAGCCACAGTCTCTTTGTCCATAGCCTTCTGTTGCTATTGCGACGAACTTTATAAAATCCGTTTTAGAGGTTAAGTAAAATAGGCTCTGGCATATAAATTTGTGTTAGTTCCCTTTCTTTTCTTCTGATTACATCCTAGAGCCAGTATTTTTCCAAATGTCGTACTATCCTCTTAGCTTTGGGAGTCACTATGGAGACTATCTAAAACACTTCACATTCCAGAAAATGAAGTCTAGACCCAGAAAGGAAGAATGACAAGCTTGCAGTGCCTTAGAATAAGAGTGGCAGCGCTGGTGCTGAAACCATGCATCTCTAGATGCTTCCAGTTTTCTCCAGGTCAGAGGATGGCTGACGGTTCTGTAGTGAGTCCCTCATCTGGCTCCAGAGCCATGAAGTTCCAGGCCAGTCTTTAATAAGCAAACAATTTTCCAAAACTGCCTGTAGGTAGACGGAGATGTGTACTGCAACTGTACTCTACTGTGTCCTTCTGTACACTCTTACAACTTTTGACTCACTTTCCTCTTCTCTCCTAGCACTCTCAGGAGCCTACAGAAGCATTGACACCCAGCATGTTCAGGTAAGAAACTTTCTGGATGGAGATTCGTACGGATTCCCTTTGTGGGTACAGCCTGGTGGTTATTCTTTCCTGGGCTTCTCCAAAGATCCTACTGGTCACTGTTCCCCCGGTTCTTCTCTCCTTGCCTCCCTGGAGGGAGGCTGGGTTTATGACAGATGTCAATTCTATCTGTCCTGTTAAAATTTTTTTCAATGTTTATCTCTTAAAGGTAAGAGCTCCTTGTTTTTTGAAGATAATACTATGTACAATAGTTAACTATGATGCCTTCAAATCAAATACCCAGTTTGTGTTCAGTACTCCCATTTGTAGAGACAGATCTCTTAGGGATGTAATGGACAACATGATGACTATAGTTAGCACTGCTCTATGGTATACTTGAATGTTGTGAAAAGAGTAGATCCCAAGAATTCTCATCACAAGGAAAAGAAAAACCACATTGTTTTCCTCTTTTTCTTCCTTTTTGTACCTATATGAGATGATGAATATTAACTTACTGTGGTAATCGTTTTGCAATATACAGTATGTAAGTCAAATTATTATGTGGTACACTTCAAGCTTATACAGTGCTGTATGCTAATTACATCTCAATAAAATTTGGGGAAAAGAAAAACAAATCTCCATTTGGTATTTCCGATGTTTGAAGATGCCAGCAGTTCAGTCTAGAACTGCGGCCCCTTGAGTGTGGCTCTTCCACAAAATACCACGTGCGGGCGCGCACATACAATATGATTGAAACTTCGTGGCCACACTCAAGGGGCCACACTCAAGGGGCCAAAGAGCCGCATGTGGCTCGAGAGCCGCAGTTTGCCGACCACAAGGTGTGGTCCTGAGATCAGTAGCATCTGCATTATCGGGAAACTTGTTAGAAATGCAAATAGTTGGACCCTCTCCCAGATGGACTGAATCAGAGATTCTGGGGGGTGGTTTAACAAGCCCTCCAGGTGATTCTAATGCACAGTAGGGTTAAGGAGCCTCTGGCCTAAAGAAAACTAAAATGTTATGCTCACTACACACCCTATTTTACACTTGTCTTTGTGTTAAACACAACCACATAATCCCGAGACACTCAAAATACTTAACACCTGGATTACTGTGACATACTATGAAATATATATTTTGGTCTTTGTCCCTGGCTCCTGGCTAGAGTCCCTAAAACCCTTATAATTTCTTAGAGCAATAGGAGTACCTTTTGTTGTAATATTTGGTTATTGTCCCTAGCTCCTGACACAGCTCTGTAGTGATAAAGGTGCGAAGACCATCTTTTGTTAATTACAATAAGCCCCTTTCAACCACACCTGAGTTTATGTGAATAAGTTGACTTTTGGAAGCCCCTAAATATGAGGTCTAGTTGCTATGGGAACCAACCCTGTGATTAGAGGATTGAAACTTTTCAGCCCTGACTTCCAGGGAGGGTAGAGGAGCTGGAATCTGAGTTAATCCTCAGTAGCCAATGCTTTAATCAATTATGCCCACTTAATGAGCCACCATAAAAACCCTGTAAGAAGCAGTTTGGAGAGCTTCCGGGTCGAACGGGAGGTTGGTGTGCCTGGAGAGAGCGTGGAGGCTCCACACGACTTGCCCTAGGCATCTCTTCCATTTGGCTGTTCCTGAGTTCTATCCTTTATAATAAGCCAGTAGTCTGGTAAGTAAATTGTTTTCCTGAATCCTGAGAGCTGTTCTAGTAGATTATAGAACTGGAGGGAGGGGTTGTGGAAATCCCTGACTTAGTATAGCTGGTTGGTCGGAGGTTCAGGAAGACCATCTGGACTTCCAGTTGGCATTTGTGTGTATATATATTTTGATCCTCACCCTAGGACATGCTGAGAGAGAGAGAGAGAGAGAGAGAGAGAGAGAGAGAGAGAGACATTGACGTGAGAGAGAAACATCGATCTGCTGCCTTCTGCACACTCCCAGCGCAGCATGTGCCCAACCCGGAATCCAACCGGCAACCCTTCAGGGCACGGGATGATGCTCAACCAACTGAGCTAGCCAGTGGGGCTGCAGTTGGCATTTGAAGTGGGGAGCAATCCTGTAGGACTGAGCCCTTATCCAGTGGGGTCTGTACTGGCTTTGGACAGCGAGTGTCAGAATTGAATCGGAAAATTGCTTGGTGTCAAAAAACCCACACATTTGATGTCAGAAGTGTTGAGTAGAGGAAAAGGGGAGTTTTTGCTTTTAATTACTGAGATGGAGTCAAGCTTTCTGTGCCTGGTGGGGCCTGTCTCAAGTGTGCCTCCACCCCTAACTGCAGAGGGCCTCCCACTCAGCCTGCTGCCGAATCTGGAAGCCTGTGTGGGCTGGTGGTGGAGGTCAGGACCAGGACTTTCTGGGACAGGACAGACTGAGTGAAATGAGAGATTTAATGTACTTGCTAGAGAAACTGGTTTGTTTTTTAAAAGAGCATTCAGACACACCTCAGATATATTGTGGGTTTGGTTCCAGACCACTGCAATAAAGCAAGTATCACAATGAAACGAGTCAAAAACTTTTTGCTGGGTAGGTTCTTGCCTTCCATTTGTGAAAAAAGAAACAGCTGTGAAGTGCAATAAAGCAAAGCGCAATCAAGTGAGGCATGCCTGTGCTTCTGATGGGGTGGTTCTCAACTCCTGGCTGCTGGGTGGCTTTTTAAAAAACACTGGTCACTTGGTCTGACTCCCAGGGATTCCAGTTTCATTTGAGTTGTGTGTGTGTGTGTGTGTGGGGGTGTGAGGGGTAGTAGCAGGGGTGGTGAAAGGGGTGGGTCCCAGCATTAGTATGGCTTACAGGCTCTCCAGGTGATTCTAACTATAGCCATGGTTCAAAACCACTAGTTAAGACTTGTGTTTGGTTTGGGATTCAGATGAGAAATAAGGTGGACATATATTGTAAGAGTGTACCCTCTGGGTCTTACCCTGCACATGAGTAAATGCTTTTAGAACTGTGCTTCCCAGGCTACTAGTGACTGGATATGGGGGAGTGTTTTTTCTGCCATTTCTTCCTTTACCTGTTTGTTGCTTGGTTTTCAGCTGGTGCAGGCATGTTGCGCAATATTGCTGACCAGCTCTAGGTAAGGAGATTTGACTACCATTTGTCTACTCACCTGTAGGTGTCTTGGGGGAATATATTTGTGTCTATAGCTTGCAAGTGACCTCCCCCCTCACCTCTGCAGTTCCCTTTATGTAAGTGGATACAGCTCCAGTAAGGGAACTTCCAGAGACTGAAGGTACATTTTGCAGTGAGAGGCATTTTAATTTTTCTAAGACTATCAATGGGACCAGAGCCTTCCTTGCAGTCCCGACGTATGGAAAGGAAAGATTGAGCTGTATTTGTTGGTTGAGTGTTGAAAAATTCCATGGAAAAAGGAAAGGGAAACAAGTTCTACTTGTTTTTCTTGGCAGGTTTTATCACCTCCCTCCCCCCCCCCGCCCCGCCCCCCGTTTCTGGCAAGTGTGATTAGAAATTGA
Source organism: Myotis lucifugus (assembly GCF_000147115.1). Classification (NCBI taxonomy): domain Eukaryota; kingdom Metazoa; phylum Chordata; class Mammalia; order Chiroptera; family Vespertilionidae; genus Myotis; species Myotis lucifugus. The sequence goes on along the minus strand of NW_005871170.1, from coordinate 1,250,669 downwards.
CTTGTAGGATTTGCTCACACTAGCTTCCCAAGACATCTTTTGCTTGCTTGCTGCTGACTAGCAGTAGTTAATTTGCTATCTCTCACTCGTGTTATCCAAAAATCACAGAACTCATTAGAAATAAACAGCATGAACTTGGTCCTCACATTTGGAGGATTAGCCAGATGTAAATCTAAGTCGCACTTGGGAGGTATCGCGGGCCTCATTTAAAAATAAATAGAACTCTAGCCTTGAGTGGAAACAGATTTTTTAAAAAAATGAAATATCTCACTGGAAAACAAATTTTATTTTTCCAATAAAAAAATATGGGGAGGAGGTAAGCTTTTCTGGATGCCAGTGCTTATTTTATTTCATGCCCTTTCCTTCTCCTTGCTGATGGCAGATGTGGCAGAAATAAAGACCCAATTTCATTTTCCAAAATGGGAAAAATTTAATCAATTCAGGAATTTATTCTTAATTGGCAGCAGACGTTTAAAACCTGATTGGTCACGGTTGACTATTTAATGTGCCTTTTAGGAAAATAAATATACATTGATGTATTTCCCAAACCTCTTGTGGACTCATCACTGCATAGCAGGTTATTGAGGTGTTGGGCTTGAGGTTTTCTGATTCTTAAAGCTTTAAAAAAAACATTGCTCACTAAGACAAATTGAAAGAGCTATTTTTCATGTGATTACAATATATGACTTATGTGATTAGAAAATTTGTTTTCTATTGATATGCAGACTCGCTGCCAGCAATACCAAATATTCATGTGCCACCTGTTTTTAATTCCTGCAAAACCTATAATTAGAATGAAATTAAAAATACCTTACCTTTGACGAATCGGAAAAGTAATTCAAATTTATTGAAACATTTTGTGCTTATCCTTCCAGATCATACTACAACAGATGAGGACATAAATGCCAAGGGGTTGACTCTACCAAGTAGATACATTTCATGCAGATGAGTGAATTGAGTTAAAGACCTGCTAGACTTCCCATAAGCTGATCCTGGTCATCCTAGTTTCTAGCACTCCCCAACTTTAACAATTATATATCATACTACCTTCTATTTTCTATTTTTTTTATTGTGACAATGACTATTTGTATGTAACCTGTCATAATAAAGCATCTGCTTTATCAAAACCAATACAGGACTTTCAGCTGTCTTAGCCATCTTTCTGCCCATGAAATCATTTTCTATTTTCTATTCCTGTTCAACTCTGAGATCAAATTTACAATGTATATTCCTACTAGTGTCTAGGGATGAAGATAGCTGGCCCGGTAGCTTTTATTTAGTATTTCAAAATAAATAGATGGTCAGATCTGTAGCAGACTGGCTTTTTGGGGCTCACTACAGAAAGGCTCCTTGTTTGAACCTGCGTTACTGAAGGTGTGTCATGAAGGATGCGGTAGTCATAGGAAATAATTCACTGATCTTCTTATTTCTGAAGAGCTACCCTCCCCTTGCAAGCACTTTGGTAGCAAGGTACTGTAAAATTTCAATAAGTAGGGCTGCAGGGAGAGGGAAAGAGAAAGAAAGAAAAATGAAATACCAGAAGCAAATAGTCCTATCCATATTCATGTCATGTCCATAGGGTCTGAGAAACGGATATTGAAGTGGCAGAACCAGACTGCCTCTTCGTTCCTATGAACTAATTAAATGTGTTTTCACTTAAAAAGGATAACAATGTTAAATCTTAATGGGATTAACCTAACTGAAATTTATTAGGAATTGCTTTGACAGTAAAGATTATGGATGGCTCAAATTCCATTTTGAGATGGTAGCTTTGATTCCTGTGATTTTTGCTGTTGCTGTGCTGAAAATATCCAAGCTACCAAACAAAGCTTGAATGTTGGGATTGAGAGCTGGACTATGAGTAGAGTTTCAATATTTTCCTCTTTAACTATTTTTGAGGATTTGTTTTTACCTTTTTCAGTCTAAAGTGAGGTCTCTTTAAAGCAGTAGTGAAGAACCTTTTTTCTACCAAGGGCCATTTGGATATTTATAACATAATTTGTGGGCCATACAAAATTATCAGCTTAAAAATTTAGCTATATTTGGTCAAACATTTAATTACTTTACCCATAATGCCTTGGCAGGGCCAGACCAAATGATTTCAAGGGCCTTATACGGTCTGTGGGCTGAATGTCCCCCATCTCTGCTTTAAAACAAAGAGGAGCCCCCCATTTTAAAAAGAGAATTAAAGGAGTGTTGATAGTTTTTGAGGGTCTCTCTTGCTCAATTTTCTAGCTGAACTGTTCCTTCACGCCAAGTCCATTGGTAACTACTACCTGTTTCTCCTTTTTCTATGTTATGTATTGCAGGAGCCCAATATTATTTTTTTTATTGTATTAAAATATACATAACAAAATTCACCGTTTTTAATCATGTTGAGTATACAGTTTTGGTGAATTTGACTACAATAGGTATATCATAAATGAAATTATACAGTATTTGTCTTTTTGTGACTGGCTTATTTCACTTAATGTTCCCAAGGTTCATCCATGTAGCACGTATCAGAATTTCCTTTTTAAGACAGAATAATACTCCTATTTGGCTATTGTGAATAATACCAGTAAGAATATGGGAATACAAATATCTGTTCAAGTTCTTTAATATTTTTGAATTGCTTGAAAAAAAGTGTTTTTCTGATTATTTAATACACCCAGTTGCTGATTTTGATACTGATTATAAAGACTTAAATATTGTTGATAACAAGGAAAGCCTTTTATATAGCATAATTGTAATTAGTATGTTGGGTCTGGGTTATGAAGGGTCCGTCCCCTCAAAGCATGAGAGGACAGCTAAACAAATGGCAACGAAAACCCTTTTAAACATGCCCAACTAGATATTATGACCCACTTTCTCTGGTAAAGACCCCATTGGAATAGACTTTCTTTTTTAAAAAAAAATCTGTTTTATTGTAAAGATCTGTATTTTGGAATATTCGTTAAAGAAATGTTGCTACAAAACATCTGGGAAAATTAAACTTTCTGGTCAATCAGTCCTCAAAGCAAAGACAATTTGGGGTTTGGGATGTGAGTCTCCTTCTCTAGAGAGTCAGGCTTATCTCTCAGAAAGTGGATTAACTGCTCATATTGCTAGCACATACATTCTATCCTTACATTTTTAGTGTTTTTGAAGTTTTCTCTATCTTCTAAAGTGACCCTGAGATAATAATTCTTTCAGATACCTTAAGCTTAATTAAACAGAGACAAGTTCATTCTTGAATTAATGCTATTTATTTGGCATGCACCATATGTCAGAGTTATATATTATTAGTTAATATGTATTCAATCCTTGGCACATATTAGGCACTGTTTTGAGCTCTTTATATGTGTCAAAAGTTATTCAATCTTCCCAGCATCTCGATGTGTTTGATACCAATATAACCTCATTTTACAAATGTGGAAAATGAGAGGACTTGACTGGATCAAGGACATAGGAATTGTGAGAGCCAAGACTTGAACTTGGGAATCTTTGACCACTCTGCCATACCTGGACTTGATTGTTGGTTTAACTTATGAACCATGTGGACAATGTCATCTTCAAGGCAGATTCTTTTTGAGGAGAATAACAGAGCGTTGAAAGTCAGTTCTGTGTGTGTCTCTAGAAACCCATGCCATAGTCAATGATCACGAAGTTTAGAAGTTCAGCACCAAAGGACCAAGTTTTCTTCTGAACACAGTGTCCTTCATTTCACCTTTAAAGGCAAATGAATTTCATAGAAAAGGAAATTTAAAAGACCATGCTTAGAGAAATTTAATACATTTTAAAATAAAAGGTGTTATTTTTTAATGAATTCATATTTCATAAAGAATTTATAAAATGTATTAGGAATTAGCCTCACTCAGAAATTTGGCATTGAAGGGTTTGTAAGGAATATATTCTTATGTCCACTTATTATTGAGATATTTCTCTTAATATAAGATAATTGGTATTTTCAAAATTACTTATAGCCACTTTTGTTTAAAAATAATATGACTACCATTTTAGTAGTTAGCAAGTGAAGTGAATATGAATCTTTGTAATGACAGGTCTTATTTATGAAGTGTTCTATAGCTAAAGGAACATTTGTTGAGCAAGTGTTCTATAGCTAAAGGAACATTTGTTGAGCAACAGTTATAGTTGCCAGGCATTTTGCTAGATGCTGGGGATTTAAAGACAGTTATATACTTTTAAGATATTCTTAACCAAGTATGAAATATAGAAGACCAAGAAGAGAAATATTTATTCCGTGAGGAAAGTGGTTTGAAGAAAACTTTACTGAGCAAGAACTTAGTTTTAATGCGTGAATAGGAATTTTCTGGCAGACAAAGTAGGGTGAGAGAAGTGAGTGGTTTTGGACAAAGGAAAAGCCATGCATGAGGGCACTGAGATAAGCACCATGGGTGAAATCATATGATTCTTAGCCTTTTCCATCTGACTTGTTTCACTTAGCACGATACACTCAAGGTTCATCCATGTTATTGCAAATGGTGATATTTCATCATTTTTTTATGGCTGAGTAGTATTCCATAGTACAGTGGGGCCTTGACTTACGAGTGTCCCAACTAACGATTTTTTTGAGATACCAGCTGTCTCTCGGCTGATTTTTTGCATTGAGTTGACAGAATAATTTGAGTTAACGAGCTCCTTAACGAGCTCGGTCTCGGAACGAATTAAACTCGTAAGTCAAGGCCCCACTGTATATGTACCACATCTTTATCAGGTTATCCATTAAAAAACACTTTGTTAATACGTCTTGGCTACAGTGAATAATGATGCGATGAACATAGGGGGACATATATCTTTATAAATATGTGTTTTCAAATGTTTCTGTAGATACCCAGAAGAGGGATTTCTGGGTCATAATGGTAGCTCTAGTCTTAATTTTTGGAGGAGCCTCCGTACTGTTTTGCATAGAGGCTAAACCGGTTTACATTCGCACCGGCAGTATGTGATTGTTCCTTTTTCTTCTAATCTCTCCAACACTTATTTCTTATCATATTGATAGTAGTTATTTTAACAGGTGTGAGGTGGTATCTCATTGTGGTTTTGATTTGCATTTCCCTTATAGGTAGGCAGAAAAGGACAAGAATCATATGATTTCACTCATATGTGGGATGTAAAGCAGAAAGCAACAAATGAACAGGCAAATTAGGGTGGTTACCAGAGGAGCAGGGGAATGAAAGGAGGATGGAGAGGGTAAGGTAGTCAAACATACGGTGACAGAAGGAGAACAGACTCTGGATGGTGAGCACACAATACAATATACAGATGATGTATCATGGAATTGTACACTTAAAACTTGTGTAATATTACTAAGTAATGTTATCCCAATAAATTTAATTTAAAAAAGAAGCAGCATGATAGTTCAGCAAACCTTAAATAGGAAGGGAGTTGATTATAGTGTAAAGACCATAGGCCTAGCCAAAAGGTTTAAAAACTTCCCTTAAGTCTTGGTTTTAGTCTCTGTAAAAAAGAGAGATCATTCACTTTGATATGTTTTTGAGGATTAAAAATAATGTATGTAAATTGTTCAGTAAAGAACTTGACATAGGTTTCTACATTGATATTATCATTTATTTTTTTCATTTTTGTCTTTTTATTTTTTCACAATTACATGGTTCAAAACCAAAAGTATATAAGCCTCCCTTCCATCCTTGTGCTCATCTCTGAGTCCCTCCTGTGCAGCCCTCACAGGAAACCACCGTCCTCAGTGTCTTATGTATCCTTTCCTAGGCTAGGCTCTTTATGCTGCACAAGGAAATGTGATAGCAATTCTGTACTTCCTGCTTTTCCCCCAAAGCCAAAGGTAGCATATTACACACAGTGTGCACTCCCCCCCCCTTTTTTAGCTTAACAATGCATCTTAGAGATCTTCTCATTTAATTTTATACGGATCTTTCTCATGCTTTTGTTTTTAAATGCTAGTTTATTTTAAAATAGCTTCACTCGCAAAAATTTGCAACAACAGTACAGAGTTTCTATGTGCCCTTCGCTCAGTTTTCCCCGAAAGATAATCTTGCAAAACCATAGCACAGGAGTTGGAAACCTTTTCTCTGCCAAGGGCCATTTGGGTATTTATAGCATCATTCGCTTAATATAATTCACTTAATATAAATGTATGTTGCTATGAAAAAAGCTCCTAGATTTATTGAATTTTGTTAAGTCTGGCCCTGGGGTTGCCTTGGCAGGGCCAGACCAAATGATTTTGAGGGCTGTATACAGCCCACGGGTTGGACATTCCCCACCCCTGTCATAGCAGATCATCAAAACCAGGAAATTGACCTTGATCTAGTAGAGACCTTCTTTGGATTTTTACCAGTTATTACACACATTCTTTTTTGGGGTGTGTGTGTGTGTGTTCGCATGTGTTTGTATTTCTGTGAAATTTTATCCTGGTGCATTCAAGTAGTCATCACAATCGGGGTACAGAGCTGTTTCCTTACCCTAAAGGAACTCCTTTCTGCTACTTTTTTAATAGTCACACCCTCCTCCCAATCCTTTCTGCTACTTTTTTAATAGTCACACCCTCCTCCCAATCCTAGCCACTGGCAAGTGCTGATTAATCAATTCATCCACAGATTTTTATATGTGTTACTTTCAAGAAAATTCAACCAAAATAGTATACCTTTCTTAAGGGTAGGAATCTGATCTTCATAATAATAATAATAATAAAAAATTCCCTACAGGCCTGAGCACTTCATGGGTGTGTAATAATGACTTGTGGAAGTATAAGAGTCAAAACCAAAATAAAGCCAAGCCAAATAGAAATTGCGGAGTTGTAAAACAGATGAGTCAGGATGATGCTTTCCAAATAACAAAAAGGTTCACTTTCCTAATCGGAGGTCCTCGGTGTGACTTCAGTGATCACATTTCTTTCAGGACTTGGGAAACAGCAAAGGGTTAACGACCAGAAACAGAGCTTCTCTAGAGCATACCTTTTCACTTTTCAAATCATGTTTTAAGTAATTTTTTTCTGTGAGGACCTCTGTCATGGTGGTATGATAAGGGCTATTTTCCCTAGTCAAGTGAATGGGAGGTGAGAGAAGGAAGAAAGCTAGCAGGCTCTGAGCCTAATAGGCTGTTTCCTTTAGTCCCCCCAACAATTCCGAGGTCAGAGTTCTTGTGTGGATGAGAACATGGTGCTCAGAGATTCAGAAGTTTGTCACTTTGTATCAGAGACAAGATTCCAAGCCCCACACTCATCACTACTCCACACAAATACTTTCCTTAGGGTAAAAGCCAAGTAAGAATTCAGATTCCCTCTCTTCTTATTTGAAAATGGTTGTGGAAGTGGTATTTCAGCACATTGCTCTCTTATAAAAGATACATACTGCTGGGATAGTTTCTAGAAATGGTTACGGGCTTTGGAGTCAGCTCGACTTCTGTCCAGATCCCAGCTCAGCCTCCTCTGGCTTTGCTGACTACGGAAATGTTTTATTTATTGTAGAGTCACATACTCATCTGTAAGTGGAGACACTGGTAGTTCCTCCATCGGGTGGAGGGAATTAACTGCAATAAAACACTGAGTATAGCGCCTGGTACCTACCACTCATTCAATAAACAGCAGCTATTAGCATGCACGAGTCTTCACTTTTAGGACTTTCCACTTCTAAAATCAAATTATAAGCAAATATTGTGTTATGTGCAGAAAACAACACACTATTGATAGAATTAATGTTGCTACACAGTGATTTAAAATTTTAAACTTAAAAAAAGTATAGAAATTGAGAATGCCATTTTGCCTAGACAATTAAATTTATCATTAAAGTTGCTGTATGTTCAAATGTAAGGCTGCTATCCTTCCCCCCCCGGCCAAGTTATTGGTTTTAGTCTGTGAATGAGTAGATTTTCTAGAAATGAAGGAGCTGTATTTATCATGTAGGACAAACTGTGGGAGAACTTGGTGGTTTGGCTCTGACCGACGTTCTGGTCATCTAACGCCTGTAGAGTCGTGGACATACTCATTCCCTGAGAAGTGGAGAGGCAGGCAGTGATGTGGGTGGGCGTGTTTGATGGGCAGTGAGGGGTACTCATGGTATGCAGCTTCTGTAATAAAAGATAACTAAGTGCACTCCACGGGCGCTGCCATACAGTCCCATCCTTGGAGTTGTTCAGGGAATGTGCTGAGCTCCGCTTAGCGGGATGTTTGTTTGTCTAGGGCGAGAGATCTGTGAGAAGCGTTTCTATCACAGCCACAGACTGCACAGAGCTCTTTCCTGTGCTGAGATTGCTAGGAAATTGGATAGAACCTCCTGAGAAACGCTATCCCACCCCTTCCCTCAGGACAAGTCTGTGACATACATTAGGAAGGCAGTGGCGGGGGGGCGGGGGGGTTGTCGAGCCCTGGGCTCCATGGGAGTGAGCTGCAATTCCCATACCATGTATAATGTCTCTATACTTAGTGGCTCTCTGCACACCATGGAAAATGTACCAATGTTCCCTTGAGAGCCTCTTGGACTTCTCAAAAAAAAAAAAAAAAGATAATAAAAGAGCTTGCTTGGCAGATCTCTTCAAAAGTCTAAACGATACAGTGTAAGGCTGAGTTAGTGAGGTTGCAATCAGATGAGGATGCAACAGTGATTCTTAAATCCAGATGCATATTAGAAGGGCTGGGTATCTTTTATAACCTTCCAGATAATTCTACTGTATAACTGGGGTTAAGAGCCACTGGGATAAGGAGAAAGCACGGTGACAAAATGACAAAAGGGCAAAAAAAGAGAAAGAAAACCTCCCCACCCAGCGTTGGGTGGATGGGTCCCCATAGTTTTCGGTGAGGACACTGGCCTTTTCAGTTGGCTGATTCTGAAAGTGGGTGCAGTGGGCAGGTATCCTGTTGACTGCTGTGCCCGTTCAACTGTATTTCTTGGTGTGTGGGGGACAGTTGCTCTGCTTGTCTCTGGAATGAGGAGCCAATGTTCCCCATGTTACCCCTAGAGTAATTTCCACTTAAACTTAAAGCCTCAGCCTTCAGGCTTGAAGCACAAATGTATGGTACATTCTAAGGGATATTGTGTTTAAATCTTAATAATTTGTCTTTTTCATGTAAGAGAAATAACTGAGCAGGGTGGACAGAAACCCTCTGAGCAAACCATGTGTTTCTCATTTACTGCGAATAAGTCATTCCCTCTCTTGAGCTCTCAAAAGTCATAATTTGGAAATCACTCTTTTCCTGTGAAGACTGGAAAGCTGCCCCCTCCCCTCCCTTCGATAGGAGCTGTAATAAAGGTTCCCAGAGGCCAAAGCTTCGGATTTGCTGTGATCCGGTGATCCAGTGGCTGTCTTTCTAGGGAAGTCCTGGGAAATACATTGCTGTTTTGTTTGTTTTTTTCCCTCCATCGTATGTGTTTTTTTATTCCCTGAGCTTCATGTCCAAGCATGATGTCACTCACATTGCTTTGGTACATCCCAGGCCCTTTTGCAAATGGAAACTGCCGAGGGAATAAAAAATCGGTTGAGTGCAGAAACGTCCGAAAGGGTCTGTTTTAGAGGCACTACATTTCAAAGTATTCACTGACATTTATCGTCCTGCTTCAAATCATTAAATGTCTTTCTGATCACATGACGCCATGTTTTGCATAGTGTGACATATCTGTCCTCTTTTAAATGCATAGGAATCGGCAACAATCTCATTTCACTGGTGGGTTTGTTGAAGCATTATCATGAGACAGCCAGAATGATTGATGAGTGCTTTTCAGGCAGGGAAATGCTGCCGGCTTGCTTTGTATTTTGTCTTACCTAGAGTTTTGCTCCTTTTTTCTTCACTGGAGTAGAAAATAATCCCTTTTTATGCAGATAGCCATAATCACATTGTAAAAGACTTAAAAATTGTCATTTCCCAGTAGTATTTCTCACAGTGTAAGCATTTTTATTTAATGTAAGATTATTCTTATTTTTTAACGTTGTGTGTGAGAGAGAGATCAGTATTTAAATTTCCTAGTTTTAATTGTAAGAACTCAGGGCGCATTCTTGTCAAGTGGAGAAGTTAATGAGTGACCAAGGGGAGTCCCGGAGTCCATCTAAAACAGCAGCAAAATGCGCTTTGATGTACCTTGACAGTTTTTAAAAAAGTAACAATAAAATTGTATCTGAGAATTGGATGACTTTGGCAAATATGGGATCCAGTGAGGCAATATTTGCTTCTGCCTCTTCTGCTATATTCCTTTGATCTTGTGTGTTTTCATGTCTTCTGAAATTTACTCTAGAGACAGCCATTCTTTTTTTAAAAAAAATTTATCTTTATTGTTGAAAATATTACAGATGTTTCCCCCCACCCGTGGCCCCCGTTTTTCCCCATTGACCCTCTCCCCCCGCTCTTCCCAGGCCTTCACCACATTATTGTCCGTGTCCATGGGCTATGTATATAATATACGCATATAAGTTCCCCAATTAACCTCTCTCCACTCACCCCACAACTCCCCTCCCCTCTGAGATTCCGCTGTCTATTCCATGTTTCTATGTCTCTAGATCTATTTTGTTTATCAGTTTATTAGATTCCATATGTGAGTGAGATCATGTGATACTTGTCTGTCTCTGACAGGCTTATTTCACTTAGTATAATACTCTCCAGGTCCCTCCTTGCTAGAGGCAGCTATTTCTTGAAAAACCACATGTCTCTCCCTGACTGGACAGGCCCAGAGGTGGAGAGAAGCAGGCTTTTCATAGGTCCCTATTTTCTAGTTCCTTCTTGCATGCAGGCCAAGAAGGTGGATTGAGGAAAGCTCCATATCTGGAAAGTGGAAACGTGTGGCACCACTTTTTTTTTTGCAAACATGAAGCTACGTTTGAACGGAGTGTATCCTTGGGTAACTCTGAGCCATGGAGCATGTGCCCTGTGGTCCTTTAGCAATCATATTTAACTTTGTATGTTTAGAACTTGTTTCATCTTACCATTCTCTTCTAAAGTATTTTGAGTGGTTCATTCTTCACAGAAGAACGATCTCTTCTGGGCTTAGGATAAAAATTCTTTCATTAGGTCTTTCCCCATTCAGGACAAGGTATTTAAGAAGTTCTCTGCATGTTGGGAGAATGTGATACCGCTCCATTGATGGGTTGTTTGGTTGTTGCAGTTAGGATTAACAGACACTGTAAATCATTTGTGGTCAGATAGGCAGAGAATGAATCACTATTTTAAATTAGCAAGGATATTGACTTTACATGGAGGTTTCTGATTGGCTGCCTAAGGCTGTTACAGCTGTGTCAATAATTTTAGAAAATCGGAAGTATTAGTCATCTTTATTTGTGAATTTAATCCTATGGATAAGCAGTTGGACATTCCAAGCATAATCCTATGGTGCTTGGCACATAAAGGCCATGTGTCTCTAATAGTAAGACATGAAACACATGTCTATATAAATATAAATTTGGGAATCTGTTCCCTTTTTTTTCTTTTTTGAGTTCATGTCTCCTGATGATCTAGTCTAGGGGCTCATTGAGATAAGAGATTTATATTCTGGTTTCTTAGCAGCAAGACAGCAAATAGAGTTTTAATCAAGTTAATAAGTATTCTTGATTGGTTACAAATAATTCCTTACAGGTGGTGATGGAGGTGAGCAAACATTGGGCCAGGCCAAGGGTAGGGAGAATGGGAGAGGGAGCTCTAAATCCATGTAGATACATTCCCACAACTTGGTTCAGTTCTACTATCAAGGCTACAGAAATTGATTCGTTTTCTTCCTGGGATGATTTATTTGACTGACAGCCGTTTCGGCTACTAAAGCCCACAGCCTACCAGTGGTCGGCAAACTGTGGCTTGGCAAACCGCGTCTCGTGAGCCACATGCGGCTCTTTGGCCCCTTGAGTGTGGCTCTTCCACAAAATACCGGCTCTTCTACAAAATACCAACTTCTGCTCATGGGCCACGAAGTTTCAATTGCACTGTACGTGCGCGCCCGCACCTGGTATTTTGTGGAAGAGCCACACTCAAGGGGCCAAAGAGCTGCATGTGGCTCACAAGCCGTGGTTTGCCGACCACAGGCCTAGGCCTTAGATTGGGAAATTAAAGTTCACAACAGATGGGCATTTCCAACTCTTACTTGATTCTGTTATGCCCCACCCTCCATTTATGCTTAGATAGACCTGGAAATGGAGAGGAAGAGCCAGAAGAAAGAATCAGATTTCTAGTTTAGATTTCATTGGTTTGGAATCAGGAACTGGCTTGATTAGATTTTACCTTAGTTTCTCTTAACTTGAGGAAAAACAGAGGGTGTGTGGGGAATTATAAATAATTAGTGTGACCTAAATTGTAGCAAGGGTATGTGACATCTATATGAGACTAGGTGTATTTTAGAAATACAATTTTTATACCAACACTTGTTATGCTAATTATATATTTTTACTAGGCTAAAACTGTAAAAAATTTATTATGCCTTTCAAAGCAGTCCATTTAAAAAAAATTGTAGAATTGAAAGGGGCCTTCAAGGCAATTAATGTGAATTAGGTTATGTTGAACCTGCACTGAGAGATGTAAGATGACTTCAATTAGTGCCCAGGACGTGCCAACTCATTACTCATGTTAAAATAGGTGATGGGCAACATGTTATGACATTGGTCTTAGATGAATGCTACCTCAACCTGGATTTTTTTATTTTATTTTTTTGAAATGGTTAACTGAACTGTGACATCAACCTCAATTCACATTCTTTGGTTACAGTTCAGTCATTTGAGAAAGGTTTTAGGGACTTTGAAAAATTCATCTGCATGTACTGACTTCTTTAAGACTGAACCATTTCCTACCAAGGATGTAAGTCTTGAAGTGAAGAGACCATTCCACAGTAATTACAATCGCCATGGCATTCAAAAGAATCAGTTTACCAAAAAGAACGAAAAAACTTTGAAGAAAAAAAAAGGCGGGGGGAGCAGCTGGGAACTGAGGAGCAATCTGGGGTTATGTTGGTCCTCTGGGGGCTGGCAGAGTGTCTGGGCAGCAGAGCTCACAGCTGGATGAAGGCTGCACCCTGTAGTTTCTCTTTCCACTTGGACCGAAATGGAGGTGTTGGGTTGTAATCCGGGCCTTGCCCGTAGCCAAGTTAGGGTTGTGCAGTATTTCTGTTTTGAACACATTTGTCCTCATTTTCCCTTTGCTCTGCTTGCCCACTAGGAGGGAAAAAAAGAATCCGAGGTAGTGCTTGGGTGGAGCCACTCTTAGATCTCAAAGCCCCAGGGTTTTCTAGGTTAACAAATTAGAGCTTTCCAGCCTGCCGAGGAGGGGCGGACCACAGCCGCTCTGCCTGCGTCTCAGGTTCCCTTCCTCGCCCCACTCCAGAAGAGCAAGGAGCCCAACTGCTGAGCTTGGAGGCAGCTAGTTGCAGAGCACGGGATGGCTGACAGCAGCTGTGTCTTTTTGTGGGAAGGAGTTCCAGCATATTTCCGGAAGGGGCTAAAAATTCCCACCTTTTCGTTGGCTGCTTCTGTCACAGTGCCACGTGTGCCTCGGGCCTGCCGGGGTGTGGATGGAGATTGGGTGGGGATGGATGGGAGGGAGGCTGCAGCCTCTTGGGCTCCATCAGCATGGGAGTCAACAAGGGAGGAAGCAGAGACAAAACTTGAGCCTTGTGCCCTGATGCTCCCGGGTGAATGACGACGGACCTCCGGCAAGTGTGGGGGCGTTTAGGAAGCCAGGGAGCCAGTTTGAGCCTCCTTGGAGAAATGGGATTTCTCATGCCGCCTCCTCCCGCCTCTTTGCTGGGGGTGTGGAAGAAGCAGTGGGGGAAGTGGGAGGTTTTCTGCAGGAGTTTATTGAAAAAACAGCTGTCCTGCTCCATTTCCCCTTCCACCCGCCCATCCTTCTTTCTGAGGCAGGATATAACTCTGCTGTAAACTTTGGCAGAAGTGAAGCACGTAAATGCTTCTTGAAAGGGGAATTTTTTATTTTTATTTTTGGCCTAGAGCTGTTAGGTGAAAGCTGGGAAAAAAGCATACATGAAATTGGATACAGTCATTCTAGAAATGGTTTGTATGCACATTCTAGAAATGATCTTTATGCATCCAGAAAAGGGTCAGAGTTCAGTGCTTTGACTCGAAAAGAGCCCGAGTAAGATAAGGTAGCAGGCAGTCTTCCAAGCCGGCCCGTGCATGCCAGGACTCGAAGCCCGTTTGCTGCTCTTCCTTTATTATCATAACCTCTTGAACAGAGCACACCATTTGAAATGACGGTAAATGCTTCTCAGTGGATAAGTCTATGACCTAGTTTTGACCAAGGGCACTTCTGGGATTGAACAGTGCAGGGAAGAGCAAAGGAGCTTGGGCTCCATTGGCCAGAAGTTCTGTGCAAATCAGGAGCTCGGGGCTAATTAGAACCCGAGACATTAAGCAGCAGCTGTTTTATGGTGTGAACTTTTGCACAGAGGATTTCAAGAGGCTAATTCTCCTTGGAAGTCTGTTTGCAAAGTGGTTCTTTCCTGGCTGTTGCTTCATTCTTCTTCGGAGGCCTGTGTTCGCTGAGGGTGAGCGTTTTGTGCCAAACCTGGCAATGACCTTATGATGCCTGGAGCTGCTGCACAGCCTGACCCTGGGGGCTCCGGGCGGGGTGCCCGGCAGGGCTGCAAGAGTTCTGCTGGCTCTGGGCGGGTCCCACACCTCAGAACTGGAGTTGAAGAACTGAAAAGGAGGGGAATGTCACAGAAAAAAGAATGTTTCTTCTGCCTTTCCCTCTCATTAACTGCACTCGGCCCTCTCCTGGCTCTGAACTCTTGGACCCACGCTCACCCTTCGCCTTTGCACTTTGTGAAATGTGGACTCGCTTTCTTGCTTCACTTAACGTGCCAGAATAGAGTTTTTGAGGGTAAATCCTGAAATGAATCATAATGTACGTAAAATTCACTAATGGTGTAGGCCCTGGGGTGTGGTTAAGAAATTGTTCTTCTCCTCCCTCTCCCTCTCTCCCTCCCTCCCTCTCCTCCCCTTTCCCCCAGTATTTTCTGTCTATCCTCCCACGTGCATTTGCTTTTACAGTGGAACTGCTAAACAAAACACACTTAGACATGTTGTAGAAAGCAAAGTCTCTCTCTAAAAAGAGCACAGTGGAGTCTGGGATCCATGAGAAACTGCAGGATTAAAAGGGCCAAAGCTAACCTCAATGATTAAAGTAATTATCATTAATGAAAGTTGCTTAAGTGATTAATGACAGAATGCACTACATATTCAGATTACTTTTCCAGGAATGCATGTCTTACATACCTCAAGATGTGCATGCCTGTTTCTATCTTTATCATTCAGAGACACAAGAAATCTATGCAAAAAGCAGTTTAAAAGGGAAAAATGTGATAACATTCCTATCATATACCAGTAGAGAAATAATTACATAAGTGAAAGTACAGGGGAAAAATATGAAACATTGAAACTAGTTAGGCATTGTTTATAAATTACATTAGAACATGTAAAAGGAAAATATAAGATCGCATATACAATATTATCTATGGAAAAATGTACTTTCAAATGTTTAGAAGGAACTACAGCAAAATATTAACAGTATAGTTGCATAAGGATTATGAGCATTTAAAATTATCTTCAACATTCTCTCTACTCAGTTTTTTTACGGTGAGTAAGTAAGTCTGATAAGTAGAACATCCAACATTTACTAGCATACTTTAAAAAATAAATATATTTTTATTGATTTCAAAGAGGAAGGGAGAGAGAGAGAGAGAGAGAAACATCAATGATGAGAGAGAATCATTGATTAGCTGCCTCCTGTATGCCCCCTACTGGGGATCAAGCCCGAAACCTGGCATGTGCTCTTGACTAGATTCGAACTTGGGATCCTTCAGTCCACAGGCTGACGCTCTACCCACTGAGCCAAACTGGCTAGGGCTTGTTAGCATACTTTAATGAATAACCATGAGAATTGGCTTTCTCTGTGTTTATTTTGCTGAGAGGGTTTAGATGAGTCTATGAATGGTAAAACTTGAAAAAAGTTATTGCTTTAAGTCTATTCATATTTGCAAGGCTTTCAGTCTTTTTTAATCCTTACCTGAGGATATTTTCCCATTGCTGTGAGATAGAGTGGAAGGAAAATGGGGGGAGGGGAGAGGGGAGAGACAGACAGACAGAGAGGGAGAGATGTGAGAGAGACACATTGATTGGTTGCCTCCCGCACACATCCCTACAGGGTTGGGGATTTAGCCTGCAACCCAGGTATGTGCCCTTGATAGAGAATCAAACCCACAACCCTTTGGTGCATGGGCTGATGCTCTAACCATTGAGTCAAACTGGCCAGGGCAAGGCTTTCAATCTTATGTGCGACGCACCACTGCGGGGCAGTCCTAGGGCGGGCGATTTATCTCCAGGTCTCCAGGAAGAGACCAGGACACATCTTCCCTGTTCGGCTGCCATCTTGCTGCTCAATGTGTATGTGATTCTTTTTCTTTGATGTCAAGGACGCGTTCTTCCCAGTTTATATTATGTTTCTGCTTTTTCTTCTGGGATCTTGCCCCCGCTCCTTTTTGTTGTTGGTGGAGTACATTCCCTTCCCACCCCTGTGGAGATGATCCCTGTATCTCTTTATTGGGGATGACTCATAATTGGGGAGCAACAAGTCGCCATTAAAGTTAATAGTGCTTCTTAAGGACCCCGTTTGTGGCAATAAAATTTGCAACTAGGTATGAGCAATTTCAATTTGCCACACAGTGTCTTAATTGTTCAGAGATGTCTATAAAAATATAGTGTGGCAAATTAAAATTGCTTATGAGCTGCTGAGATTTTTTTCTTACCAAAAAGGTACTCCCTAGAAAGTGCTTTTCTGTTCAACAGCGACACGTGACTGTTGGCTTGAGCATCTGCAGTCTGAAATGATCAGGCTGTACTTGACATGCGGTGCAGAGGTACATGTTTCTCAGACTGCCAGCTTTCCATAGCTGGTCTGAGAGAACATTGGAAGTAGAAGTAGCACCACCTAGGCTGGTGAAATGAATCAAGCCTTTTGCTATTGATGTATTTTATCCCTGGACTTGACCTACCTAAGAAAATACATACCACCTTTACATACTACCTAAGGAAAATGAAATGCAAACTATTTAAATGAATTCTCCCTAGTTTCCCCCTGTGCCCCACTCTTTTTTATCTTAAAAGGGCACATAATGGAAATTAGAATCTATGATGAAAATCTCTCCTCCTTTTTTGTTTTCCTAATTTCCAAAGGTTAAGGGGGAAAAAGTCTCCAGGTGTCATGTTTCCACTACTGGGCCCATATGGTACATTTTGGGTGTATGTTTTTTATTGCCAGTACTAGAGGCCTGGTGTACGAGTCCGTGCACCAGTGGGGTCCCTTGGCTTGGCCTGCGGGATCGGGCTGAAACCGGCTCTCTGACATCCCTGAGGGGTCCCGGATTGCAAGAGGGCTCAGGCCAGGCTGAGGGACACCACTGGTGCACAATTGGGGCCAGGGAGGGATGCAGGAGGTTGGCCAGCGGGGGAGGGACTGAGGGAGGGCTCCAGGGTATGTCCGGCCCGTCTTGCGCAGTCCGGATCAACTGGACCCCAGCAGCAAGCTAACCTACTGGTCAGAGCGTCTGCCCCATGGTGGTCAGTGCATGTCATAGTGAGCGGCTGAGCGGCCTTAGCATATCATTAGCATATTATGCTTTGATTGGTTGAACTGCCAACCAGACGACCTGACACTTAGCATATTAGGCTTTTATTATATAAGATCTGCACTTTAAGCTTCTTCCTCATATTTCTAGATGTCCCCTCCAACCTGCCCTATCTCCACATCTCAAGGGTGAATATCAGTAAATATCTGAGATTATTGTTAAGGCTAAATATTTGTAATAGAGAGGCCATCTGTAGCTAGCCTTGGTCATATAAAAGTATTCTTTCTTAGTGCATGTGTAATCGGTGGTGTTTCAGGCCGAATAAAGACATCCTGGGTAGGACCTTCAGTACTTTGTACCTGGAAGGGAACTTAAGAAACACTGCATTGTTAATCCAACTAATTGCATAGGTAACCATCCTCTGAAACCTAACAAATTCAGCTGACTTGGGGAGTGGGTTTTGGAGTCCCTCTGCGTTAATCGGTAGATTGTGGCATGTAAACACAACATAAAGTGTTGGGCAAAAGTAGGTTTACAGTTGTTTGTATGGAAAATAATACAGTGAATAATAGTACAAAAATAAACTCTGTGTTTTGCATACTCACAGCTGTAAACCTACTTTTGACCCACCCTGTAGTGTACAGTCATGCACCCCTTAACACCGAGGATGCGTTCTGAGAACGTATGCAATTTCATCTGTGTGTGAACATTGTGGAGCGCCCTTACAGAAGCCTAGATGCGGTAGCCTACTACACATGTAGGCTGTGTGGCATAGCATTGTCATGTATGCAGTTCATCGTTGACCATCTGGTTATGTGGCACATGGATGCATTTTTTTTTTCTGAAATGAAACTTTCAAGGCCAACAGGGAAGCTCAGAGAATCTATGATGAGAACCTTGTGACCTCCCATTAACAGAAAGTAGATTCCTAGAGGAGGCAGAAAAGTACACACACTGAAATCAAACTTCCTGAGTCACCTTTCTGTGCTTTAGTTGCCTTTATCCCACAGGGTTGTTGTGAATTCTCTCCTCCTCAGGTGATTCAGGCAACCCGTGCCAGCTCACACTCATGGCTTTCCCAGCTGGCTTGCAGACACCAGCCCTTGGTCTGGCCACCTGTCTTGAGCCAGTCACTTTAGCCTCTCTGACTTCAGTGACTTCCTAGGTGGAATGAGATGATGGTGGTGCTGTGTGATCCTTCCCCTTAAACCTCTTTGACCCAAACCATGGGTCTAACAGTCTGATTCTGGGGAGGGCAAGGGGTTCCTTGTAATGAAGGCCATATCTGGAGATTGGGCAGTGCCATTTCTCCAAGTCCAAGTCCCTCTTTCGATACTATCAGCCCTATTGAAGGGGTGAGAGTGGGGGTGACAGGGACACATGGCATCTTTCCTGTGTTGGCTGTGAAGTGTATGGCGTTAACTGCCACCCTTAACAACCTAAACGGAGGAGGACAATAAACTAACTTCCTTGGTTCCAAATCACCTTCTTCCTTCTTAGTCCCTACCTATGTGATTTTATTGTGAAAAGCAAGGGAAGTTGCTCTTCCTCAGCACACAGTAAAGAGACTTATTTTGAGCCTACCAAGTTTGTCTTGCTCTGCCCGTTCACACCAATCTCATGTAGCATCTTAACTTGTCAGTGTCAAGATAAAGGAATAAGAGGGGGAGGATTTCTTCAATCCACCTAAACTCTATCCATGTCTTTCAGGTCATATTTTCTAACTTGAAGAATGGAAAACCTCTATGCATTGTTTGGGGAGAAGGACTTAACAGTGACAGAGTTGACGTTTAGTATAAGGTCAAGCCTAATTATGCTAAGAGGACTGTGCCCTCTAAGCTGGAATCAGGTCCCTGTTCGGGCGCCAGATGTCGTAAGTGTTTCCCTCCACGTCCTGCGTGGTTCAGGGTTCGGGTCTGGAAGTGGAGCCGCACACAAATGAAATAGAAAAGACACAAGATAATTTGGAAATATTGGGGGACCAGGCGAGCAAGTCCAACTCAAGAGGAAGGACTTCCACTGTGCTCAGGCCTCACCAAGCTTTTATAGTGAGAGGTAAACAAGGTAGTGATTACCATAGTTACACAGTTCTTGTGAATTTCACTTGTTTTGAGCATGGTTACACTTCCTGCACTTCCTCATCCCATTAGCTTTCCCAGATAAGATCTAGGGAGTGTTATAAGGTCAAGCCTAATTATGCTAAGAGGACTGTGCCCTCTAAGCTGGAACTTGTTTGTGACTTTGCCAGCAGGTCAGTCCGAGGCTTAACCCTATATCAGTTTCCCACAGTTTAGAATCTTGTTTGAATCTATTCTGTAACTGAATATGGTTTCCCTTTAAAAAGAGAGGTCTTATGTTTTGTGCTCCAATACCTTAGAACAGTGACTTGTGTATACTTAATGCCCAGTAAAACTGTGTCGAATGAATTAATGGATAAAGGAATGCCTTCCCTAAATCTTGTCTCATCCTCTGCTTTGCACCCTTTGCCATCACCACAGTTCTTGAAAACCTGCTGAAGCCACGTGAATCTCTTTGCTGTTTTTTGCACACATTTTCATTGTCCCTGTGCATGAATTCTTCCCTCTGCTTAGACTGCCCTCCTTTCCCTCTCCAGTTTATAGTTGCAATTACTGACATACGTCTAGCTCAAAACCTAAACTTTCTCAGATACCTTCAGTGAGTGGTCCATCTATGATGACCTAGGTCATCTTTTCTACTTCTTACCTCCATCACTGATGGACTCTGGACTGACTTTGGCTTGCTCTGTTTGGAACCCCCAGAAGTCCAGGTTTATGCTTAGATAATGAGTGTGCTTTTATATGATGGAAGAATGGGGGGTGTGGACCATGAGAGTGTGTTAGAAGGGACAGATCCTCATCTCTGCACAGAACACCCTGGGTGGACAGATTAAATAAATTGACACCGTGTTTGGTGGCAGTCCTGACTCTCTGCTAGCGTTTGTGGGCTCACATGTACCTGAGATGAGGCTTATTTCAAGATGACTCTTTCAGAGCCCTTCTCTCTTCTCTGACAACAGTCATTAAGAGATTAGATTTCTTGAAATATCAGCATTTGTTGCCCCCCCCCCCACCCCCACTGCATAAAGCCCTGTGGCCAAACGAGGAAGGGATTTCTGAATAGATTTTCAGTGAAGAAATGCTGAGTTTTAAAAATAAGCATTCATAGTGCAAGGCACTGCTTTACCCACTGTGAATGGGCATATGCCTTCCAAAAATATAACTGCTGTCAAGGGCATTTAGAGGTGTTTGTAGAGAGGAGGGAGGTGTGTCTTATCCTAACTGGTAACGATCATATAATATTTGAACATTCCAATCCTTATCATATTTACACCTCTTATTTGGAAGGAATTGCTCGCTTGGTTTCAAGATATATACAGTTCTTGGATCAACGTTTTTAGGACAAGATTGCAGGATTCTTCATGAACAAAGCTATTCTCTGGCCTGTTCTGTTATTCAGAAGCAAAAATTGCTAGATCTTACTAAACAGGGTTTGTGGTACTGAAGAGCCTACTTATACCAGGAGAAGGAATGGAATGAACCTGAGGATTCAAGCTGGTAGTAACATTCTGAAACAAATTGTGTGAAAATAACTGTACTTTAAAAAGGGAAGAATGAGACCATTTAATATTGCCCAGGTGAATTCTAGGGTTGTTAGAACCTAAAAATGGCAGATTCAGTTTTGTATGGTAAATAGAATAACATCCTGCCTTTCTGGTATTTTATGCCCTTTTGATTTAATAAATCTTAGTATGGAAGCCTCTTTGATGGACAGGAATAAAGAGGGCCAAATGTGTATCTGATGGTCCTCGTCAAATCCATCTGCCAGATGAGAGATTTGGGCACTCTTTCATGCACCTGGGTGGTTCTGCATTGAGTCTGACAATGTGGCTAGTTCTGATAACTAGAGATAGAGGAAGACTTTCTGTTTGACTCTCTTGCAACCTACTGGGTCTGGCACCTTGCACCTAGCTGTGGAAACCCAGGACAATTGGTGGTCAGGTTTAATGAAAGATGAAAGGGCAGTTCCTCACAGTTTGAGCAGGGAAGGAGGGAAGCACCACTTGGCTTTGAATAGAGGTTGTGCACGCCTGGATCCCATGTGCAGAGGCCTTCTGCTCATCTTCTGCGTCTAGCTAATTGACATGTGCTCACAACAGATCGTTATCTCCTTCCTCTTCCTGCCTCTTCCTTGACCCTCACCTGGGAACCTGCTCTTCTAGCTGCAACTTCTGATTGTCTTCCTTTACTTTTACTTTCTCCAGTTTTGCTGCTTATCTCCACTTATTTTCCCAGAGTTGAAACTAAAATCTTGCATAGTATCATATTTTATTATTATTTTAATTTTTTAAGCGACTAGTGTGAAACAAGCCAAAATTTATGGCTGAACTATTTTGAGAATTGTGTATGTTTCCAAAATTTTTTGCTTCATTTCATGGAATAATTAAAAAATGTACCTTCATATTTTTGGTGATAGGCTCATGGCTACAAATTGACAATTATGGATATGCCACCAATCTGAGAGTAATTTGACCTGAAATGGAGTAGTGATGGAGCCTGGATCACAAGCAAAGTTTAAGACCGAAATGAATAGCAGGCACTAGATGTTTCTCACATTATCTTCTCTATGAATCGCTGGTAGGGTCAAGGAATAATTTCATCAGCGTCTTGACTTGTCTGGCCAATTAAGCAGGCATGTCTCTGCAGTGTAAACCTATTAAGTGAAAAGGGTTGGGTCCTATTGCATATAATTGTAAGGAAGGATAGCCCACCATCCCTCTTGTAATTTTACCTAAGTAAGTAAGTATCCTAAATAGAAGAAAATCATGGTGAAGCAAAGCAAAACCTGTAACTGTTCCTACTCTATTGCAGGCCAAATGATGTTACAGCTATATCAATGTGTGGACTTGATAAGATTTCACCACCCCCTCTCCCTCGCCCTGTGGGATCTGAGACTCATTTAAAATAAACTTGGCAGAAGAATATTAGCTACTTAGACCTGTAAAGGATATTTTTATGTATAATATATAAAGCACATGTAATAATTAATATAAAAGCAGCTGAAAGTGCCTGAGGTCAGTAGTTGCTGCATCAATAGTGCATGTAAACAAAGTATTAGCCAAAATTGCTTTCAGAGGGCCCTAATCACATCTGTTTTTATTTAATTTAGTCTGATTTAATTGTATTTTTTATGTGAATTTGCTTCATGGTTATTCTGTTGATTGCAATTTCCTTTGCCTGAGAAGAATGTATTCAAGACGGGATAGTTATAAACTTCTTTTTCACCATTTAGTTCGGTGACCCTGTATCTATTTAAAGGCATGGTATCTTATTGTAAAGATAATCGATGTAAAGCCAGTAATTTAAACCTAATTCACTTTGTTTACAGGTTTTAATGTAAAAGTCACCTACAATGAAGTATACGAATCTTTCTGGTATGTTTGAGTTTTGTTTGAGAAGTGCATACAGTGGTGTAATTTGGACTCCTATCAAGATATAGAACATTGTTAAAACTCCAGCTAATTCTTGCTTGCTCCTTTCCCTACTACTCCCTGGCTGTATCAGCAGGCAGCCTCTGTTCTGTTTTTTTTTTCTTCTTCTTCATAAATTAGATTTGCCTATCTTACAGCTTTATGCAAATGAATCTCACAATATATACTCAAGGCTTCTTTCACTCATGAGCTTAATTAAAAAAAAGATATTTTTATTGCTTTCAGAGAGCAAGAGAGAGGGATAGAGAGAAACAGCAATAATGAGAGAGAATCATGGATCGGCTGCCTCCTGCTTGCCCCACCCAGGTGTGTGCCCTGGCTGGGAATGGAACCATGACCTTCTGGTTCATAGGTGAACGCTCACCCACTGAGCTACGCCTGCTAGGCAGAAATTACATGTTTAGTTTTAAAAGAAACTGCCAAACCATTTTCCAGAGTAGCCGTGCCATTTCATACTACTAGCGGTGTATGTGTGGCCTAGTTTCTGTGTCCTCACCAGCATTTGGTGTTGTCATTATTTTTGTTTTGTTTTCGCCATTCTGATGGGTATGACGTGATATCTTCTTATAGATTTAATTTGCATTTCTCTGATAGTTAATGATGTTGAACACTTTTTCATGTGCTTATTTGCCATCCGCATATTCTCTTTGATGAAATGTCTGCTCGTGCCTTTTCCCATTTTCTAATTGATTTTAAAAAAATATATGCTTAAATAGATGGAAAAAAGACAACCCAACTAGCTTTCAAGAAATGTAAGAAAAATATTCCAAGAAATATCTCATTTGGCTTGAGAGATGCTATTAGTAGCTGAATAAGTAGATGCAGTGAATCACCTGATGGATATAAATGGATGTTTTGCTACAAATGTGTGAAAAGAATTGTCAACTTTCTGTGCTTCCCATGATTCTCATGTGAGTAGCTTGGGCTTCCAATTCCTCCCATATTTTTAGGTTCTGGGCTTTATTGCTGCTCTGCCCGAGGCCTTATATTCTCTTTTCCTTTTCTCTATGACAAGCTTGGGTGACAGATTCACACCTTTGAATACAATTCTGAAGCATATTGATGGATTCCTGAAACAGGGGTTGTGGCCCAAATTATTATTCCTTTTTTATTTTTCCGATAGGACTTGGTCATTTGAGATGGCCTCTGTTTGCACATTTCTGTAGTGTTTGCCTCTGTTGGGCGGAGGAAGATGGAACAGAGTTATCTTGATGGGAGGATAAGGAAGAAGCCATCTAGACACAGAGTAGGAAAGCTTTCCTAGTGTGCGTGGTAATGAATTTACTGTCGAGTGACATATACGGGTCATCAGAACATTTTCTTAGATGATGCATTTCTGACCAAGTAATAAGGTAGAAAAGAGCCGAAGGCTTGCAGATAAAAGGACCTGGATTTGTGACCTTGCTCTGCTCTAATTTAGTGACATTGATCAGATTACTTAACCTCTCTGAGCCTCCACTTAATTATTTGTATAAATGGGTAATAATTCCCATACTATGTCCACAGTGAGTTATAAGTATCAAATAGGATAATGTAATGCATTTGTGAGCGATAAAGTGCTATATAAATGTAAGCTGCTATTAGTTTCTAATAATTATACTCCTCCTCCCCACCAGTAACACAAACAGAAACACAACCTGGGAGAGAAACAGTCATTTTCAACAGAATGTGGTCAAATGATCACTGTAAGTTTCCTAATGGGGGAAAACCCCCCCAAAGTTTATTGTTTTCTTAAATGTGATCTTAATTTTGTTTGGTAGGCAAGAAAATGCTAAAAGAATCAATCAATCGGCAATAATTGCACTTCACTTAGGCCACTGAGCCAAACTGCTATGGGAATGAAAATGGAGTTACTTTAGGGGTATTCTGATCTTACCCATTTAAGTTCTAGTTTTAAAGATGGGCTATTCATCAACTTGCCAGTCAAAGCCTTACCTGGGGTCCTATTTCCCTCCAATCTTGTCCTTAATCATCACCTTGTGGTGAAGAAGCCAGGCAGATCCAGGTTTGTACAAGGAGTGTTATTAACTGTGTATGACCTTGGATGAAAGATTAGATTCCTCTCTTCATCCATAATATTCAGATGAAATTGTTAACTGATGAGGTAGGTGGCAAATTATCTGGACATCTGCCTGTAAATAATAATTTTGAATACTTTTAGGTAAAATAGACACAGTGTAGTTGGTAACCCTGTCTATAAATCGAAATTCAGAGAAAAGGTCACAAAGTTGCAAAATGATTTCATCCTAAAAAAGGTGATCGGTGACAACAAGTTTAGGAATGGAGGAAACATAAAAGCCAGTTTGCACGCATGCAATTCGTTACCCCAGATCTTAATTTGGGCAATTTACTTTTGTGATGTAGGATAATTAAAAGGTCTCAAGGTGATGGTGAGGATCAGTGAGACCACTGTATGCGAAAGCACTTTGGGGATTGTCATGTGCTAGGCAGACTTTGTTGTCAGTTGTGGAGGCCACAGAGGAAGGGGTGGTAGTAACAGAGAGGGGTGTGAGCAGGGAATGTGATCATCAAGCTTGAAAACTTGTCTAAGGATATTTTCAGTTATTGGTGGCATTGGAAAGAAACTTAAACTTCATTCTAGACTCCATGTGTATCAATACCCTCTTCTTGGAATACATAGCCGCGTCCTGAATCAGTGTCTGCATTTTAACAATTCAGTTGTAGGTGATGACGTTTAAAAAATCATCCCTTAAATCTGGGGAACCAGTGCAATGACTTCAGAGAGCACAACAGGGAGAATTTTAATTTAATGGAAACCCAGCCAGTGATTAGATTAGGTGACAGGAAGGAAGGAGGTCAAATGGATTATGGGAAGATGAGGAAGGAAGTGAACGGAGTCATTATGCTTTTAGTTACAGTATATTTTTACAGTTGATTCTGGGGGTGGTATATTGTTTAGTTCATTACAGCATTTAAGGACCAATTTCAGCTTAAAAGCATGAATGATTGAAGCTCTGACCAAACTCTAATCCCAGCTACTCGAAAGCCATGACTTTTTAATGTCCTTTAATCTGAAATAAATTATGGTTTTTCTGTAGTATCACACTTCAAATACTTATTTTCTTTCAAATACAAGGGTATATTTCACTCTCTTTACAAATTTCTGAGGCTGTTGCTTCCTGTCTTTTAATAGATGTTTTTGTATCTTTGAAAATGTGCATGGCTTGCCATAGGTGGTTTGGCTCAGTAGATAGAGCATTGGCCTGTGGACTGAAGGATCCTGGGTTCAATTCTGGTCAAGGGCACATGCCCGGGTTGCGGGCTCCATCCTCAGTAGGAGCATGCAGGAGGCAGCTGTCTCTCTCTTTTCCTTCTTCTCTGAAATCAATAAAAAATATTTTTAAAAAGTGCATATCTTAAATGAGTATTGCATCAGGAATTTGTTTGCACATGTCTTTCCTTTGTTAAGAATGAAAAATTGTGTCTGGTCATAAATGCAATGATCTAACCTTTGCAAAACCTTATTACTGATATTTATGTTACTTATATCTTACTAGAGGCCCAGTGCATGAAAATTTATGCACTGGAGCGGGGGGTCCCTCAGCCCGGCCTGCCCCCTCTCACAGTCCGGGAGCCCTCGGGGGTGGGAGGCGACCCGGTGATCAGGGGAAGGCGATGCCCCCATCACACCTCTGTTGCTGCCAGTGCCGGCAGCGCAAGCCTCGGCTGTCCCTGGTTACTTGAGCCTTGGGCAGCCCTGGGCGGCTGGGCAGCCACCATCCAAGGCTTGCCTTACCCTCAGGCCCGCCCTGGGTGGCTGGGCAGCTGACATCTGAGGCTTGCCTGCACCTTGGGCTGGCCCTGGGTGGCTGGGGGCTGAGGGTGGGTCCGGCCGCACTGCATGCCCACCCACCCCCCCAGTGGGGCTGAAAGGACTGGGGGACTCCGGCGTGGCTGAGGGGACTGGTCGCTGCCATCTTGTGGCTACGGGTGCTGCCATCTTTGTGATGGTGTGACGGTCAATTTGAATAGTTCCTCTTTATTAGATAGGATGCTATGAGCAGTATTATGTTCAATTCTTGCCCCCCAAAGGAGAACTCTAAAGGAATTTTTTCAGCAATGGCTTTGCATGGATTTCTCACTTTTCCATTTGTGGCTAATTGCATGCTGCCCTTTAGGAACGGCAGATATAGTAAATGGATATTTGCTGACTGGTTGATTGCCCGTCTTTCTACTAGAACTAAGCACTATATGGCAAGCGCTTTGACTCTGTCCATTCAGACTAGGACTGTGCAGGGCACACACACACACACACACACACACAAGAATTTGTTAAATCAATTAGTATAATAATCCCATGAACCACAACAAACTCATGAGATAGATTCTCCTAATGTTTACATTATTTCAGGTTCAAAACTTGCTATCTTTAGAACTGTGTTTCTCCCCTTGGCTTCTAACACTGTTTTTTTGTGCTGGAGAACTTCCTAATAAACATTATTTTGGGAGAAAGGAAGCCAAATGAGTATGGGTGTCAGGTTATCAAGTAAATATTGGAACAATTTTACCCTCTGATTGGGAATGTTTATTTTGTTCAGATGTGTATTTGGTCTGACCTTGGAGTTAAAAGTCACTTACGAAGTTGCATACATGGTAATGAATGTTTATAATGTGGACTATAAGCTGAAAGCAGTTAAAATATAAATATTTAAGCCATATGTTAGAAAATAACCAGAGCAGTGCAGCTATTTCGGATTGTGGTGGGAAATGGCCTGATTTATTGACGAGAGCTGGACGTTTCGAGTCCTGGGTTCTGTTTCCATTCCTGCTCTTGCCAGCGCTTCACAAAATGTCTGTTGAATAAGATGTTCAATGGGACAGCATTAACTCCTTTAAGAATAATACTTTTATAGTACTTAGACATTTTGTGCTTCAGTGGCTCTGGCTTTATTGAAGTTCTGCTAGTCTGTTCTTAAGGTTGTTTTTTTTTTAAACCTGCAAAGGCCCCCACCCTTGCATGTGTGTGTTTTTTGGGGGAGCCTGATTCCATCTTATCAGTCCCTCATTAGTATATTTTTACCTCACTTTTGTTTAAGGCTCACCTGAAGGAAAAAAAAAACAACAACCAAAAAACAAAAAAACAACACAAGCTGTGCTATTTATAAAATACTTGTAAATACAAAATCGTATTACTGTGCCCATTGCAGCAAATGGTAATTTACCAAGTAAAAACAACAATAAAGATAAACTGGACAGCGTTTGATGGGGATGGGGGATGTTGTTGCAAATGGACATAACCAAAGATGCGAGCCTCCTTTTCCAAAGCAAAGAAAGCAAAGAGGCTGGATCTTGATACATCTTGAAAGAAGGCAGCTAACTAGGCACAAACCAGGTGCCCTTGTTTAAATAAGCAACCTCATTTAACACCATTAGTGTTATCAGAGCTTTTATGGCAGGCTTCTTTCTGTCTGGTGTGTTTGGTGAATTTTTAACTGAGCAGGCTGTACAATGGGAGCAATGGACTAGGCCATAAACAAAAGCTACAACCACTTTAGAATTCCAGAGGCCTGACTCAGCTCCCTCTCCCACCGACTCTCCCCTGAACTCACCCCTCTTGCTGGGGATCCTGGAGAGGCGGCGCACCTGGCGGTCCATCCTTGTGGCACTTGATAAAAGTACTAATTCCTGGCTTCAACTGGAAACATGCTGAATCAGAAACCACTGGGGAAGAATTCATTTTGAAGTCCTTTTAACAAGCACCTTTGTGGTGATTCTCAGGCACATTCTAGTTTGAGCTCCACCTATCTACTCTTAGCTCTGCCCCTTTAATTTATTTAAGGAAGCAGTTGGTTTTCTATCTTCTTCTGGACTATGTTATGCTGTGGATGGAAGGGAGAAAACTGAGATACAAAGAAAGACCAATTTTTTCTTCTGGATTCATTTCTTAATTTGTAGGAGGAACCGAGAACCCATATTCTCATTTCTTTAAGATATCTTTAGTCGGATATCCTGTATCTACTAGATTTTCATAGATAGATGTATATTCACAAGGAAAACATCTGCAGGCATAAATGAGAAATGATTAGCTCAGCGAGATCATACTCATTGGCCCATATGACCACTTGGATCAGGATAACCTTCATGAAGACCAGGCCAGGTGCATTCAATATTCAGGGTGAGTTGGGGCTGAAATTTCAGTTCTGGATGACATTGAGGACTTATCACATGTGATTGGTATAGCAGCACAGAGCAGATCTTGAGAGAGGGATCTGAGTGGAAATCATGCTAGAGGTTCTACATTGGAATATGTGTGGTCGCACACTTTGTGATGTTTGTTTTATGTAGACTCTCCATAAGAGACTTTCGGTTTCCTAACATGTGAAATACAGCCCATCTAGTGTAAGAATATAGTCTCCCCCAGACTTTTGACCGGGGAACACACTTTTCAAATATATCAGGAAGGAATTCTAGAGTTTTTGACTAGTCATGCGAAAACGGATTTTCCTTGTCTTACATTGGGCATCTTTGTAGAAAAGAGAAAAAGTTTCCTGGGTTTATTTAAGTCAGACATGTGCCCACCCTCCCTGACATCATTCATATAGAGAGTTGGTATGGGAACTCTGCAAGTCAGGTTTCCTGCGTGCTGTGATGCAGAGAGTGATTAAGATACTGAGCATTCTCGATGTTCCTCCTAACCATCACCAATTTGGGGGAGATTGAGAAGTCAGAGCACAGTATGGAGAGTACACTGGATACAGGCAGATGGCTAGGCCATGAAAATGTGTTGAAATGCTTTAATGAACTACAGTAGATTAAGTGTTGTGTGTGTGTGTTTAAATAAATTAAAGGCCCTGAAGAGAACTGGGAAGAGACAAGGTATGCTTTCTCTATTGACGTGACAAGACATATAAAATTAAACTGTAGGGCAAATGAAGAGCATGGCTGAGTTGTTTGAAGAGTTGTGAAGTGGATTCAAACTGGGCTTGCACACTGGGCAGATGGATGCTGGTGGTCGCATTCATTTCTCATTTCAGAACTCATCCAAGACGTGGGGATTCGGGAAAGTCACGCTTTTAGGAGAGATTCGCAGACTTTCATGAGCTCCCATGCTGACTTAAATTCCTGCAGCTGCATTTGGAATGCACTTTACTGAGTTCCAGCTCAACTTAGATTCTTCCCTCTTCTGCAAGATTGTGGGAAGGATTACATTGGACAATATTTAGAAAGTTTCCATCCAGTTCCTGGTGTACAATAAATACTTGGCAAATTGAGGTTCCCTCAGGCACCACCCCCCCATGAAAAAAATATATTAATGGAGGGAAAAGAATTATTCCATAGATGATAAAGCATTGTTGCTGCCAGTAGCCTTCTAACATTTTTTTTCTTTCTACCAGTGTTTACTGGAAACAACACTAAAATGAACTTGTCCCTTTTAACAGTAACTGCAATTGGGTAGGAAAGCTAGATTTCCCTCCTTTGTAGGAGTTTTTTAAGCCATAGATCAGTGATGGCGAACCTTTTGAGCTCGGCATGTCAGCATTTTGAAAAACCCTAACTTAACTCTGGTGCCGTGTCACATATAGAAATTTTTTGATATTTGCAACCACAGTAAAACAAAGACATATTTTTGATATTTATTTTATATATTTAAATGCCATTTAACAAATAAAAATCAACCAAAAAAATGAGTTCGCGTGTCATAGGTTCGCCATCACTGCCATAGATGGTACCACTGAGCATACTGATCGAGGAATATTCTAGCCCTCAGGGTTTGGAAGTGGGGATAATGAGGCACATACCATAGTCACTAAGTGACAGAACTTATGTCCTTTCTACCCGGGACAGTGTAAGAATAAGCACAGTCAGGGTGTGATGAGAGTCCGTTTATTCCCAGTAAACCAAGAACCAAAAAGCCCCCTATAACCGCAGGCATTTCAACAGAGCAGGCTCATTGTTTGGTTTAGTTTTTCACCCTCTTACTCTGTATTGGCTTTAAAAAAGTTACAGAATGCATGAAGAAGCAGTTATGCAGATGTTATTGAACACCTGTTTATTGAGGATTTGCCTGGGTGCTAGGTGCGGAGAGCTGGATCTGGTGGTGAAGGATGAGCAGACAATTGCACATTGATAGGGACTGTGCAGGCCCTCGGAAATGCAGAGGGCTCGTTAGGAAACACAGTGATTCAGCTGTGGGTGTTTTGACTTCTGCTTTTATTGCTTGGACTTTTTAGAGGCACAGCTTGACTTAAGATTAGCCAAAGCAGCATCTTAATTGAACGAGTAACAGCTATTGGGACAACCAAATATAATTAACTTTGATGTTTTCGAATTCCTTCTCCCATTCTTTGGTTTGCCTGTGCTTTGATCCTTAATGATGTGTGCACAATGAATTACACTCGAAGAGAAATGTCTGTGTTCATATTAAATATTACCAGACCATTCTTTTGAGTGCTGGGCATTTTCAACTCAGGGCAAGATGGATTGGTAAGGAACACTCTGTACTCCGGTAAGTATGTTTTCAGTTGAAATAACAGCCAATAACATCACAAAATCAGGGTCAGAATAAACTCTCTGCCATAGCCTAGACAAATATTTGTGATGTTAGGAAATGGAGTAGGGTCTGGAGATATATTCAAAAGAAAATTAAGTGAAAATAAATTTACGTCAATCTTTAAGCAAGCTTGGCATCTACTTATCTGGATATATTTTTGCCTGTGATAGTCCTGATTTGTGGAATAGTTGGAAATCCACTACAGGTGTTCATTTTCCTTTTTCTTTCTTTTATTCCTTATTATTGTCAATTTGAAGTTAATAATATAAAAATACGATCTATTACTAAGGAATCAGAAGGTATGTATTGTGGCTCTCTGGTCACTTGTTATTTGAATCACTTTGGGAAAAGTCCCTTAACTTTCCTGAATCACACCTTTCTCATCTGTAAAATGGGCATGCCTACTTGATGGATTGCTGTGGGATCAAATGAGATAGATGTATGTGGAAATGCTTTGGAGACTTTAAAATTCTTTATGAATAGGATTTGATTATGCATAGAGAAAGGCAGCACAGACTACGCAGACCAGCATGCATGCTGCTTTTCTCCAAGATTAAATCATTTATTTCATAAATATATACTTACTGAGAAAAGTTCCCTCTTCTAGATCTCTGCCTCATATGTTAGGGGCTCCATTTACCTGTCTTATCACTGTATCTCTTATTTTGGGACTTGTAGCCATTACATGAAAGACTCACTGTTTTATGGAGTACACTGACAAATTGTTTGAAAATTATTGCTGGTTCAGATAAGCCATGGTCAGTTGAGAAAGCAAATCCAAATTTTTATGTTTTTCCCTTTTACTTTTTCCTTCTTTCCTCTCCCTCGCAACTTTTTGGAACATATATACTAAAATTTTGACATAATTGTCCAGATTTTTAGATCAAATTGTGATTACAGGAATTTGGACCAATTTTATCTAGAATATGTTATTTTACATTTTATTTGCAAGATAGATGAGCCGAATTATAAACATATGCCTAAATTATTTTTTGCATTTGAGGCTTAAGAACTTGAATAAATATCACTGTTTATTTTGACCTTGTACCCATTAAGGATAGGTTCTCCTGCAATTTTGTTTGCATTTGTATGTTGTGTGTTTTTTTTATCATCACCTCACTGGATGTTAGTTTAGGAAGGTGATTGGAAGCAATTGCTTCTGTCAAATTTGCTTGATCGCTTCATTATGTACATGTCCACTTATTTCTCAAGTAAAAATGATTAACCTCACAAATGTGACACAATCCTTGCAGTAGGCGTGTGCTAAGTATTCGATTAGCATGCTGGCATTTAGAAATGCTCATCCCCTTCTTGTTGCCTTAGATGTATTTTGTTGTTTTGTTCTGTGTGGCATCAAATTTACACTTGTCCTTTTCTCTTAGAGACAAGTTGTGGGAAGGAAAAGACAAGATCATAACATTAAGATTGAATGCGTTTCTCAATCTTCACATCCTTAACTGGTTTCTTTGATGCATTTGAGTTTGTTATAAAATGTTGGGGGAGGAAGGAAGACAACCAGTGATAATCAAAGGGGAAGAAAGATCAGGGTAGGACTCGGTGACATTTGAGGCTAAGTTTTGGAGCTGTTGCAAGAGTTATTGCTGCCTGCAACTGTTTGGCCTGGCTGCATGTCAGAGCCATTAGCTTCAGAATAACAGAGCCTTTAAGAGAATGTACTCTTTTAGAAAACTCCTCATTAATTTAATTTATGGAAGGGGAGAGGAGTTAGGGAGCAAAGAGGAATCATGAGGTTTCAAGAGTGCTGGAGTTTAGGTTAGGGGAACACATGCACACACACACACACAATGCTGGATTACATGAAAAAGTTAAAAAATCCCCAGCGCTGCCTTTGGTGGTCTCAGAGGCCTGTACTACTTGAGATGGAATTGCCTCCTCGGTGATGGCTTTTGGAACTCAGTCCCTAACATGGATCCCAGCTGGGAAATCTTCAGCTCTAATTAAGCTTTGGCTTGTTTTGATCATCTTCCAGCCTTGTGGTCGAAGAGCTTTGTGTACACAGTCTTTTGCTAACAACTTTTCCCACAGTCAGGAACACGCGCCTCTGCAATGGTGATCCTTACCTGAAAGGCTCTGGCCACCAACTCGGAGGAAATGGCGGACCTGTGTACATTCACGCCTCTTCCTCGGGTCCCCGACATGGCCTTCACCACATTTGGAGAATGGAAGGAACAAAAGCTGTTATTGCTAATAGAAGAATGAGAAAAGACAGTGGTGTCTGGGACCATGTAGCCATGAGATCATGGCAGGGTTGGCCATCCCTCTTTCTCTTAACTGTGTTTTGCCCTGTCCTCCCTTGCCAGGATAGGAGAGGGTAGAGTAAGCCAGATGGAGACAGTTTTAAATGTTAATTAAATCTTTCAAAATATTTGCTGAGCCTACCTACTATTTGTCATGTGTTAATATCCAAAGGAAGGAAGAATGTCCTCATGCCAAGTCATTGCAAGGCAGTGATGTTGTTGCCATGGTGCTGTATATACAGAGCCATAACAGCAGAGGGAAAACATACTGATAGCCCAGTGTGTGTCCTGGGGAGGCCAAGGGAAACTGTTGAGGAAGTGCCATTTTGGCTGAGAATTACAGAGTGAATATATGTTTGCAAGATTTTGGAGTGAAAGTAGGGTCTTCATGTAGAAGGAACATCATGGAAAATGGTATGGGGGATGAAGGGATATGTCCACAAGTAGCTCACTGTGGTCATTCACTTGTTCATTTAATGCATATTTGTGTATTATCTTTGTACCAAGTGCTGTGTTAGGTACAGTTTTGTGATGGATTGGATATGGGAAGAGGTCTTAAGGTGCCTGACATGTACAACTAGATTAATAGTGGTCCATTTACTGAGTGAGGAGGAGGACCAAGCTTTGAGGAGGAACAAGGGTGGGTGGCAAATGATGAAGCAATTTGGCTAAGCTCCTTTGACATATCTACGGGATATGTTAAGTGGGTGGGTGGGTTTACAGCTCTGGATTTCAAAACAGGGGTCTAGGTGGGAAATAGAAACTTGTGGAGATAAAAGTATGTAGATGAAAATTGATACTTTGGGTGAGATTGACTAGAGAAAGAGCAGAGAATAAGAAAGGAAGAAGTTCTATGGGCCAGGGTCACTGAACCACAACATTTTATGGCCATGTGGAAGGATGAGCACATAAAGGCTACTAAGAATAAGGAATGGAAGACATGATAAAAAAAATCAGGAGAGTGTGTTACTACAAGTCAAAGGAAGATAGTATTAAGGAGAAGAGACCAACTGCAGCTAGAAGATGAGGAAAGCCAATGTCTACTGGATTGAGAGACATGAAGGTCACTGTTGCTTTAATTAGGGTTGTTTCTGTGGAGTGACTGGGGTGGAAGCAAGGCTGAGAGATAAGGCTTTTGCTCTGGGAGTGTTTTGGAAATTCGTGTGATAATTTTTGAGTCATCCATGATTGGAGGACACTGCCGGCATTTAGTGAGTGAGCCCAGGATGCTGGTGTCTTGCAATGCACACAATAGTCCTGCACACGAAGAACTGGTCAGTGTGTAACATGGTCCTCATATGTCTCCATAGGCCTTTATGTGACATTAAAAACAAAACTTTCAAGTATTTGACTGGAACCTAACTTTGCTTTTCATATAGGCATAAAGTATTTTTGGTTAGGTTTATATGCACACTGGATTTTCCATGAATAAAAGTAATTTGTTAAAGGGGGTGAAGAGTATACCCTGTTCTGTGGGGATCTTTACTAAGTTTTGTTCACTATTTAGAAAAATTGTATCATCAGGGTCCATATTCACTTGTGGAATCTGAGTTATCAGTAAAAACACTGCCAATCAGTATCAGTGTTCGTAGCTGTTATGTTCATGGTGATTTTGTGTATAGATGCAAGCACTTTTGTATACTTCATTATATGCTCTAGTATAGTTCTGCACAAATATTTAAATTAAATAAGCAAAATTAATTTAAAGGATCTACCTTTTTTTCCCTTTCTATAATTTTACACTTAGGGGATTACAGTGATTTTATTTTTGGAAATTCTTATGCAGGTAGGTTATACTACTTAGATTTGTATTTCAGGATAGAAAAGTGTGATGTAGAAGGGATTTAGGATTTTCCAGCCTATCAAACCCTGGCCAGATCTTGAAGCGCCTTGTACACCATTGAAAGAGGCTGTGTATCTTATAGTCTATTGTTCCTTAAAGCATGATCTGCACCCCCTCCAATCAGAATCACCTGGAGGGCATATATAATGCAGGTACCTGGGCCCACTCTAGAACTACTGAATTCCTGTGGAAGACTCTGGAATCCGTATTATAATTCTCCCCTCTTCACATGGATATGATTCTTATTCCACAAACATTTGAGAACTCACTCCTGTAGGCAGGGACAATCATTTAAGAATTGAAAGAAACAGAGGCACAGAAGCAGGTTTTGGGGATAAAATAATACTCCCAAGGGACTTTAGTAGGTGGTTGAAGGAGCTTGGGAATATCGGCCATGAACAAATGAGGTATATATTTAATGACTAGATGAAAAATGTTGATGGAAAAAAGTGGTAGACATGGAAGAGAGGAGTTATTAAAAAATAAAATGATCCTGAGTAGTGACTGCATATGGGGAATAAAAGAATAAAAAGGGGTAAACATTGATTAGAAATGCTTTCCTTCTGGGTAGATGGTAGGATCATTGATTAAGCAGAGGAATACAGGAAGGTGGGTTGCTAGGCTGTGAGTTCTGGGTAGGCATGCTGACACAGTTTCCTGTCTTACTGTGAGTGCAGATTTGAGAATATACAGGTGTGATTCAGTCTAGGAGCGCAGTCAGAGATGGGAATGAGGGAATCATTCATAGACAGGTGGTAGCTGAAGCTGATCGTTGGTAGAGGTTGTTTCCATGTATATATACTTTTATGGAACTTTAAATGGAACTTTTACATGGGCTTGTTTTTCTCCATTTCAAAACAAATCTTACTCCTGGAGTATTCAAGACTCTTTTTAGGCATGGTGATTTTGATTATTGAAAACAGAATGACTTGAAAAATCAAATTAAGGGGATATAGTTACATTGTTGCTGAATAAGCTTAATTGGGGTGTAGCAAGGGAAACCCATACATCTTCTGATAAGCAGCTTGCCTCTTGTTCAGTTGTGCCGTCCAGGTTTGGCATCAATATCAAGGATTTTCCTGAGAGAGACTAATGCCATGGTAAGGAAGGTTGTACTGAAAACAGCTGCCGGTCTACAAAATCAGTGCAGTTTATGGAAATTAAATCCGTGAGATCTATTGGTCATTAAGACCATCCCCCACCTCCATGCTAGTTGATTTTTTTTTAAACTTGCTTTTGTGTTTTCTTTCCCTTTGAAAATATATACACTCTAGCCTTGAAAATTATCATAATTTGGGTTGAGGTACCTTCTGTAAGAAGAGTCTTGCTTTGTTATCTACTAAGTCATTTCCCAGGAAAGGAATTCACTTTTGAGCTTTCAGATGAGAAGTAAAATTAACCAGATAGACTGATGGCTTTGTTAAGCCTTGACCTCTGCATGTCTGAAATCACAGCTTCTTTCTAGTTGGTCCTCCTTTCTCTCTCCCATTATGAAACATGGTGGGTATAAAGCGATTTCTTATGTGAAATCTGCACAGTTCTCTCCTTTCTCTGATAGTTTAGTAACACATTGGGCAAGTAGTTTTAAGTGTTTCTTAGTCAACACCAAATTCCTTTAGTTAGAAGTCCGAGAACTCTATCCCTTACTATGGCTTTCACTGCTGGTGAGCTCCACTTTACAGTTTAAAGGCACAGATTCGTGGGCTCTGGGGACTGACTTCATAGGGGAGAGGAGAGTCAACATACTTCAGAGCGTTTTGCAGTGCCAGCTGTGGCTAATGTTGTGTCAGCATTTCCATCATCATAATTCCCAACATTCGAGGGTTTATAAGAAGACTGTTAAGTTTCACCACAAACTGAAGTTTGGTATGCACGAGTTGAGCCTGAAAATAACTTTTCATTAAAAAAAATATGCAGCTTCTCTATAAAGTCACTTATAAGAAAGCAAAGCTAGTGATTATTGGTATTACAGTACCCAAATTGAGTGGTTTATTTAATACTGCAGCTACATTAGTCTGTAATATAAACCAATCACTACAGGAGTTTGGGGAAAAGACCATGAATGTGGGTCATATTTAATTTTGAAGGGTGTCTCTTTGAACAATTGAAACCAATTTTTCTCTCAATTTTAGCATAATTTCCAAGGCTTGTTTATCTAATTGTCTTCTGGGGAAATAAAATTGCTTGGGGCTCATAATGATAAACTTGATAGTAATACACAGATGCTTGGGACCTCAGGCCAAGCCTCTTTCTCCCAACCTAGGAGGAGAGCAATGACACACTGATGAGGGTGTGGTGCCACTTGGGTCTGCCATAGAGTTGGGGCTGTCTTGATTCAATAATGTGCTTTCATTCCCAGGTAAGCTTGACTCTGCAGGACCTTGCAGGGAGAGCAGATGCCTTGAGGTTTTTTTTTTTCCTTTTCAGTAATGATGATGGATTTGTGTGAATATACCCCCATGCTCTGACCTCCCCTGTGACTAGTTGGAAGCATATGCAAGATGCTAATTTGAGTTAAGCACAAAATCTATGGCCCTGGAACACAAACAGTATAATTCACATATGGATGAACTCATGACTCTGGCCCCTCTAACTCTAAATCACCTAAATTACTTAGCCCATGGGTTAATGGAATGAAAGCTAAAGATTACTTTGTGGTGGGGGTCAAGTCCTGCTAGTCTTGTCCTCTCTCTATGTTGTTGATAGACATTCATTCTGCTTTTCTTCTTTTTACCTTGTACTGACTCATCTCCTCATTTTCTTCATCTCCTCTTGGTGGAGCTTATCTTCCCTCTTCCTTCCTGCAAATAATATAGATTTGGGGAACTATTTGTAGAGATACTACTAAGTACTGTACTAGGTGATGAGCCCAATGTTTTCACATATATTCATTACAAAATTCGACTGATGGACTCCAATTTATTGATATTGAAATGATATGCATATATATTTATATGTATGCATGTATACACACATATATTGTATGTATGTATATGTGGTTACAAGATAAACTGAGGCACGTTAAAGTTTTAAATGGCTTTATTTGAACAAAAAAATTGATTTGCATCAGGCAGCATCCCATCTAGCAGATGGAAATGAACTCCGAGGAGCTGTACAAAATGACAGACTTCTGTAGGCAGAAGGGAGCAGGAACAAGGAAATTCAACTGGGCAAAAAGGTGGGTTGGTTATTGTAAGGTGGCTCTCCCTTAGGGGATGGAAGGGGTCTGTCAGGCAGATTACCTAACTGGTGCTGATCAGGTGACTCCTGACTGACTGGCTTAAGATTCCTGTTGTGGAAGAGCTGAAACTAACTTAAGTCCCATTGAGGTAATGTGGGGCTTAGCATAAGTGACTCCAGTTTGGGCCTGCTGTCTTTTATTTGGTTTATTAAATAGTATAAGTATTTGTAATCTGACTCCTGATAATCTCTGCAATTAAATAACATACCAAGTTATGCTAGGTAGATTACAGGGTGCAAAAAACAACCCTTTAATGGATTAGAAAATCCATCTTCTGACTCTAGAGCGTGTGGTTGGCCAGCAGGTGAGGGCTTGGCTGCGTCTTCCCACTCACCCTCTTCGTAGGGTACAGTCAGGTAGGGCAGAGCTTGCACACCCCTATGGGGTGGTCCAGAGAATGTCATTAATTGGTATTAATCCTCTTTCCAATGTGTGAGTTCTTTCTGTTACTTAAAGTATGACCCCAATTTTAAGAAAAATGTCATAAGTATTCAAGGGATAACAAAGTATTGTTAATGTAATGCAACATTCATTACACATAGGAGGATGTATCAGAATTTTTGGATTATTTATATAGGCAAATGGTCTAACAAATTATTTGTGTAGATCTGGCTGTTCATACTTTGTATAGTGTGATGCCTTGCAGGCAAGAATTAGTCAGTTTACTTGGTATAACCTATGGTTATCGTCCCATCCCCCAATACCCCCCCCCCCCGCCCCCAGTAATTTAGAAGATACGTTTCAAGCATAGGCATTTGTTTTGTACTGAACAGTTAAGTACTATGAAGGCTAGGGCTAGGCCCCTTAGATCCCTAAAGTGTCATGGTTGTCAATTGGAATTATATGCCTGGATAAATAAGTATCTTGGTAATTGTTTTGTTTTTTATGAAATTCATATCCTGGCCTTCTCTTCAAATCCAGTGGCTTAACTATAATTAGATAAAAGGTAAGAACTAAAGAACCCAGTAAATAGAGAAACCAGGAGGACTGCTTTAGGATCACTGAGTGCATCTTAAAAAATGGGCTTATTAACCCCACCTTCACCATGCCTGGTCCTTTTCATACTCACTCATTTTCTACCTTTCTCCTATTTGTGGAAAATATGGCCCATAATGCTGATATAACTATGTCCTCCTTTAATCTCCACTCTGTTGATGTTGCACTCTGTGCTGACACAACCTGTTACCTGGGAATGTGACTCTGAGTCTGCTGCTACCACCATGAGACCTTATTTTTATACAGAAACCAAATCATATGAAGGGAGATGCAAACCATCCGGATGAAATGTTTATGAAAACCAACTTAGGGCATTATAAACAGAATAAACAATTTGACTGTCTTGGAGCACATTGTTTCAGAATATAAAGTTAACTCTGGAGTTCTGTCTTTTTCCTTTGATAATGAGAGGATAGTTCCTCAGCTCAGTGGTTCACTTCCTGTTTTGGGTGACAGGATGTTGGATAAATGGGAAGGCCCATGTATGTCCCTCTACTAGCTTTGCAAATGGACATTGTGTATCTAAAGGAGTAGATTTGCCTCTTGTGAAATTGGAAGAATTTTCTTAGAAACAGAAGACGATGCTTTAGTGGTGTTTTTATCCATATAATCTTTTCATCTTGTGACCTTGCCTTTTACTTGTTATACAATTGCCTTTCGGTTTGTCTTGTCTATATGTGAAAATGATTAACACTGCCTCTGTGTTGTGTATAAGAAGAGGAGTGTGATTCATGGCACCTGAAATGTGTATCCCTTACTCCCCACCATCCAAATTCCCAAGGCATCTCAAAATGCCTTTAAATGAGGTTAACATTTTTCTTTACTAAGCTCTCAAGCCCTTATTTATTTTTGTTGTCCATTTCAAATGTATAACAAAAATAATACCCACATTTGATTTGATCATTAATTTATCCCAAGCAGTGTTCTTTTCCCATTGGTGGGGTCTATAGGAAATTTACTTGGGATGGAGGAGGGGCGGGAAAAGAAAGATGGTTGTTTTTATGATATTTTTCTCATCTTTGGGGAATACCCCTCCCACATGCCTGCATTCCTTTCCTAAACTTTCTCTCATGAATTTCAGAAGCAGACACAATACTTCTGCATTCCACAAAGGGATTACACAAAAAGAAAACAAAATTTGACTGATTTGAATGAAAAGGCAAAAGCCTAGAATGAGGTGGAAAAGATAACTCATGAGATAACTTACATTCCTACTGCTTGGTAATAGTGGTGAAAGTGAATTCATAATCAAGATGGCAGAGGAAGCAAATACTGTGATACATAAAAAGACATGAAGCATTTTGTACTTTATTAAAAAATAAATAATAGAAATCTTGGCCTGAGTTTACCTATGTCTACTGGATCAGATCATTGGACAGTTATTCTCCAAATATTCTTATGTCATGTGATGTAGTCAAAACGCGTAGCTTCTGGAGTCAGAATCGGGGTCCAATTCAACATGTCATTTCTGACGTTAATAAGTGTATGTGTTATGAATATGTATGTTGGATTGTAACTAGGGATCCTAAGAAAGATGAGCAACAGCCTTACCTGTGAATAACTGGGGGAAGGATCAGGGTTATGGGAACGTTGAGTAAAAGGGAGTGATTATAATGATTAAAATACATATTTTCAATGGGTCTTACCAAGTGCCTGTCATACTGGCCATATCTGGTCACACCTTTGCTTGTATATACATGATGTCATTGGCAAATCTAGGTCTCTGGATGCCTTTCCAGCCCTTGCACCCTGAGCCGAGGCTAATTCTGTCACCATGATTATCTACATGTGGATTACTGATCTATTTGAATTAAAAAAAAATCCATAATTGGCCTTTTCCTTTTGCCAGGCAACTGCTGTCTGCAGTTGTTAGTTGGCTTATGCTGAGGGAGTATAAAATCTAAAATTGTTCTAAACTAAACTTAATTAGGAAGGGACATTTGTTGCCAACTTGCTACCCCCATATAATACAACTAAAACCAAATGTAAATGCTTTTCGGATGATACAAATTAGTTTTCCCTTCTGCCAACCAGCATGGAGCACCAAGATTAGAGAGTAATAGCAGGGCCTTCTAATAGGTGGGTTTGGGAAAGGATTCCATGGGCCTTAGGAAAGGGCAATGGAAGAAATGCCCTTCAGAAATATTTATTTTTGGATTTATGACTCTAGTGTGCCGCCTTTAATGCCTTTTTGGTCGAGTGCTCAGGTTTTTGTGCCTTGCTTTTGACTTTTCTTTGTGAGTTTTTATAACTTGGAAAATGCCAACACCCATTGTTTAGCAAGGAACTCTCTCCCCCCCACACACACCTTGTGTTTTATTTTTAATAAGTCATCTAAAACATTTAAGTTTTCATTTGTCCCCCTTCTGCTAGCCCCAGATGACCTAACAATTTAGCGGTTCTAGATCAGATCTTTTCTTCTTTGCTTCGCACACAACTCTTTTCCTTATATTGAGATCCTTCTGATTTGTGTGGGGACTCTGCAAGTAGAAGAGTGTATGTGAGTTGTGTATAAATATATAAGGTTTTCTATACAGCAGGATGAACCTTGTATAAAAAATACATATTTTTTACTGATTTCAGAAAGGAAGGGAGAGGGAGAGAGAGATAGAAACATCAACAATGAGAGAGAATCATTGATCAACTGCTTCCTACACTCCCCAGACTGGGGATCAAGTCCAAAACCCCGGCATGCGTTCTGACCAGGAACCAAACTGTGCTCTCCTGGTTCATAAGTTGATGCTCAACCACTGAGCCACGCCAGCCAGGCAGGCAGGATGAATCTTTGTGATTTGTCTTAGATGGGTGCATGTCAGAGAAATGAATGATTCTGATTACATAACCCCCATAGTGAGGACCCAATTCCTCTTCTTTTCCCTTTGAATCTACCTAGTAGTTTGCCTTTGAACCAAGTTAAATATGAAAAGGGACAGACTACCGTGACTTTATTTGCGTGCTTTTAGCATCCAGGGAGGTACTGGAGGTGTGTGGTGAAAGGGGGGCTTGTCAGATCTAAAGCTAAAGAAGCTTGTAGACATTGAATTTGCTTTGAGCAGATGATTAAATTTGTTTCTCCTTGTACATTGTTATATCTGTAGAAAAGGAACATCAGTTCAAGATCTGTCACTCTGGCTGCAGGCCAGCATGCCAAATTCTGTCATCTTCACTGCATGGCCAAGCATTTTTATTACATGTTATAATTCTGGTTTTGGAATTGATCCAGCAATTCTGATCTAACATCAGATGGTGAGGGGTGTGGAAGAGGAAAAGGGCGTGTCTATCTCTAGACAAGGTTTGGGCAGAAGTGTGAGAGCAGGATGCGTGTTGCAGTTGTCTAGGGCAGGGATTTTTCAGGGATGCCATGAACATCTCTGTGCTGCTCAAAATTTGAATTGCAATGTCTATTTCTATTCATACATACTGTTGATTTTAGACTGAAGACGGCCACATCATCTCCCAGGAGCACAGCAATTAGCATCAGCCTTGAGAACAGGCTCACCATCATAGATGTGCAGGGTTTGTCCCATTGCTCTGTTCCTGGGGTCCACTGGTGACACTTGGCCTCCATCAGTCTGGGCGAGTGGGAAGCTGAACTGTTCTGTCTGCACTGCTTTAGGATGAACCGTTTCTGGGTTAACTCGTCTCACTCCTTTCTTTACAGTTACCTTAGAGGGGGAGGTAGTGGTGGGAATAGATAATAGTAAAAAAAATAGGAGGGGAAAAGTGATTGCATTCATTTCTTGAGTAGAGAGCCTTGACCCTCTCTTTTGCAATAGTGTCTCCTTCCTGCTCCGAGGGGTTTTGCAGATGGAGCCTTGGCTTTGGATTGTCGGTGAAGGACTGTTCGAAGCTGCAGAGTGCTTTGCAGGAAGCAGTGACACAGGTTCCAGCCACTCTCCCCCGCCTTCCCCCTATTGTCTAAGGATTGTCACAAAACAGGCTGGGATGAGGAGGGAGAGAGACGGGGAGGGTTTTTTCTCCCCCAGTGTGGCTGCTGAATGAAAGCAGGCACTTTATTTAGAAGTGAGTAGGGAGGGAAATGCAGCTTAGGGTTGACACCCTTCTGGTGCTTATCCATAAATATGAAATGGTGTTAGAACACCAGACACCAGAGAGCTTTCTGATTGGCTGTTGGTGACGTCATCGTGTCATTAATACTGTGCTCAGAAAATAAACTGATCTGCCTGTTTTCTTTTTCTTTAAATAAAGCTAAAATGTATAAAATCCATTTTGTAATCTAAAACAAGGCGCTGAAGTCAGAGCATTTTGAAAGAATTATTCTATTTCTCAGGTGTTCAGAGTCATTTGGGCCTCCACTTGGACGCTGCAATAATCAACCACAAGTATTCAGCCTGTCTTGTCTTATTGCTGAAAAGCAAGGCGGACACTTTTCAACACCCGGACATCCAACAGTTGACATTTACTCACATTAAGCACTAACGCAGTAGATGGGAACTTCCTGTCAGCCTTTAACTGTCCTGGTGTGCTTGGAGCCCAGGTTGGCTCGGGGAGGGAAGTGAATGGGTAATGAAAAGGGCGTTCTTTCTCTTCTTAAATCCTACTGTTATTTCTTTACCTCTGATAACTCTGTAATCAAATCTAAACTGGCCTGCTTTTCCACTTAATTTGCACTCATCTAAGCTCATGATTGTGTTTGAGCAGGAGGATCACACTTGTGGCATGTCCAGGCTGTGTGTGTGTGTGTGTGTGTGTGTGTGTGTGTGTATGTATGTGTGTGAGATCCAATAGCATGCTTTGCTACACAAGACTTGAAATTCTTAGGAGAAAGCCACTGCCCAGCAACTCTGACCCCTGCCTTGATTCTCGACCCCTGGGGGTCTCCAAAGGCTTGACAGTCCTCCCTCCCTACTGGTTCGCTCTCATTGAAGGTG
The DNA here is from genome assembly GCF_000147115.1 of Myotis lucifugus. NCBI lineage: Eukaryota > Metazoa > Chordata > Mammalia > Chiroptera > Vespertilionidae > Myotis > Myotis lucifugus. The sequence goes on along the minus strand of NW_005871170.1, from coordinate 1,205,920 downwards.
GGGGACTGAGTTTCCATTAACCATTGGAAGTATTTTATGTAAACATAGCTCTACGCCTTTTAAAAAAAATGAAATGCAGAACTGCCCTTTTAGGGAAAGCCATGATTCTTTAGCATGAGAAATACTGGCTAGAATAATCTTATACTTTCTTATACTTAGTGTTCCTTGTGAGTAACTATTAACAGTGTACTCTTTGTCAGTGTACTCTAGAGTGGAATCTCCTAATAATCATTTAAGGATATTAGGTAAACGCACCCCTCCTTTCCCGAAGCTGTTACTTCTAGTGAATGTGCTTCTGAGCGTTTATCCCATGGCTGATGGAATGGCTGTCCGAGGAGATTTTACGCATGCTGTGGACATATTACTTGGATTAGCAAAATGCCTAACAAGCAGGTGTAACTGATTTCTGCCATCCAACTGTCTCTCCTTCCAGGGAGACACCGCATTACTTTTCAAAGTTTCCCTTGTTTTCAGCAAGGTTAGAAACCGTAGATTTAGCAGCCTTTGGGGTCAGAGAGAGAAGAGAAAGACAATGAGGCCCATTCATTCTTAAGAGCTCTAATGAGTCATCGATGGAGATAGTCTATTTTCCAGGTTAGAGCTCTGTCTCTGACAGGCTTTAATTATCTGTGAGCTGAAACAAGAAGTGATATAAACATGCAAAAGTCTTTCAGGAATAGGTTTTTAAAGGCGATGAATCACCCAAGTTCAGTCCCATTCGGCCCTTTAGCAAGGGGCCGGCTCCCTCTCCCTCTGCTCAGTTGCCACTTGATCACGTGGCAGCTGTTTGCAGACTAAAGGAAAGAAACAATCATTCACTAGCAGGAAACTTAATCTTGGGCAGGTGCAGTTTGAGTAACGACTCTGGGCCTGAAGGTCAGCATGGTTGCTAAGGCCTAAGCTTTTGCAGATGGTCTGAGTGGGAGGAGCAAGATCCAGTAACTCTCCCATCTGCAGCCCCCAGACCGTCCTCTCTTCCTGGTTGTGCTGCCATTTCTCCAGATACTGCTGAACTTTTGAACTCAAGTACAGTGCAGTATTAGGATGTTTGTTTATAGGTTTCAGATTTAAGGAAACAGTAGACAGATCCATTTTCCTTTTCCTCCATGATGTTAGCGATCTAATTAGAAGTCAGTGTTTTAGCAGCTTCCTCTGTATGTGCTTTGGGTTCTTTTTTCTAAAAGGCGCTTGTGGACATGAACAAAAGCCGGATGTTTCACTGGAGCTTCTGAACAAGTGCTCAGCGTTAGATACGTCTGGAGTTTACAGACCACACTTTCCTCTGCACAGGCCAAATGAGAGAGATTGCGTCCGGTGTTAGGATTCCTTATTTTCACCACTGGCATTGTTATTTTCACTCTATAGAACTTGTCCCTCTGCCGTTTCATTTCACATCCATTACCAACGGCCACTTTATTCTATTTATATTGCTTGCAACAAATCGAAATTCCAGGTGCACAAGCTTGTCACACCCAAGGGCTTGGAAAACTATAACAATAGTTCAGTAAAAGATAATCCCCAGGAGGGGAACCAAAAAACCCAAGCAATAGTTAAGTATGGACTGCAGAAAGTATCACATATATAAATCTGTAGAGATAAGAGTAACGTGAAAACCGTGACTTGGGGGCAGTATGGGATATTTGCTAAACTAATCCACTTCTCTGAAAAGCTCCCTGATTTCTTGTGGCTTGGCGACTGAAACATAGAAATCCACAATTATACTGTATAGATGAGCCTTGTTCTATATTTAGTATATAATCTCCACTCAGGGGCTACATATGGCCATGGGCACCCACTTAAGAGCTAAAAATGTAAGTTCCCTCCCACTTTGTCCTGAATTGGAATCATACACAACTGCTCTTTGCCTTAATCTTCCTTTAAAGAAAGAGTTCAAGATCAAGTTGTTAGGGAACCATCCTTTAAATGAATCAGTTGTCACTTAGCCCTTGGAAGAGGCTAAGTAAATTCAGTCGTGTCGATTAATGACAGGGATATGTTCTGAGAAATGTGTTGTTAGGCAATTTCATCATTGTGTGAATGCTTAGAGAATATGGTAAGCAAAACGAGACCAAATCAAGCACAAGAGAAATGATGCAATCAAGAGAGTCGAGATGCATGAGGCTGCTGCTGATGTAACACAATATACTGTTACAGCATTTTTTTTATAAACAGAAAGAGTGCACTGTAAAATATTGATAAAGTATAGTATATTAAGTACATAAGCCAGTAACATAGTCGCTTATTATTATTATCAAGTATTAGGTACTATACATGATTGTGTGTGCTATGCTTTTATATGACTGGCAGCACAGTAGGTTTACACCAGCATCACCACAAACACATGAGAAATGTGTTACCATGGCTGTGACATCACTAGGCGATAAGAATTTTCCAGCTCCATTATAATAATGGGCAACCATCGTATATGTGGTCTGTCACTTAGCAAAAAGTTGTTTTGCAGCGCATGACTGCACTTGTTGAACAAATAAAATAAAGGAATGACATTCCTGGAAAAATCCACACCTCTCATTGCCTAATGAGAAAGTAACAGAATGAGTCCAAAAGCTCTAGACTCATCCTAGAAGTAAAACACTTATCACGAAGTGAGCACAGAATATCTAGAAGCAGTAACGGATGGGCAAGGTTACTAGAACTGGTAAACATGCAAAGTATGGAAAGTTCCAGTGGTTTCCAAACCTGGCTGCTCATCAGAGTCATCTCCTGAGCTCTTAAAAAACAAACCAACCAATTTCTGCAACCTTCAGAATCTCTCATGCCCAGCGAGGGAACCACCGCCTTTGCCTGCAGAGCAGAAATGGCAGGGATGACAAATGGACCTGCAGATGGAGATCATCTTGGGAGAGCGTGAACCAGTGATGGCGAGGCTCTGTCACCACACAGCCAAGGAACGACACCATTTTTAAAAAATATATTTTATTGAGTTTTTACAGAGAGGAAGGGAGAGGGATAGAGAGTTAGAAACATCGATGAGAGAAACATCGTACTGGGGATGTGCCCGCAACCAAGGTACATGCCCTTGACTGGAATCGAACCTGGGACCCTTCAATCTGCAGGCCGACACTCCATCCACTGTGCCAAACCGGTCAGGGTGCCATTTTTTTTTAAAGTTTGGTTTTAAATTGATTCAGCAAACATTTATTGAGCATAACACATTGTATCACACATTGTCTTAGAAATACACAAAACAAAACTCATTTCTGCTTCACAGACTTATCTTGCACAGAATCTCAATGTCACTTGTCTCGTGTGTCATGGCCCTCTGAGCGCAGTTACTGCAGGAGCCCAGAGGAGGTATAAATGACAGCTGGATTTGAAGAAGGCTTCAGTGGAGGTGATATTTAAACTGGCAGTCTGAAAGATGATAGGGCTTTGCTAGGAGTAGGAAAGCCAAAGGAGAGATGAGGAAGATGACAGATGAAAGAGCAAGTGCAAAGTCCAGGGAGTAAGAATGAGCACAGGGTGCTCTGGAATGGTGGGGAAGGCAAAGGGTGACTGGAGGCGAAAACTATGCCTATTGTCCCTGTAGGAGTCCCCCCTTATCCATGGGGGTAAGACTCTGAGTAATGCCTGAAACGGGAGGTAGTACAAAACCCTTATATAGTATGTTTTTTCCTACACATACATATGTACAGTAAAGTTTAATTTATAAATTAGACACAGTAAGACGTGAACAATGATAGAACAATTATAACTATATACTGTAATAAAAGTTATGTGAATGTAGTCTCTATGTCTTTCAAAATGTCTTCATATGCTGTACTCACCTACTCACCTTTTCACTTAAAGCAGTGATTCTCAACCTTCTGGCCCTTTAAATACAGTTCCTCATGTTGTGACCCAACCATAAAATTATTTTCGTTGCTACTTCATAACTGTAATGTTGCTACTGTTATGAATCGTAATGTAAATATCTGATATGTAGGGTGGTCTTAGACGACCCCTGTGAAAGGGTCCTTCGACTGACAAAGGGGTCGCGACCCACAGGATGAGAACCGCTGACTTAAAGGCAGTACTTTACAGCTTCTCTTTGGCATCTCCAAATTGCCTGCATCACTGCTCTTGAGCTTTGGGGCCATTAAGTAAAAAAAGAGTTATTTGAGCAAAAGCACTGGGATACAGCTACTCAGTGAATAACCAGCAGGGAGTGCCTACAGTGTGGAGACGATGGACAAAGGGATGATTCACGTACCAGCTGGAGGGATTAAGAACCATGAGATTCCATCATGATACTCAGAAAGGTGCACAATTGAAAACTTATGAATTATTTCTGGAATTTTCCATTTAATATTTCAGACCGTGGGTAGGTGAAACCATGGCAAGGGAAACCACAGATCAGAGTGGGGAGCTACTGTGCCATTGTTTGCTAGAATAAGACGTTCCGGATTTTACACTGTAAACAACACGTTTCTTCCCATACGGAGAGGGAGAGGTATGAGGGTTTTGTCTTTAAGAGACTGTAAGCCCTCTGAGGGAGAGAAACTTATCCAAAGGCTTCATGCACATGTAGTTGGCAGGAATGACTTCTCTTTGGTTAATTAAAAGGTGTTTAATATTTGCCTCATTAAGCAGAATAATTAGTTTCTCTGATACTTGTGTGCTTTATTTTTCTCCTTTTAATAAAAAATAAAATAAAATAATTAAGGGCAATCTGCTAGCTCTCCCTTTTCCCCCTTGATAATTCTTTCGTTCTTTTCCTATCTCACTGTTGGATGGATGACTTTCTCCCTGGACCCCAGCCTCCTCTGGTAACAGTAAAGTGAGCATAACCCATAGAACCAAGAAGGCTTAGAACTAGCCTGTTTTTCTTCACACAGCTCCCAACTTGGAGCCACACGGACATGGGAATGGAAGGATTTTAAACACTTGTGCTCCCTGCCCACTCCATCTTTATCCCTGAGAGGCCTTCGCAGACTACATAAGATGTTAAATGGCCCATATCCACAGGCTAGAGGTGCTGTTTCTAAGAGCTTTCTTTGTGCTTATTTTTACTGCTGGTTTGTTTGCATCTCTGCAGAATATTCATGAGATAGAAGAGGAATGTGTTTTGTTCTCCTTTAAGGATGCCAAATCCAGGTGGGAAGTAATGATCTTGATGGATTCTAGCACTTGTCAATTTGAAGATGTTCAGGGAAAACAAATGAAAGAGAGGATAGATATGTTTATATGCTATTATTCAATGGTGTGGAGCTGCAGACGTTTCTTTCTTACTCCACTTTTGAAGGTAGGGATTGGAAATGAATAATAGACAACTCTTCCACATGAAACATTATCAAGCTTGAGGGATTTTATTGTGTGTGTGTGCGTTTATTTTATTTTATTGTTTTCTAGCTTGCCTTTGTCTTTGATCACTCATTCCTCTAACAAAAATTTGGTCATGTTATTGCTTTCCTCTTTCCCCTAAGCTTATATTGTCTGATAGGAATTACTTTTTTCCTTTCTCTTATTGATTTCATTGGTTTCAAACGAAGTATTTATCTAGATCTAGTCAGTTATAAATCTGCTTTTGTTTTTTTCTTTCAAATGTTTTCAGTTTTATGCTTAATTTTTGTCTCTCTCTCTCTCTCTCTCTCTCTCTCTCTCTCTCCATTTACTTATTTATTTGAGGTCTTTCTCTTTTTTTTTCTTTTTTGCTCAATCCGCCTACCACCTACCAGAACTGTATGCCTGCTCTCTATCTGAGTCTGTCTCTATTTTGCTTGTTAGTTCAGTTTGTTCATTAGATTACACATGTAAGTAAATCATATGGTACCTGTCTTTCTCTGACTGGCTTATTTCATTTAGCATAATGTTCTCCAGGTCCACTCAGTTTTCTTTTAAAATTTGTTCATAGTAAAGAATTTTCATCATAAATTTATATATAATAAAACCTGTTAATCTCAAATGTTGGGCTAAGGTTTATCTTTGCCTGCTAAACCTTCATCAGTGTTTTAAACTAATAGCTAAGTGATATTGTCTTAGATGTGATTGTGGTGGTGTGTTTAAAAATCCTAGAGTATAAATTGTTTTCAAGTGTCTTCAAGTACTTTAGAAGCCCCCATTTCCACTGAAGCACTTGATATGGTAATTATATATGATTCTCCTGTGTTCATTAAAATATGAGCCTGAGGCTCCACTGACAATTTGTTAGCTTCCCATAGGTTGAAAGTAATAAAATCGCTTTGCTTTAAAAAATCCAATTCAGCACTTTCACTAATTCAGATGAGCTTTCTCACCATTCTTCTCCTAGGTAGGTAATGAGAAGAAATATGTATTTTTAAATACTTCTGAGAAAATGAGGGTGGTCCAGCCATGTTAGGGGAAGAAAATGTGGGTTATCTTAGTAGGTGAATGTGATTGTTTTTATTGCCTTGGTCCTTAAAGACCTTCAGTTTCAAAGGCATGGCAATCCTTTCCCTCTTAGTTCCTGCAGCCAAGCTCTAGCCCAATGTTTCTGAAAAGGATATGTATGCTTTCCCCTAAAATTTAAAGTCTCCATCATCTCAAAAAGGCAGATTTAAAAAAAAATAATGGGAAAAAGTTTAAAAATATGTCCACACAATAGCCCCAAAGTGGAAGCAACCCAAATGTCCATTGACAAAATGTGCTACATACATATAGTGGCATATTATTCAGATTTAAAGTGAGGTAATTCTGACACATGCTACATCATGGAGGGGTCCTGAGAACGTTATACCCAGTGAAATAAGCCAGTCACAAAATAATACATATTGTATGATTCCATTTACATGTAGTACCTGGAACAGTCAAACTCAGAGAGACTGTAGAGTGGTTGGTAGTTGCCAGGGGCTGGGGTGGGGAAATGGGGAAGTTAATGTTAAATGGGTACAGTTTCAATTTTGTAAAATTAAAGAATTCTGTGATTGGATGGCAGTGGTGGTAGCACAATAGCAGAACATAATGAAACTGAACTATATACTTAAAAATGGTTAAAGTGGTAAGTTTTATGTTATATATTTTACAACAATTAAAATTTTTTAATGACAACAAAAGTGAAAAACTATTGTTTTAAAAATTTCCAAGTTATAATAATGTAAGACAAGTGTCATTTTTGGTAATATTCAATGTTTACACATGCAATATAAATTACAAATATGTTTAACATTACAACCCCATTTTCAAAAATAAAGATGTACAAAATCCTTACTAAATAAAATTATTACATTTTATGTAAGAAACAAACAGAAAACAACAACACCTCAAACAAACCCAAGTCCAATTAGACTTTCTAATTTGTGGTATTTGGGTGTCTCCTGCACAGACATTTTTCTCATTTGGATTCCCGACATAAGATAAATAAATTTGCTACTATTGTTCTCTTCTGATTTTTGCATTTGGAATTCCTGGAACACTTGAAATTACATACAGGATTGAACTAAATGAATGCTACTTAAAATTAATATGCATTTCAGACAGACACCCGAGGATTTGTTAACAGGCATATTCTGAGTTATGGGTTGTTCTAGAGAACTCCACCTCCAGAGGTACTTGGAAACCTTTGGATGGTCTGCTGTCCCAAAGGCTAATTGAGGCCTTCTAAGGTGTGCTGGCTATTCCCTTACTGCACCTCAATCTGCTTTCTGATTTACACAATACACAACATCCTTGCTGTTGTCATCCTACTCTTTTAGTCACGTGGATTTCTGCATTCTGAACTCATTTACTTTTATTTTAGTGAAAGGAAGTTCTTTAACGGGAAGTTCCCAATTCCCTTTCCATTGTTTGTGGCTCTGTGCTTGGTGTTGGGAGACAGTTGATTAATTTAGTGGGATCTGAAGAATATATCAACAGTCTCCTCTTACCTAAGTTGATTTGCATAAATACTTATTAAGCGCCAAGTATGTGATGAGTGTTGTGAGTAACCTGAGTTGATAGACATGGCTCCTGCCTTAAGGAAACTAGTTGGAGATGTATGAACCCAAAGCTGGAGGGAGGGGAGCTCAGGTGACAATTACATCATAAGTGATGAAGATTTTGTTCTTTTTTTCTTTTTTAAGAAATATTTTTATTGATTTCAGAGAGGAAGGGAGAAGAAGAGAGAGGTAGAAACATCAATAAAGATAGAGAACCATTGATTGGCTGCCTCCTGCAGGCTCCCTACTGGGGATTGAGCCCGCAGCCCTGGCATGTGCCCTTGACCCAAATCGAACCCGGGACCCTTCAGGCTGCAGGCTGACGTAATATCCACTGAGGCTAACTGGCTAGGGCAAGAGTTTCTTCTTTAGAGTTTACTTCATCACTGCCTCTCTGCTTTAATCTCATCCTCACATGACCCTCCTTTCCAGTTTCTTAAAGTGGAAAAAAATATGCTTGTTTTTGTGAAAGGTCTTTCTAACTTCAGAAAATTATTTTTGTAATTAGACGGTGTTAAGGGGAAATGGCCTTATAGCATTATGTGTAAGGCAGAATTTGAATAGGTCCTCAAGATCCCCTCCCTGACCCCTACTGCGCATGTGCCCTGAATAATCCCTGGGACTGTGAATATGATGGATTTGAAGTTATGCAACATGGCATGGTTGACCTTAAGATAGGGATGTTATTCAGGTGAGCCTGACCTAACCAAGTCAGCTCTTTAAAAGCAGAGCTTTGCTTGCTGGTTGAAGAGAGCATGGCTTGGAGATGGAAAGGCCGTGTGGCAAGGATTGCAGTGTTTGGAAAGTGCCTGCTATCAAGGAAATAGTACCTCAGTCCAAGAACAAGGAGCTGGATTTTACCAATGAAGAGAATCAGCTTGGAAGTGGATTCCCCCCCCCCCCCTTGAGCCTCTAGATGAGAATTTAGTCCAACCAACACCTAGATTTCAGCCTTGCAGTACGTTGAACACAGAACCTGGCCATAATGTCCTGGCTTTTTTACCTAAAGAACTGAACTAATTTATGTTTGTTATTTAAGGTACTAAGTTTGTGATAGTTTGTTATGCAGGAACAGAAAACTAATATACATTACATATGAGTGCAAATGCATTCAAAGAAGAGTGTACAAACTGCAACAGTGAAAATAAGCTAATAGAAATGAAAAATTTCACTGATAACATAGGAAATACCTTATAGTGGAAAGAACATATATTTGGAGAGAGGAAACCTGAGCAAGCTTTGGCTCTTTTACTTTCTAGCTGAGGCAAGTCTCTGGGCCTCATCTATAAAATGCAGAGGTTGACCAGATGGCATATCATCACAATGTAACCACTAGTTTTATTTATCAAGCATTTCCACAACTTCCCTTAATCCAGCCTGGCCCTGACCCACTAGGTACAGAATGAGGGTGTCTTCTGCATGTCTTTTTTGGTAGTATTTTCTTTAAAACTGAAGATTTTTGGGGTTTCTTTTTTAGGGCCGTCAAAAAATGTTCCCATGTCAGAATAACAATAATCTGATGTTTCTGCCAAAAAGCTTCAGCAAGGAAAAAAGTAATGCCTACGGTCTGTTCTAGTTCTAAATAAACTAATGTCCATGAACAGTTTTCATATTCTTAACATTCTGAGGCTCCCTTTTTGTATGTTTAAAATGTACAACTAGAAATTGATTTTTAAAATCTATTTTTGAAACCTAGGGTGATTCTGATTAGAAGTTTCTCTGCCTGGAACACCTGCTCATCAGAATTCATTCTTGGTGTGTTTCCACAGCCTTTGGGGTGGGCTCATAGTCCTTCTGTGCATCACTGGGCATGGTCCCTGGAATTTAGTCATGTGTGTACCTGTCTGAGTGTCTAAATGCTGGGCTCTTAAAGGAAGTGGCAGCCTGGAGCTCTCTGAGTTGCCCAAATTTCTTCTATGAGAGGATTCTTCCCTGGGCTTAAGGGTCTTTTTCACTTGGAGAAATACAAATCTGCAGAAAATTAAGGATGCTTGGGTTATAATGTTCTTGGAATTTGATGATATTTCAAAGGGAAAATGCTAATTGGAGAGTTTTCTTTCCTCCAACACCTGCAGCTTCTTTCCCTGCTATCAACTAGCTGCTGGTTTTCATAAATAGGACTCTAACAGGGAAAAAATACCCAACAGCTCAACCACCATGAAGATGATGGAAAGTGTCTGAGAGTCATTAGAAAGGGACCTCCTTTTCAGCCACATCCCAGCAAGCCGGGAGCCTGTAGGCGTGTCTTTCAGCGTGGAAACAAAGCAGCCTACATGGCCGTACTTAAAAACATGACCTTGTGAGCTGCTCTCCTACCAATTTAAAAACACAGGATAAACAGGCCAGAGTTGGAAATGCCTCAGTTGTATTATTCATGGCTCCATCATAGACATTAAGGAAGCCCTCCCTTCCACCCAAGGGGCACCTCCTCCACCCTCACAGAACCCTCAGCAGATCTGTCTTGTGAGACGTGACCCTCCATCACTTTCAATTGTGCTCTAGACTTGCCAGTTCTCATTTGACATTTGCCTTGTGAAAATAGCTGTCAAGCAACTATTGTCTCTTCTATCATTTTTAAACAATACCAGAGGACAGTGGGGAGGGGGAAGGGAGGCACCCCTTCCCCCTCATGTGAGCAGATGCCTGTTTGAGAGTGTACAAAGCAGTGGTACTCTGGGAACAGTAGTCTCGTTTTTCTTCCTGTCCATTCTTCACCTTAGTAGAAGTGACATATTTTCTGAGTGGTTCAGGGACCAGACCTCAGGCTTCTCATGGTTGGCCTCACTTTTTGAGGATGCTGTCTTGCCAGAATGTGCCATGCCACCCATTGACCATGCTGTCATTCCATCTTAGCCAGAACTGGACAAAGAGTTAAGTGCTTGCAAATTAAGCTTCAACCATTCTTTCAACAATTTTATTGAATATTTAAAGCTTACCTTTAATTTTATCATCCTTCATATCTCTGTCTTATAAAGTTGAGGGGACCAGAGATCAATAAAAGTGATTGGTCTTAGAATACTTACGTATTGAACTCTGTGCAAAATTTCTGGTGACCCATTTGTAAATAAATGCACCAATCTTCTTTTACAGCTTGCCTAACCTCCCACATTTCCAAATTCTAGAGTTCTACAACTATAGCTAATATCTTCCAAGCTGCACCCATGTACCAGTGTACCCTCTTCAAAGGCTCTGGCCCTTCAAAGTGTTGCCTTTGGGAGGACTCCTCCTGTCTCCCTGACATAATGGGAAGGCTTCCCACCTGGGGCCATTTACTGTTTGCTTAGTGGAACTGGGATTTCACCTGAGGTTTTAGGTTTGAATACTATTTCCCTAATTCTAAGCAAATTATTTCACTTTGGAGGCCTTGGTTTCTTTCTATGGAAAATGGGTATAAGAATACTAGGTGTACCAGTTAATAATGCAGACTTTTTTTTCAATAGATGGAGTTACACATATGTTGATATATATGCGATTTGATATGTATGCTGTTTTGTTGTATTGACAACAAGCTTCAAAACTTCATAGGTCAAATTTTCTGAAGGTGTTAACATCATAGATATTTTTATGCTTAAAAATGTCGAATTTCGTGCCAAAAAAAGAGCATTTGCGGGAAGTTTTCATCCATTGATTTATTTTGAAGAAAAGTGCTGCTGAAAGTTATCATATACTTCAGGAAGCTTATGGTGAACATGCTCCATCTCAAGATACTTGTGAACGCTGGTTTAAAAAGCTTTACAAGTGATGATTTCAATGTGAAAGACAAAGAATGTCCAGGTCAACTGAAAAATTTTGAAGACCAACAATTACAAGCATTATTGGATGAAGATGCATGTCAAAGTCAAAAACAACTTGCAGAAAGATTAAACTTTGCTCAGCAAACAATTTCCTATCATTTACAAGCAATGGGAAAGATTTTAAAGGAAGGAAAATGGGTGCCACATCAACTGAACAAAAGACAAATGGAAAACCGAAAAGTCATCAGTAAAATGTTGCTTCAGTGGCAAGAAAGGAAGTCGTTTTTGCATCGGAATTATGACGGGCTATGAAAAGTGGATTTATTTTGAGAATCCCAAATGCACAAAATCATGAGTTGATCCAGGTCAACCATCAACATTGACTGCAAGGTCAAATCTCTTTGGAAAGAAGACAATGCTCTGCATTTGGTGGGATCAGGAAGGTGTGGTGTATTATGAGCTTCTAAAACCAGGTGAAACCGTTAATAGTGATCACTAATGACAACAAATTATCAATTTGAACCATGCTTTGATCATGAAACGACCAGAATGGACTAGAAGACACGGCAAAGTAATTTTGCTTCATGATGATGCACCATCACACACTTCAAAACCAGTTAAAGACACATTAAAAGATCTTGCCTGGGAAGTATTAACCCACCCGCTGTATTCACCAGACCTTACTCCTTCAGATTAAGTTCGGATCGATGGCACACACACTTTCTGAGCAGCACTTCAAAACGTACAAAGAAGTGGAAAATTGGGTCTCTGAACAGTTTGCTTCAAAACAAGAAAAGTTCTATTGGGACGGTGTCCACAAATTACCTAAAGATGGGGAAATGTGTAGCTAGCGATGGACATTACTTTGAATAAAGCACTTTTGATGTTTCTCATGAAATTATCATGTTTTCTTTGATTATAAAATCCGAATTATTAACCGATACACCTAGTAGCTGCCTCACAGTGTACTGTGTATATTGAATTGTAAAATTAACTGTCAAGTACCTGACATTAAGCTAGTTACTTAGTGGGCAGTGTGCTGGGCTGCATATCTGGCGCTTTGGCCAGATGGGTCATGCTGTGCTGTCTGTTCCTAAAACACATAGATAGGAAGGTACTGACATCAGGCCAGACCTTGAGATATGGTCTCATGACCCCTTCCCAGCACGCAGGCCTTCTTTCTCAGAAGGCCCGGAAGTCTCATTCCAAATTTGGGAGACAAAGGACTAGGAAAGTATAAATAAAGAGAGTTTCCTCCATATTGGGGGGCCCAGAATTTGAAAGACACATTTTCTCTGGGCCTCCACAAAATTTAATAATAAAATGTAACTCTTGCAGTCACTGCAGTTCAGCCTCTGCTTCGGCAGGGTGCTGTAACTGTAGTCTGCTGGCCAGCTTAATAAAGGCTCTTAAATTTAAATTCTGAGTCGGTGGTCTATCTCGCTGAGTGAACCCATAACAGGCAGCATCTGATAGGAATTAGCTATGTTTTTTGTTTGTTTGTTTGTTTTTCAGGTTTGCTTTTTTTAAATAAAGAACATCATTTGTCAATAATAACTTACTCTCTTGTGGACAACAATACACCAGCCGCATTAGCTAGGGAAGCCATCATGGCTGATCGTGTAGGGAGACATCTGCCTTTCTCTCCCTACTGGTTGTTTGAGGAGAAGGATGAACTGGAGCCCAGAGTATGGATCAGGGGAAGAATAAAATAATAGATCCCAGCCATCCTTGTTTATAGTCCAGGCCACTACTTTGCCTATGTCAGGGTGGGGGCTTAAACTTGAGAATAAACATTTTAATTGTTTTAATAACCAAGATTGTGAGATTGGCCCAAGATGCCATTAAATATGGGAAAGGGGTTTTAAAAAATAGCAGTTGAAATCTCTGATGTGAGTAAAGCCATTACCTGTTAATTGCCTGCTGAGATGGCAACACACAATAAATTTAGTTTCACAAATTCTTCCTCCTTATGTTATTATGATATCAAATATTCATTCCAATATCCAAATAAATTCCAGAAGGGCTAGTATTCAGTGATTAGCTTCCAGGAGTTTTGTTGCTATTAAGCTTGTAGCCCTTCTTCATATTGAATATGGTGTAATCCTATCTAATAAAAGAGTAATATGCAAATTAACTGTCACTTCACGATAAAGATGGCGGTGCCCACAGCCAATAAGGAGGGAATATGCAAATTGGCACCACAAATATGGAGGTGGGCCGGAGCCACGGAGCCGGCCAGAGAGCAGGTGGGAAGGCTTGGTGTCCTGGGTTGCCCCAGACCCAGGACGCCAAGCCTGGCTGGAGAGTGAGAGAGCAGGCTGTGGAGCCACCCAGTCTCTCCCTGCACCCAGTCGAATTGAGTCCGTTGTGCCGCAGGGTGGAACACCCCGAGCTGCTGCCCGTAGGCGGGAAGCTGGTGGGGGTGGGGTATGGATGCAAGAGCCTCAGAGCTGGACCACCCAGCCCCCAGCGTGCTCTCCGCCTGGAGGCATCCAGCTGCAGACCTCCGACCCCATTAACTGGATCAGTGGTGGGGTGGAAAGCGACCTGGAAGGGTGAGGAAATGAAACTTGGGGCGAGCATCATGGGTGCAGTCCCCATGACCTTCCTCTCCAGGATAATGCTGCGCTCCCTAACCTCCCTAGTGCCAAGAGATAAATGTGGATTTGCAAAGAGACAGGCCCCCAAGGAGCTTCAGCTGGGGGGATGAGAGGAGATACTCACTTCTGACACCCCCACCCTTGGCTTTAAGACTGCATTCCCCTTCCCTAATACATGTTGCTTGAAGTACACAATGGTTTGTGTTTAGACATGTGATAAATGTGGGGAAAGCAAAGTTTTGTGCTTTAGAACACAAGAGTCTGGAGTGTTTGGGGGATCTCTCACACACACACTCACTCCTACCTTCCTTCTTCCCTGGCCTGGCGAATCTTCATGCAGAAAGTTGATCCTAGCTCCTCAGAACCCACCCTTGCTGGAGTGGCCTCTGTTTTGTTTTTTTTTTTTTTTCTCTCACAAAGTTTCTAACCTCTACACCGGCAGCTGGACATCCCCCGAGGGGTCCTGGCGAGCTGGATCTCGATCTCTGCAGGCCGACCGCGAGGGACCTCAGCTGTGCACAAAGTTCTGCACTGGGCCTCTAGTATGAAGATAAAAAGATGATCTATGGCATGGGTAGCATATGGTGTGATGTGCTTATGACCCAAGGCACTGGTTTGCTTAAGTAAATAATTAAAAAAGATTTTATTTATTGATTTTAGAGGGAGAGAGGAAAAAAAACACTTGATTTGTTCTTCCACTTATTTATGCATTTATAGGTTGCTTCTTATATGTGCCCTGACCAGAATTTGAACCTAAAGCCTTGTGTATCAGGACAATGCTCTAACCAACTGAGCTACCTGGCCAGGGCTGAGTAAATTATTTGTGATGATTTGATGGTCTCTTTGTATAGGAATAGAAATGTCTTCCTTTTAAGAATTGGGTTTTTGTTGTCAATAGTGTGTAGGGCAGATCCCTGAGACATATAAAAGGCAGGTACTAGACAGAATAATACAGAGATGTACGTAACTGTTGAGTTGAAGGAGCCTCCTACTCCTTATTTGCTTAAGGAAGACCAAGCATTATATATGTCAGCACAGCTTACTACAAAACTACCTCATAAAGAGAGAAACGGATACAACATGTCTTTCCTAATGTCTTCCAGGGTCCCTCAGTGAATGGAGAGGCAGATCCAGGATTTCATGTATCAGCACCATTACCTTTATCATGTATATAATCCCTTTTTTCTGTTACTGTCAGGATTTTAAAGGGGGATTATGGTTTGAGTTAGAGAGAGCAGGCAGCTCAGGCATACCACACAAAGTTGTTAAATCTCAGAGGCTTGAGATTGCTTGGCTCCTTTTAAGTTTTGGAAGCAGAGCACTCCTAGGGAATGCTATTAGGAATCGGCTTCGTGGAGGAAATGTACCTTTGGGGCAGTTGCTTTTGAAGTTGAGAGAGGATAATAGGTTGGTGAACTGGAGGGGAAGTTGCTCTAGGTTTAGAAAATAAAGGCAGCGAGGAGGTGGCAGGCCTGTGCAGACTCTTACTATAATGGTTCTTTAGTAGGACCAAGTGGTTCTCCAGATCCAGCTCAATTTTCCCTTGAGTGCGTTTTCTTGAGTTTTGACAAAGCCTGGGGACCCTCTTGTAGAGTATCTATCTCTCTGTGCCCTGATTGCGAGGGCTGCACTATTATCTTGGCCAACTGCCCATTTCTTTTGGGTCTGAAAGGAATAGTTTAACTTTCATCAGATTTTAGAGATTTGGGGCCAGCAAACAACAAAAAAAAAATATTTGTAAAAAAAGTGGTTCTTTCTCTTTTCACCCAATTCGAGGTCCCATATCTGGTGGGTAAATCAGAGTAGAAGTTACCCCTGGAAGTAAAGACAGCAGGTGTGAGGGTAGAAAGGGAGGAATGAAGAGCTGTCCCATCCGTGCTTTGCCGAGTGGGAAGTTGGATGTAGATATTGGCAGAACAAGATGTAGGTAAGAGAGAGCAGAAAGAGGGGCGATCTGACTGAGGCTTATTTTAGGAAGAGCACATCAGAGCAGTTTTCACCCACTCAGGAGATGAGAGGCCTCCGAGGGAGAACTGGCACAGCTCAGCAGGCCCACCTCAGGCTCTGTGCAGACGAATGTTTTTATTGCTTAACAACGTTGAGTCACCTTGTTAAACGTCATCCCTAATATGGAGATGGACTTACTCCTTGCCCCCAAGCTACTGAGAGCCTTAGTTAAGAAGACACTGACACACACACAGGTACCTATAGCACAGAAGAACAGTGTTGCTGTCATTCAATTAAGTGGCTTTGCAGCTGGAATGTTGTTATCTTCCTGGGAGTCCCCTGCCAAAGAGTTAAACTAGGTGAGGAGAAACTTGAACTTCCATGTGGGTGTAGTACTCACAGTACTACATTTTGAGGGAGACTTGCTTCTCAACATAGGTTTCTCAACATAGACTAGAGATACCATGTACTTTAATGCGGTTTTTCTTCCCTCCCTTCATCCCTCCCCCTCCCTTCCTCCTTCCCTTCTCCCCTCTTTCCCTCCTCCCCTCCCTCCCTCCTTCCCCCTTCCACCCCCTTCCTTCCTTCTTTCTTTCCTCCCTTCCTTTCCTCCTCCCTCCAATCCCTATAAAGAAGAAAAAGGTCACCTGATGATTTCATAAGTAAATAGCTTAGGGGTCACGTTATACAC
>NW_005871170.1:1107065-1188544 GCF_000147115.1 Myotis lucifugus | reverse complement strand
TTAAAAAGTTTCAGAATGCTTCCCCTACCAGGCCAGAGGGGGGGGCAAAATAAAAGGCTCGAGATTCAGTTTTCGGGTCAGCTCGAATTCTGTGCTAAAAGAGCGCATCTGCTCTTTATTTTACAGATGAGGAAATTTAGTCCCAGAGAGGGAGCGATTTGCCCCTTCCCTTGAGATTAGCCGGCAGAGTCGACAGGAAAATCTGGG
Organism: Myotis lucifugus; assembly: GCF_000147115.1. Taxonomy (NCBI): domain Eukaryota; kingdom Metazoa; phylum Chordata; class Mammalia; order Chiroptera; family Vespertilionidae; genus Myotis; species Myotis lucifugus. The sequence continues at coordinate 1,188,337 of NW_005871170.1, read as the reverse complement.
TCTTCTGATGCAGCCCAGTGCCTTTGCCTGGATGTCACACTGTTTCCCTCATTATCTTGAGATTTGCTGGAGCCACAGGACTGCATCGTGCTTGTGCATATGTGGATTTGAGGGCTACAGCTGAATTAACTCATCATGTCAGTCTCAACCGTGAGCCTGTTTCTGCTACACGTGGTAAATCGTCACTCCTGTGGCCTCAGAATTGGGTGCCTGGAGGGTGTAATCACCTGGACTCAGCTCCTTGCACAGCCGGTGTGCACGGCTCTGCCTGCACTTGTCCCGAGGCCGGGGCTGCGGGGTGGAGCCCAGCACACGTGTACAGGCACGCAGCCGAGCCCAGCCAGCCAGTGTGAGCCCATTGAGCGCTGTTCATGTGGACTCCACATAGTTTTTGAAAATCCAGGATGTAGTTGGAAGGCAGACTCAACTCCGTTTTAAGGACTCCTATTTGACATGCTTTGAGAGCGAGGAGGGGCATTGCCCAGGCCTCCAGTGATGCGATGAGGTGTTTTTTCCCGGTGTTTTCTCTGGTCAGATTGGCGTGACCCTTCAAATTCATGATACCGCTGACCTGACTGGCTGGCAGGTTTACTGTAATGGATTGTATTGATAAGCAGCCGAATTTAAATCTTGCAGTGATGTCATGTGATTGCTTCAGGGAACCGACACCATGTTAGGCCAGAACTGCATCAAGTAATTCCCAGGCTCTGCGGGATGTGGAGTTGCTCAGTTGCGATGGGTCACCCTCCATATGTTCTCATTCTCATACCAATGCAGACGTATCCACAGAATTAACTGCATTTAGGGATCCAAATAGCGGCCATGGAAAATAATTTCTTTTCGGATAAAGTGCCCTAGCCCCTCACTCGGGTTACACAGGCCTCAGTCACTGCCCGCTCTAATTTTGTGCCCTGACCCATCCTTAGGAAAGAAAGCTCCCAGGACCTTAGCAGTGGTTCCTAATTTTTCAAGGGGCCAACCAAGGTTTGCTTCAGTTGCTTTGCTATGGAGTGCCTGATCTCTCAAAGGCCTGTGCGGGGAGCAGCACACTCAGTTTGGCTGCCTGAGGCGTGTTAGCCCCAGGAGTCGGTGCTGTTGATTTGCCTGCACTGGCCCTTCCTGTACAGCCTCTGGGGTTACTCATTTCCTTCTCTGCTCCCACCGGTCCCAGGTACCGGTTGCTCATTTGGGTTTATTGCCTAGGAGAGGTATGGGCAGGTGGGAATTACAACACATTTGCCTCTGGTACTTTCTTCTCCCCCTGGAGGGAGGGCATTAAAGAGGAGGAGGGGAAGATGGAGAGCTGTGTGTAGAACCAGAGGGAGAGGGGGCAGAGCAGGCAAGGGTGATGATTACCCATTAATTTAGCCGGATGTTGAAAAGCACTAGGAGCAGGTAACTGAAAGCAGGCTTCCTCTCCATCCCTACAAGGCCCTTTCCTCCTCCTTACTGCCTCAGGCCCTTCGAGTTTCTCTTTCCTGCCTGGTTTCTATAAATTACTAGCAGTTATTACCTCAGGTATATATTGAATTAAAAATATGTTTCTGTAGGCTGGTCTGGAAACCTAATCACCATTTATGATATTGTTTCTATGAGAAGCTGTATTCTGAGTTCCAAATAAATTATGAACATTCCTTAGGAATATGAAACATCTGCACAGCTAGGTAAGTAAATATACCCTTTGTTTCGAGGTCTTGTTAAGTTTGTACTTCCTTTTAGAATGTAGAGTTGTGGCAGATAGTTTTGAAGATATCAAAAGGGCAAAGAGCATATTTTTTTTCTGGCATTTCATCTCATTTGCTACCTCCACATGCTTCTAAGATCTCTACATTTTCCTTCTGGTGTCTTTCAGACCATGTTTTGGTCTTTGACTAATTGCACTTCCAGAATATAATGTATAACTGGGAACTTGCTTTTAAAGTGCTATACAGAGTTTTCTCATTTTAGAAAACATTTTTTTTTTTCTTGGCTGACTTCACTAAATACTGTAAACTCAAGAAAAGCTCTATAGTTGCAGATCTGGTATCGATTATCATTAATTCTTCCCTTTATGACTTTTCCACTTAAATACACATTTAGAAACAAACCAAATAAACATTAAATAGCATAACTAGATTCTTGACTTGGGTGGTCCCGTTAGTTTCAACATGTGCTTAGCTTTCAAAGGTGGTTCTAAAAACATTACATTTGACCAACCCATGAAATGATTGCAATAGATTATTTTTAAATTTTAAAATGTATTAATTCATATATCTTTAAAAAACATTGGATTATTTATAATTTTATTGCTGTACAAAGTAAGTGAAAAGGTACTTTTTTTTTTTCAGTTTGTCCCGTAAAACCTGCTTGACTGCGTTTCCAACTGTGTGACTTTGGGCCAGTCACTTAACTCTGAGCTTCGTGATGGGGAAGATACACTAGTTGGTTCCCAGACTCCCGCTTCTGAAATGCTAGGATTGTGCAATTCTGTGAATGGAAAAGTTGGTATTTAAGAGAATCGCATGAAGCAGAAAGTATACTATTTATTCTGCAATAGAAGTGGGGAGGTGGCAAGTTCTGGAATGATCCATAAAGGTCTAAAAATAGCATACAATCCTGAGCCTCTTTTCACAAGCTAGTCCTTATTTATTGCCCTGTTTATTGAACTGTGCATATGGTTGGGAAAATAGATGGGGCATCTGGAAAATATTTTTAAAATGTATGGGCAGAGACTATGCCTTAGCACCTTAACTATAGGGTGTCCCACACACATGTATACACACACTTGGAATAATTATAAAGGCAGTGCTTAGTAAAGTGCATTTCATTTTCAAAATTGAGCTATCAGCTGTTAGAGTGTATAGACATTTTGGGGGACACCGTGTATTATATACAAAGATTGGCGATACTGCCATTTAATGCAATGCTAACTACTTGAATTCGCCCCATTAGGATCATTTTGGACTTGGATTGGGCCCAATGGCGTTTTGGTGGTTTCTGGATTGTGTGTTAGAAATCAGCTTCTAAGAGAATCTTTTACTCCTACAGGTTGGCATTTTGCATCGAACTCCCCAGTTCAGCAACAGTCCTTTCCATTTTTGTTTTTGTTTCTCTTTCGCATCTTTTGGTGGTTGTCTCTGCTCTCCCTCTCTAGTGATCCATTGCCCCACATACAGTGAGAGCTTCTTTGGGGGTGATTAGTTGTCCTGAGTTACTTCCATTCAGGGTGCTTAACTGGTTTCCTTGAGTGAGAATTGGGGATTAGACGGTGATCCCATATAACCATTGTAGAGAAGGTGGTTATATAGAGAACAAAATTCATTACATGTTACGAAATGATTGGCACTTTATCTTACTTGTTTTCAAAATCAGACATGGGCTGTGACTGAAATCTGGTTCCTGCAAGCAGAGCCTGGGGCAAGCCATTCTGAATTGTCACAGGGCCGCTCCTCAGCAAATGCTAATGGCACATGAAAGAGAAGTGACTGCAGTGTTTCATTTAGGTTGCTTTGATCACTCCTAACTGGTTTTTAATATTACACCAACACATCATCAGAAACCAAACATGTTTCTCCGTTCTCTCTAGAATGGAAGGTTGTCTGTTTTGTCAATATCTCCTGTAAGCAGCTCTTTGCTAAGAAAAACTTTAGCAGTAGGGATATAGGAGCTTTTCTTCCTATTTGTCCCAGGATGACGAGGGCGGGCGGGCATCATGTTTTTAGCATTCCAGGACCCTACGCAGTGCTTGGAATATAGTGTGGACTTCCTGTTGTTGGGCTTCCTGTTGGATTGGATTCCTGAGGACCCTGCAGGAATCTTCGTCTGGAATTTTTATAAAGTCTCCTTGGTTAGGGAAGGCAGAGAATAAAATGAAACTTGTCCCTTTTGTCCTGTTATAGCTTCAGAAATGAGGGTCCCCTACTCCTTACAACAAGTAATTAGGTGTTTTTTTAAACTGTGTAAATTCTGAGTAAGTGTTAAAAAGTTTATGATTTAATATTCACACTTAGTAATAGTTGGTGAGAGAATAAAAAATACTATTAAATCCTACCTTTCAGTATAGGCTAGTGAAGTCTGATTAAATCTTTAGAATTCAAAGAAAAGGGCAAAATTCAAGATGCTGTAGCTGCCTTGTTAGGACCATGAGTTGCTTAAAGCGGGTGAGAGTGTGGCCACATCTATTCTGTCTTTTTGGAGATGATTAGGTGGTTTAAAAAACAAACCAACAGAATTTGTTCTCATCTACACTGAGAACTTCCTTGCTTTGGTCTTTTTCTGCAAGTTCTATGGTGGTATTTTGGCCATTACTTTGCCACCCTCTTGCTTGACTTGTAATTTTAGGCTTTTCAAGGGTTTATCACTCTACCCTCTAGGCATCTTCCCTTCTCATCATTCCACTAGCTGCTTCTCTGCTGGAACTGATGCTAGAGACACAGATCTGTGTAGTTATTTCTATGCCTTGGATATCTTTGGTGCTTAGAGGCAAAGCCTGTGTTTGTCAGTTGGTGGTTTAGACAAGTTACAGGTAAAACACTACGAAAGCCTCTGTCTAGATTCTTATCTCTCGTTCCTGCAGCAGCAGACGGAGAGAAATGAAGTTGAGCAGCCTTTGTTTAAAAAGGGGAGATGCTGGTGTCTACAACAACTCAAGCCACCGAAGCAGGATAGAGCCTGGCGGTGGGGAAAGACATCATAAAGCTTTGCATGAAAAGCCTAACATGTGAATATAGGTTTAGTGAAATCTTACTATTTCTGAAAGACCAAAACGCGCCATCCTGGAATGTGAAGGTGTGGGTTTCATAAATTAAATAGAATTAAATCTTCAGTGCACCTGAGGTCCAGGATGGGTTGGTCAAGACAGAATAGATGTGAAACATGATCCCACGTTAAACGTTTCCATTTGTTGTATGTGCTCGGTTTGTTTTATAATATCCAGATGTGAAGTCTAAAGGCTGACAAAAGGCCTGTTGTGAGACAGCAGTGTTTCCTTGCTATGGACTCATTTAAGGGCATCTAACTGATTGGGTGACTTATTTTCAGACAACACAAAGCCACCTTGTGAGGGGAGAGTTGGGAAGGGTACATGTGTTCCGAGCCAGGTTAGCCTGGAGTCATCTGTAGTTGCCTGAAGCTTGGAAAACTGGAAGAAGCCATTGCTCAATACAAACTTATGCAAACCTGTTCCTCAAATTATGCTGAAGTGGCCGTGTCAGCTCGCTGCTTAACAATCCTGCAGTTTTACAAGGAAAATGATCTGGGTTAGAGAAATTATTCATTGTATTTTAGTCCTCTTAGCTCAATTTTAACTGTTAGTGGAGAAATTGATAGCTAAGCAGGAATAAGACCATGAAGTCACTTATCTAGAAATTTCTGTAAATCATTATTGCAAACAGAAGAGCTAGTTACTTTGGGGCTTGTCCTGAAGTATTAGTTTTGACTCTATCAACTTGAGTCATCCTTTTGAATTGAAGATCTAGAGTAAACGCCACCTACAAGGATTTGACTACAGTATTGGACTTGACCCACAAATAGTTGTGTTAACAAAATTATGTGAAAGCTTTTTTATGACTTACTGCAGCAAGCCTGAAATACTCACTGTGCAAATCACTGGCACTTTGAAGACAAGATTGGCATCCTCCTGCTTTTGGGGGGCTCTTGGTCTCCTCCTACCAATGCATGGCTGAATACCCGACTAACACCCCCTTCCTCCGTGAAACGCACTATGGAAATGCAAGAGGGCATAAAACTCCTGGCACACAGTAGGCATTTAGTAGACACTTGATAGGCTGCTGATAGTATGGGGCAGCACTCATGGATGAATTCTGAAGTAGATGGTGAGCGATGCTAAATTTTTTATTCACCAGCCCAAGTTACAGCGTGCAGCACAGGCTCACACAATATGATCCTGGTCGGATAGCTGCAAGCATTTACTGTTCTTTTGCAGACTCAGCTTAGGGGGGCATTGCAGTAGAGTCTGAATCTTGATCCTTGTTGTCCTTCCCCCAGTATCACGACTTTGAAGGCTTTTGTTGTCTGAGGAACGTTGTCCTCCTGGCCTTCTTACCCAATTTTGGCAAGGGATCAACGGATAAGCCTGGTGCCCCGAAGAGCTCATACAACTTCACTGGTATCAGGGCACTGATTACATGCAAGCAATCCCCACACTAAGAGCTTTAAAAATGAGATTTTTTCTTTGAAATTTAAAAGAAAGTGGAATAAAAATGTGCTTGCTTTTCAACATAGATTGATTAGCTGGCATGGAGGGAAGACTGGCCTTTGAAATCTATAGGCATCACGTTGCAGGCCTGACCCCGCTGACCCTGGCAGATTAGTAATGGTCTACGCAGCCTGCTCTGTCAGCACGTCTGGCAGGGCATGCACAGATGGTGCCAGTTGGAGAAAATCACTGCTGATCGCCGCAATGCAGCCTTGCCTTGGCCGGGCAGCCTGAGGAGGAGGAGCTGAGACGGGGCTGTTTACAGACTCGTTCCTGCCCAGTGCCGCTGGAATAGAGCGGTGGGGAGGCCAGTCCGGTTTAGGAGGCCTTTGCTGATTGTGACTTCAGTAATGCTTTCTTGTCGTTGTTGAGGCCTTCCTGCACCGTTGAGCAGCTGGGATTTTTACAGGGTCTGTGGCCTTGGGGTTGCTCTGAAAGGGAATTTGAAACTAGTACTGATCTCATTCCAAGGAGTCAAGCATAATGCAATACTTGTTTTCCTAGAGTCAGTCAGCCTAAGGAAAATGGGAGTAGCCTGGAAAGGCAAGGTTCGCGGAGGGGGGGTAGTCTTTAGTGTCTGAGTAATCAACTTAACCCAGGGCTAAAAAGAATTTTATTATAGAAAGCAGCATCCGTGACCTCTGTCCTTCCAGCCGCCACTGGTTTCTGGTTGTCAAGTGGTGCCCTGAGAGTTTATAATCAACACTCCTTGTGGCTCAGCTCAAGGAATGGTGACTGCTTCCCTAAGATAGGGAAAGAAAGGCCCTCATTAACATAGAGCCCTTGTCTGAAACATTGGCTGGGCAACATTGAACTGAGCTGAAACTGTAAGCCTGCTCTTCCGAATTAGATGTTTTATTCTTTGAAAATTCTACTTGCAATTGCATTGCAAGTTCAGTGTTAAGGAAACGTACCCTCCTGAGATGCCTCCATCTGAGCTGTACTGGAACAGGCTGAGGAAAGGGGGAAACAATACTGATGTTGAATGGAAGATGGAAGACGTGCAGGTGTCTGTGACTGCGGAGGGTCCCTCCCTCCACTGGTGGACTGTCACCATTTGCAACTTTATTTTGTATGCTTCCCGAGCACAGACGTGCTATTTAAGTATCCTCTGCAACTCGTTACTATTTAACTGACTTTTGGGATTCCTTTTGGGTTGTTTAGGAAAAGATGATGTTTTCCTTCTTGAAGAACTTCCCGTGGAGATGCTGCTGTCGTGAAGTGAAGCTGCTTTTTTAAGCTGTCACTTCGGAAAAGTTTACAGCGGCTTCGTAAAGGAAACGAGTTGTTTCCCTCTAAAGATAGAAGGGAACAGATCCTGTTCAATACATGCTAGTGCTTTTGGGAGACAGGGGCACAGCCCAGAGGAAGAGCTGAGAGAACAGGGCACTGGCTAACCTCACAGGGTGGGCACACTGAAATGCAGCATTGTGCGCTATGTGATTCCGAGAGAAGCACACCTCTTCTCGGTCAGTAGAGCGCAGCTTCTGCAGGATTGGCTTCATGGACCAGGTGTGAGGGGAAGAAGACAGACCTCAGGATGTCTCCCCAGGGGGAGGTGGGAGAAATCGGTAGATGATGAAATGCTCTGGCAAGAGGAAGGTGAGGAGTTCAACTGTGAGCAGCTTGTACTCGAAACATCCATTCAGTCTTTGGATATCTGGGATAGGATTTGAGCAGGGAGGTCTGGGGTAGAGAGAGAAATTGAGGATTTTCTTTTTTAACTTTTACAAGAGTTTATTTGAGCCAAACTGATGACATATGCTGGGGAGCAAGCTCTCAAATGCTCTCAGAAGTTGGGGAGTTGTTGACACATAGCTGGTAAGGAAGCCTCAGATGCGGGTCAGGTTGTATAGAGAGCTAGGAGAAATGGGAGTGACCGAAATTCAGTAGAGAATGAAAAGCAAACTAGGATTCTCCTCCCACTCTGGTATTTGAACAGTGGTGTGTATTTGCCTAGAGAGGATGAATAACAAAAATTACTTAGTGATTGATTGTATCAGGATCATTCTTGTTGTTTAGGAAAATTTATAACAGTCTTTGGAAATGAAGAAATAAATTTTCGAAAATAACCCTGAAGTAGAATTTTGGAGGGCTTTGGTCCACTTCACAGATGCTCTGCCATTTGAAGTGGATGCCAAAACAAACTAGAAGACGGATAGCTGAGAGTCTGTAGTTCACGAAGCAAGCATCTTCTAGTTTCTTCAGTAGCGGGAGCAGGAAGAGCAGAGGAACGAGAGGGCAGCAGAAGCCGAGAATAAAGCCTGGTCAAGTGGCCACATCAACCCAGTTTGGCAGACAGGCCTACTGGTTTTGGTAATTATACTGGTGCCTGCTGTATGGATGCCTTTTCCACCGAGTTTAAAAAAGGCTTTCCTCTAACTACCGGGTCTCCGCGAACTTGGGCCACTTTTGCCCTTGGTGGTTTTCTCCTGTGGAATCTTTGCTGTGTCTGTGCTGTCTGTGGTGTCTGCTGACTCCACGCGAACACCCTCAGCCCTGCTCTTTCACAGCTCCTGCCCGGCTCCTCCTCCCACCACAGCTCAGAGAAGGTTCCTGAGGACATGCCCTTCTGGAAGAGCCCAGCAGAAAACATGTGACTGCAGGGCTAGGCTGGCACACGCACACGTGGACTTGACCAAAGCCTTGTCTTTTTCTATTTTTTCCCCTCTCTTTTCTCCTTCTTTCCCCCCTCTTAGTACTTTTGGTATAAATAATTTGTAACAAACCAAAATCAATAGGAATTTTGTGGCCAGGTTCATAGCTAGTGGTGAGGGCTCATTAACCCTGGAACTTCCATTGGGTTAGTACTTTTATTTTGAATAGAACTCCCTTTTTACATCCACATTGGCCACCAATTCTATTGTAAGTATTCTAATTCTGTGAGTGACATAGAAAGAAAAAATACCTGAAAACTTTAGGGAAATGGATCCCCAAAAGAATTTTGTATTTCTTACTATGTATATCCTTACTGTACATAATCCCAGAATAAATATCCAAGAGACTTTTCATTTTTATCCATAGATGGGGCCTTGCTAATGTTATTTTCTGAGAGAAGATATTTATAGGCCCTGGTTAATAATGCACTTTGGCCCTCTGATATTTATATTATCCCTTAGAAGGGGAAACGGTGCATTGAGACTAGGCTATCCTAAATATTTGCAGTTGGAAATACTTCTGGCATTTATTTAAGTTTTTGTTGCCTTAAAACTCCATTCTGTTCTTCATAAATTTTTCTCTTTTTGCCTCAGTCAGTGTTTAAAAAAATACTCATCACCCCAGCCAGTTTGGCTCAGTGGATTGAGAGTCCGTCCGAGAAATGAAGGGTCCCAGGTTTGATTCCAGTCAAGAATATGTACCTCGGTTGCAGGCTCGATCCCTGACGCCTAGTCAGGGGCGTGCAGGAGACAACCAATTGATATGTCTCTCTCACATCAGTGTTTCTCTCTGTCTCTTCCTCTCCCTTCCATTCTCTCTAAAAATCAATGGAAAAAATATCCTTGGGTGAGGATTAACAACAACAACAAAATATTCATCCACAGCCTTCTTTTTTAAAAATATATTTTTATTAATTTCATAGAGGAAGGGGGAGAGGGAGAGAGAGATGGAAACATCAATGATGAGAGAGAATCATCCATTGACTGCCTCCTTCATGCCTCCTAATGGGCCTTGAGCCTGCAACACAGGCATATGCCCTGACCGGGAATCCAACTATGACCTCCTTGTTCTTAGGTTGATGATCAACCACTGAACCACACTGGCTTGGCCACAGTCTTCTTTATATAAACATTAGGTAATGATAAAAGCTAAGTTCGGCCTTTTTTTTTTCTTCTGCTTATCAGATACTGGGTATTATGCTACCTTCTGGAACGCAAAGTTGAGAAAGAAATGGTCTGTATCCTCAAAGAACTTAGAGTCTAGTGGTGTTGAGTGCTTATGTAAATAGATGTTTTTAGTATAGTGTGGGAAGAGCTGTGGGAGTATAACTAATCCATTCTTGGGGGCTGCTAGTAGGGGGCACTTTTGGGGAAATACTCTCATTGGATGTTATAGAATGGGGTGGAGTTCAACTAATCTATGAAGAGTGGCATGTTTCTCATCAGAGGGGTGATCTGAGTTTTAAATATCATGGGATAGGCAGATAACTACAGTCATCCTGTATTGTTCAGTGTTGGTGAGTTCTAAGAGGGGGAAGGGAGCCTGGGGGAAGGCAAGGCTTGAGAGCAAAGCCAGGGTCAGGTCTTTCAAGTAGGGGCCATATTTATAGCTGATGATATGTGTATAATAGTAGATTACTCTTCCAGTGGTATAGAGAATAGATGGAATTGGGAAATGGGAAGAGACTTGCAGTCGGGAATTTAGTTGGGTGATTAATGCAAAACAGGATGACCTGAAATAAGTCAGGGACATTAAGGATAGTCAGGAAGGGAGGGAAGGGTGTGAGAAATACTCGGAGATGAAATTGCAGGGCTTTGTGTTCGTTGTGATTGGTGGTTATGGTGTGGTGCTTGTGGGGGTGGGGGGATAGCAGGTGAGGGGTGGGGCTCTCCTTTCTCCAGCTGAAAGGATTGGGTAGATATCACCAGCTGGAATTGAGAACAAAAGAGGAAGAGCAGTTAAGTGGGGATACCAATTGTGAGTTTGTATCATTAACAAATTTCCTAAACATTCTCAAACTGCATCTAGCTAGAGTCAGTTTTACTTCTCCTTTATGTATACGTTCAAGCCAGGCACTAGTGACTTTGAAAACTCAGGATTGTAAGAATTACTGTATGTATTGGGCCTTTATTCTAGAGACATGAATTTAGGAGAATTGGAGCTGCCTTGTTCTCATGATTTTGAGGACTTTCCACATATAATGCACTATAAAGCCTGTCAGCTCTATCTTTGCAATATATTCAGTTTCTGATTGCTTCTTAGTGTTCTATTGTGTAGCCTGCTCACTCCCCTGATAGTCTGTTCTCTACAAAGCAGCTAAGATGGTCCTTTTGTAACATACATCAGGTAATACTACTCTCTGCTTCAACCTCCAATGACTTCTCATTTCACTGAAAGTAAAAACAAACAAACAACCCCCAGAATTGTAGTTCGGGTTCCCTAGGACATGGATTTTGAGTCTGAGATTTGTTTGCAGGAGGTTCATTGAGGAATGCTCTAGGGCAGCGGTCACCAACCTTTCAGACCTCGAGGACCACCAGTGGTCCTCAGACCACTGGTTGGCAACCACTGCTCTAGGGAACAATCCATGTGAGGGGTGAGGGGAGCAGGGTTGGTTAGAGGGAGTGGTTGAGCTGTGAGGCAGTTACAAGAGAAGCCTCAGCTGACACTACACTGATTGCTAAGCTTGGATGACCCTTCGGACATATCCCTGTTCCCCTTCATTGACCAGCCACTGGATGTATCCAAGGAGTATAAACTCCCATAAGGCAGTTTCCTTTGTCATGCAGTGCCTTGAGAAGGACTCAGCTGGAGCCATCAGCAAGCAGCATTTCCAGCAGTTGGAGGAATAAGTGTCTTTGTCCTCAAGGAGCATGTGGATGGGAGGTCATAGTACCCATGACACGTGACCTGTGAGACTTTGCATGGTCTGAATACTTACTCCTACCACTTCTGTAAACTCAGTTACTACCATTTTCTTTGCTCACTTTGCTATAGCCACTTTGTCAAGATATCTTACGATATTATACACATTCAGTTAGACTTTGCCTGGGTTTCTCATGGGAATATAATCTATGTGAGGATAGGGCCTACTTAGCATTTGTGTATCTTTTGATTATATACAAGTGTTTTGAAAGTTGTTTTTGGAGAAGATGTCCCCTAATGTGGTGCTTTTCTTTAGGAAAAGTAAACATTCAAAGATTTAGAAGTGTGAATGGAATATAATTTAGATGGCAGTTGATATTTTGATCTTATTATTATAGAACTTTTTAAAATAGGTGAATTCATCCAGGGCATTTTACATGTAATGAGATTTAGGAAAAGTCTTTTTACAGATCCTAGTTTTCAGGACTAGATCTATTGTATAAAATAATGTGAACCTATTGTACCTTTTAAGGGTGTACTAGTTTGTCATTGCAGTATAACCTTACTTTGGACAAACTTCAGTTGAAATAGATATGCATTCATCTGAAGGCAGAAATTATGCTATTATTAATAATTCAGAAGAGTTTTCAGTTAAGCATTAACAACATTTCCTTTGGCTGTGATCTGACTGCTTGAGCTCATAAGAATATTGAATTATTTTTTTAAAGATAAAATTAAACCCCAGATAACCAGAATGCAACAATTTCAACTCTTTAATCAACATATGCTGTCTTTGACCATCTCTCTTAGGAGACAGATATATGATAGCAAAATATATCAAAGAGTTCAATTTTTGTGTGTCCTTTCCCAGGCATATCTTGGGATCTGTGTACAATTGGCCTAGTGTTCTGTGACAACATCATCACAGTTCACTACATTAAACATTCTGATTCAAAAACATAATCTTGCACTACTTGAAAGCTCTTTATTATCAAAGACAGATGAAATTAAGTTCATTACATGGAAATATGGACTAATTACTGTATTTCCTAAAGATCTTGGTGATAACTACAGAAAGGCTCCCTTTTATTAGGTGGGAGATTAATTAGATGATGTGTACTGTCCCTCCTAACTCTGATCCCTCTCCCTGAACCATAAATAGTTTTCTGCTTAATTTTTAGTGAATCAGAAACTCAGTTTATTAAAACACTAGGGGCCTGGTGCATGGATTCGTCCACTGGTGGTGTCCCTTGGCCTGGCCTGCACCCTCTTGCAATCCGGGACCCCTCAGGGGATGTCGGAGAGCCCGATCCCCACAGGCCAGGCCAAGGGACCCCCACTGGTGCAGGAATCCATACACCAGGCCTCTAATATGCATATAAGATCTTTGGTTAATCTCTTTCGCCCTCCCCCTCCCCCCTCCCCTCTGAGATTTATCAGTCTGTTCTATGTTTCCATGCCTGTGTGTTGAGTGCCTGCACCCTGGTGGTCATTGCACATCATAGGTACCAGACGGTCGGCTGGTCAGCCAGTCACTTAGGCTTTTATATATATAGATTTCATTCAACCTATGAGTCTAACTAATAATACGTTTAGTGCATGTACTTTTGGTTAGAGGGATCTTTAACATTTAGTAATTGTAGAAAGAGGAATGAGGCATTTTTATTTCCTGGAGCAATTGTTGATGCTTTTACATTGTGGGTAAATAGAGTGATTCTTCAGGCTCCCAGAGATGTTGAAGGTACGTGTACTACTTGCTTCCTTCATTTTGCATGTGATTATTTGTAAAAAACAATAAATGTGGTGTTACTCTGAGAGATTTTATCTACTTGTATTTTTCATTTTGTTTATTTATTTATTTTCTAGGGAAATATATTTGCATCCAGCATACTTCAAAGTAGACCAGTCTCACTCTCAATACTTCACATTTACCCCTAATTTTTTTTAAATAAAAAGGCAATTTCCCACTTCAGACTCTATTTATTAAAATCACATGACTTGCCAGACACACACTACTCAGTGGTGGTATTTGAGCCTCAAATCAATGAGCAAATATTGATGCAACACACATGGCACACGAACATGACACCATCTGGGGTTCTGTACAAGATTTATACAGGAAGACAGAGCATCTCTGCCTTTACATGCCTCAAAAGCTAATTAATAAAAGACTGGGAAGAAAAAGCAGAAAAAATATTAACCATAGCCCTTCAACCAACGTTCACAGTTGCTAGTGCAGTAGTATCATCATTCATTGATTCATTGAGTATTGCTGAGTGCTCTGCTACTTGTCAAGAGATGTGCTGAGGGCAGGGGATAAAAGGGGAATGTGACACAATCCTGGTCCTTTCAGAGCTTCCAGATGGGCTTTACTGTCTTTGATCATATACTTAGTAAGAGGAAAAGATCATCTTTAGTGATTTCGAAATGAGTGAAGTAATTATATAGACTACATATGAGTAAATTATCTGGAAGGTTTAATATCTGACTACTGCAGGAGAATACTCTTTATCACTAGTAACTGGTGGATTTGCCTATGGGTTCCTGGATTTGGGGAATATGTCTCTGTATGTGTGTGTGTGTAAATAAGGAAAGCAGTCTTGAGAAGAGAGAATCATATTGGGTTTGGGAGTTATATATATATATATATATATATATATATATATATATATATTTGGCATGCTTTGTCTTTTTAAAAATTTGTTGTTTGTTTATTTAATTTATTTTATTTTTTACAATATACAAATTAAATCTATTACCAGGTTGTAGATACAAAATAATTAGCCATTTACATGCAATAAACAGTAATATTTCAAGAGAAAAAGATTTTAAATATATTACCAAAACTGTACTAACATAGTATAATATCACAAAAATTATAGAAAGAGACATGGGTTGCAGTGGTAAAAACATAATACAATATACAGATGATGTATTATAGAATTGTACACCTTAAACCTATATAATTTTATTAACCAACTAGAGGCCTGGTGCATGAATTTGTGCACGGGTGGGGTTCCTCTGCCTGGCCGGTGATTGAGGCCAGGGAGGCCAGCCGTCCCCAGGGAAGGAACCGTGGGAAGTTGGCTGTGGGAATGCACTGACCACCAGGGGGCAGCTCCTGCATTGAGCGTCTGCCCGTGGTGGTCAATGTTCATCATAGCGACTGGTGGGTCGTTTGTTCGTTCGTTTGCTTAGGCTTTTATATTTATAGATGTATTCCCAACAAATTCAATAAAAAAGATATAAGTCTTATTCTTTCTATATCAGTATATTGTAGCATGGAAGATGTATATTCAGTTTGATTCATGATGATTGCTGATGAATATGTCAGGGATTTCTATTATTTCACAAATAGTGCAGTGATTGCAGCATACATTCTTGGACATGCCTACTTTCAAAGGTTTGCCATGGTATTGTTGGGATGGGTTCCCAGAAGTGGAAATTCTGCATCAAAATGTTAATATATATGGAATTTTTCTAGAGAATGCTAACTTCTCATTCATTGGAATTGTGTCATATTGCAATTCTGCCAGCAATGAAGAGAGTAACTGTATCCTACAGCCTTGACAAATATTATGTCTTCAAACTTTAAAATTATTCCCAATCTGATGATTGAGAAATAGTATCTCAATGTGGTTTTAATTGAATACTCTTAATATGAATAAAATTGATTTAAAAGACTCTGTTGAGGGCCAGTTGTATGTTTGTTTGTTTTTGTTAATCCTCACCTGAGGATATTTTTCCATTAATTTTTTAGGGAAAGAGAAATGGAGAGGGGAAGAGAGAGAGAAACATTGATGTGAGAGAGACACATTGATTGGTTGCCTCCTGCGCATGCCCCAACCTTGACTGGGAGTTGAACCCATGACCCTTGGGTTTTCGGGCCTACACTCTAGCTACTGAGCCACATGGGCCAGGGGAAGGCCATTTGTGTTTCCTTTAGGCACTCTGTAAGACATTTGGAAATGTTGGAAAAGCAAATCCAGAGTCAGTGACCTTAGAGAGCTTATCATGTAGCAGGGAGAAAGAAAAATAAACAGAAAATGATAATGTGTAAGAAGTGCTCCAGTGGAGTTGGGTGAAGGTATTGTTCAAGAGGACTTCATGGAGGTGGTGGTGATAATTACATCCCATATAGTGTGTTCTTCTTTAACAGTGTGGGCCAGGGGGAGTGCTCAGCAACCTGTACAATCTATACATTCAACAGTGGAGGCTGGGGGGGTGCCAGCAACCTATACAACCTATAAATTCAACAGTAAGGACCTGGGGGAGTGCCAGCTACCTATACAACCTATACATTCAACAGTAGGGCCAGGGGGAATGCCAGCAAGTTATACATGCAATAAAAGGGTTGATTGTCTGCAGAGAATTTTAACACAGTAAAACTGACTAAAAGTCAGTTTTTATTTTATTACTCTGTAGTGGGCAATTCTGAAGTAAGACTGGTAAACTACTCCATCCCCCAGGGCAGCTTCAGGCCTGCCCCCACCCTCCCTGAGTGTGCCCCAGCTTTCTCTGGGTGGGGTTTGTCCCTTTGAGATACTTGAGCTTCTGAGACAATTGTCTCTCTGAGAGTAGAGCTTTCTGGCTCGGTAATGATAATTTTACACATGTGTTCTATAAAATATATATATATTTTTTTGAAAAAGTCTTAAGTCTGAATACACATATAATTCAAGACAACCCAGTAAAAAAGAAAATATGTTTTCTATAACTCTCAGAAGTCTAAGAAGGCTTTTCTTTTCTCATTTGTTCAAAGCCAACGTGATCTTTTAAAAAATCTGCTTGATCTTAAAAATTGATACTTTCTTGGGTCAACCTCAGGTTCCATCACACTTCTGTTATCAAAGAATGACCTTTCATTTGTTGAAAATTAATTTTTATCAAAAATTGATCTTAGAATTCTACCATTTTTATTGAATGTTCTATTTTATTCTACCAGTTGGTTATAGTTATGTGCTGGGTTTCGTGATATATTTTTAGACTGAAAAAAATTGACCTCTCTCTGTACCAGCCATCTGCCTCCCAGAATTCAAACTCAGTGATCATCATTCTCTGTTGAATTTTTATCAATATTTTGCCATATTTGGGTCTATGGTAATTTTACAGGCTAATAAGGATCTGTTACCTCACTCTGCTTTTTGGGCATATGGAATGAGATAGGAAATGAATTTCAATATCTAACAAAAGCAAGCAAACAAAAATCAGTGTAAGAATGCTCTGAATTCCCTAGGATAGATTTTCACTCCTGGAGGCAATCACTGTTCAAATGGCACCTAATGCTGTGTGGATAGTCATACCCACCAGAGTAGCTTATTTACCCCACAGGATCTACACCATTGATTTTTGTGGAGTAAATCATAACAGCCTATTAACATTCCATTATGCTGAGCATAGAACTGATAGGGAGTGTCTGTGAAGTCAGAGATCAGAAGTAGACTTCAGAAAGTACTGTTCAAAAAGGCATGAGATGGAAAACATCTACAGAGGCCAGTGGGTGCAACAGAGACTTTAAGGGAAGGTAACAAAGAAAACGAGGCCACTTTCTAGTCAGGGGAATATTAGTGGCAAATTTAATATATCGCTCACCTAATTTACTCTTCACCCAAAATCTAGCTGACTGGAACATGCACACACCTTTTGAACTTCCTCTAATTTTCTCTTATTAGGGTTTCAAGTATTTAGCTTAATTAATTGAACTAGAAAATGCTGGGAAATCATTTGAATGTGGTAACCTCATTTAAAGCATTTATATTGGTGTGAGACCTGCTGAGGGCAGAAATGTGGGCTGAGACCCAACAGTTAGGGACCAGAGAGCATCCTGTGGAAATTCCTACAAAATAGGTTGGAGTTGCTCAGAGACTGTGAGGCACAGTAGAGCCCTGAGAACTACATGGTAAGCGTAATGGAGGCATTTTCCTGCTGCTTTAGCAATTGTCTGTAGCCCATGTTGGATCTTTAACTGGCCTTGGAATGAAGGGGATAGTTGAGTTGTTTAGGAACTTTTCTCAGTAAAAACTGGCAGGGCCTATAAGGGAAAGCAGTTTGAATGTGAGGATTTAGTTATATTTAGATTAACTTGAATAAGTCTCTGTTAAGGTTTATTATGTACCAAATATTGTGATAGACCTTGAGAGGTTTAAGATAAGTAAATAGAATCCTTGGATTTTTACAACTCTGGAGGACCTGCATCCTGAAGGCTCTAGAACCTATTAGAAGCCTCAAAAGAACCCTGTGGATGTGTTAAATTAGTTTAAGGTAAGTCTTACTTAACTACTCATTCAGTCACCCATTAACCATTGTTTTGAAGGAATTGGGGAAGAAAATCAATTTCTTAAGAATATGATAAGGGAGGAGTGGTCAGACATGGAGGAGGATTCACTGGAGAAAAAGGCGTCCAGAAAACTGAAGGGAAAGATAATTTCCAGAAGGAAATGGTACGTCAAGCATATCACTTGCCACTGAGAATCCAAGTAAGATAAGCTCACAAACTGAGCAGCAGGGTGTGGAGGTAATTGGCAACCTTCAGAGGAGCTGCTGAGGGGGGTGGTGAGGAGAAAGCCTGCTGGTAGAGGGTTGATGAGGGAAATTAAGAAGCAGAGGCCCTGCCCAGTAGCTCAGTTAGTGTTGTCCCCATATGCCAAGGTTGCGGGTTTGGTTTTTGGTCACGGTACATAGAAGAAGCCACCAGTGAATGCATAAATACGTGGAACAACAAATTGATGTTTCTCTCTCCCTTCTTCTCTTTTTCTAAATCAGTAAAAAATATAAAAATAAAGGCAGTTTCTTATAAGAGGAGTCTTTTGAAAGAGAAGGGGTGTGGGTATGAGAGGTAAAGAACAGGACATAAGAATCAGACACCACCATTACCAATAATTTGTAATTGTGATTTTGGACCAGTTATTTAAGCACTCTGGGCCTCAATTTATCAGTTCATCTCTAGATCGATATTTGTGTTCTTTCACCTCTTGGCTATTGTGAATAATGCTGCTATGAACCTGGGTATATAGGTATCTCTTTTAAAAAACAGAAAAACAAGAAATAAGTGATATCCACTCTTCTTTTCCTATGTGTATGAGTCAAGGCTTTCCAAGGCCATGTACACGCAGGGGCCCGGCAGGGGAGGTGGAGTGGCTATCGTTAGAGGTTCAGATGACTGCTGATGGAAGGGAGCAGAGCTCAGAGACAGAAAGGCATTTTCCCCTTGAACTTGCCAAGTGCAGTTCCCGAGTGCTGTGCTTGTTGTATCACTTTCCAGGAGAGAAGGGAAGGGCCCATCTTCAATCCCTCTTTTAAACTTTAGTTGCTAGAGAGCCTCAAGTGTGTCTGCCAGTGTAGTGGGCTGTAGAAACATTTTTCTTTACTGTACAATTTATTGCTGCTTGTGTTACAAGGAACAATCATACTAAAGTATGTTCCAGATAGGTGGACCCTAGACAGGTGAAGACAGCAGAGAATTCTTGCTGTGAATTAATTGCAAAATTGTGTTTCTCTACAAACTGGGAGTGGGGAGTGCAGTCCCCACTGTGCTTGGTCACTTCCTGGTGTTCTCTGGCCTCTGTGCTGTTGGTCTTCTCCATTCCCCCTAAGTAATGGCAGAAGAGGAAAAATTGATGCTGTGTCTTTTGTTGTTGTTAATCCTCACCCAAGGATATTTCTCCATTGATTTTTAGAGAGAGTGGAAGGGATGGGGAGAGACATAGAAGTAGAAACATCAATGTGAGAGAGACACATCGAACGGTTGCCTCTTGCACGCTTGAGGCCAGGGATTAAACCTGCAACGAGGTACAAAGTGTCCTTGACTGGAATCGAACCCATGACCCTCCAGTCTGCAGGCCAATGCTCTATCCACTGAGCCATACCTGCTAAGGCAATGCTGTCTCTTTTAGTTGTCTTTACTGAACATTAAAACATGTGGCTGTTTTAAGTCTATAGGAAAAGAAACTATAGGTGTCCTGACCATCTCCAGAGATGGTAGTTCTTTGCCTGACCAAAGGTAGAACCCTATTAGCAAGAGTTTATATTCCAGGAAGTGCTTCAGACCAGAACCTAGCTCATCTACCAAGGAGTATAGTAATCCCAGAAATAGTCATATCACAATTTACTCTTCAACTTTGTCAAAGTTTTATGAGCAAATTATCTTGGAATTTTCTTAAGTGACTTGATGTTGAGAAAGTTAATGCAAAGCTGTGTAGGAAGTAGATTGGGGCTGTTGTTTTGGAGTAAAAAGGAAGAAGGGGGAAATGTAGAAAAAATGTAAACATTTTTTTATCGCCTATTTAGAAGATAAATTATCCCTTAGCTTGATGCTAGCTTTATGACCTACTGCCTCCCTACCTCCTTCTCCCACTTAAATTTGTTTGGAACACCCCCCATGTTCTCCTGTCTCCACCTTAGTCTCTGAGGGTCTCCTGCCACACCTGTGAATCCCCTTCCCAGTTGTTTCTGCCCTATGCCATGTCCCAACTCCTTACAACTTTTATCTTACTTGGCCCTTGCTTCCTTTAGATGTAGCCACTAGATGCATAAAGAAGTGACAATCTGCTGAATTATGTCAAGGATGTTGGGCATTTTTGCTCCAACGTCACTAGAGTTCAGCCTCATCAGAGCCTTGGTCCCATTCTCTGTGAAACGGGGGCTCTCGGTCCCGGAGGGAAGTTGCTTCCTGTGAGAACCATGAACTCCTTTTAGGAAAGCTGGCTTTCTTTACTACTGAAGACGGAAGCATAACCTTCAGGACATAGGAATCTGCTGCTCCATTGCCAAGGGTTTTGTAATTTTTAAAAAATATACATTTTTATTAATTTCAGAGAGGAAAAGAGAGAGAGAGAGAGAGAGAGAGAGAGAGAGAGAGAGATGATTGGCTTCCTGCTAAACGCCCCCTCCTGGGGATTGAACCCACAACCCAGGCATATGCTCTGGGAATCAAATCATGACCTCCTGGTTCATAGGTCGACGCTCAACTATTGAGCCACATCAGCTGGGCGGCTTTTGTAATTTTAATATCAAAAGGTTAAATGCTATTTGGATATGTCATCGGATCTATGCCTGCTCCACGAGAATGTATGCTCAACCTAATCTCCCAGTTCTGATTGGATGTCATTCCCTCAAAAAGCTAGTATTTTAATGTTTTGGTAGGCTTTGAAATGTTGGTCTGCAAACTAAATAGAAGTGACTTTTTCAGAATAATAACTGTGAGAAACAACAGATCCTGGGGGATTAAGCCTAGACACAGAATCAATAGACCGGGAATTTTTCCTTGCTCAAATATCTCTGTGCTCTCTGAGTAAACAGAGCAACACTTTCCCTCAATGTAAACAGTTTTGGTGGATGGAGTTTTAAAAGGATTGTGCCTGCCCTTACTTAGGTAGAGAATTTTAATTCTTACTCTTGGCATGTTATGAAAGAATGGGAGAAAAGAAAGCGAGAAAGCAGAGCAAGTAGGAAGAAGGAGGTATCAGTGTTTACAGGGAAAGTGTTGGCAGGTACCCAGGCCAGGGGGAGAGAGAACGGCAGGATTCCAAGCAAGACAAGAAAGCAAGACTTTGCTCTTTTCTCCAGTGAATATGGTTTTACCTGAGTGACAGTGAAGATTATGAGAAAATAAATTTTGAGATACCTCTGCTATGGGAAGCCAAGTCTCAACATTTTTTACTTCAAAATGGACTAACATTTTGTTGGTCTGTAGGAACTTATTCTACTTCCTCAATCTCTTTGCCACCTTTGGTGGCTCAGTCCATACCAAGTTGTAAGCTTTTTTCCCGAAATAAAACTTTTCCTCACTCCCCACTTGTACTGTGGTTTACCTGTTCAACAGATGACATTCTTTGGGTCTTGGTCACTAGGTCCTGATATTAAGCAAATTTATGCTAAGGAGTTAGTACCCAGGTATTTTATTAATGGTATTTGATGTCTAAGACACTAAGCACTGGTGGGGACTTGGGGATTCTGAGAAGCAGCCTTGGAAGAGATTGTGTTGGAATAGTAGGGCCTCTTGGTGCTCTTGAAGTTTGGGGTTCTGGCCATACTTAAATGCACTCAATGTGGTAAGAATGTTTTTTAAAAACACAGTGTCTTCTATTACTCTACCTTAGAGGTTTTCATTATATATTAGGGCTGGAAAAGTATAACAGCAGTCTCATTCTAAAGATCTTTTTTGTGAATTGATATCTGTATGATCTGTTGTCATTGCTTGGGGTCAGAGAAGGTTTAAAGAAATGAAAGAAAGAAAGGGAGAAAGAGAGAAAGGAAGAAAGGGAGAAAGGAAGAAAGGGGGAAGAAAGAAAGAAAGAGAAAGAAAGAAAGAAAGAAAGAAAGAAAGAAAGAAAGAAAGAAAGAAAGAAAGAAAGGAAGAAAGAGAGAGAAAGGGGAGAGAAAGGAAGAAAGAAAAAGAGAGAAAGAAGGAGAAAAAAATTCCTGAAGATGTGCATCTCACTAGCAAAAAAGCCTGGCACACTGACTTGCTAGGATGAATGAGATTGGCCATGTGTTTGTGTTCTCAGGTTAATTGTTTATTTAGCTGGCATTCATTTGGGGCTACATACCTAAAGCCATTTTACCTAAAGTGCCTGATTTTTTAGTAGTAGTGACCATTTATTGAAACATGCTGGGAATAAATCTAGCTTTTATAAGAAGAAAGGATAAATAAAAGGGTCATTAAGATTATTAGAAAATTATATCTCATTTTTGACTTTTTTTCCCAGAGAAAATCAAGACATGACTTAGTGTTTTTTCTTCATCAAGTACTTTGTCTCCTCCCAGCTGGTCAAGTTCTTTTCAGGTGGCATTTAGGCCTTGAGTTTGTGTGAGTCAACAAATGGACAACAGCAAATGTTCAGCCATCTTACTCGTGTCAAGACTAGCAAATTGGCAAATTATATGAATGCACCAAATGCATAAACAAGTTTGCATGAGCCAAGTATTCCAAATGAGGACAGCAGCTGCTGGTCAGATCCTTAAGAATAGAATTGCTTCTCCTGATCTTCTTACTACCTCTGGTTGGGAGATGTCAGCTTTGAGATTTATAGATTTAGGGTTCTAGGGTAACAAGTTGCCTCTTTGAACTTCTAGCTCCAAGAGCTTCTTGTTATCCAACCAAAGATATAAAGACATTTATACCTCCCTGTGTAATTCTTGATCATTTGTAACATCAGTGATGGACTTAAGAAAGCTTTTTTCTTTGGACATTGGTACAAAATGCTCATCAGTAAACTATGAATATTTTCAGAAGAGGTTCCCTTCAGCTAGTAAACTCTTCATATTGGTAACTGGAGTATAAATCTCTTAGACTTGCACTTGTTTTTCAATCTGAGTTTAATTGAACTTAAACAATACCTTTAGGGTAATGAAAAAAATTCAGTCTCTCCTCTGCTTCTCCATAACAACAGTTATTTTTTTGTATTTCTCTAATCCCTCTCCTCCAAACTCCCTCTTGAAATTGTTGATGTTAGAAATACGGTTTTATGCTTTGGAAGGTTGTTACTATCTAACTGAAATTGAATGTCTGTGGTTTATTATTCAGTACTGAACTTGATATAGGAAACATTTGCTGGTAAATCAATAAAAGCATCTTTAGGCATCCTACCTAATAATAGACAAAGATTGAAATTGACCGTACCTTCGCTACGCCTCCCATTGGCTAATCAGTGAGATATGCAAATTAACTGCCAACAAAGATGGCGGTTAATTTGCATACATAGACGCGAAGTGGCAGAGCGAAGACTGAAGGTGGCTCCGGCCTCCGGAGCCGTGAGAGGCTTGAAGGCACCTCCGGCCTCCAGAGCCGCGAGAGGCTTGAAGGCACCTCTGGCCGAAGCGAAGGCCTGGGTCTTGGGTGCCGGAGGAAAACCGGTGCCGGCAGCCAGGGGAAGGGAAGGCCTATTGCATGAATCTTTTCATGCAACGGGCCTCTAGTTATTTATAATAGGCAAGATATGGAAGCTACCTGTGTCCATTGACAGATGAATATATAAAGAAGATGTGTTGTGTATATATGTGTACTCACACGCATGCGCCCGCGCGCGTGCACACACACACACACACACACACACACACACACTAAATGGAATACCACTTGGTCATAAAAAAAATGAAATCTTGCTTTTTGCAACAACATGGATGGATCTTGAGGCTATAACATTACAAATAAGTTAGAGAAAGACAAATACTATATAATTTCACTCATATTTTGGAGTAAAAACAAATGGACAAACAAAAACTCATAGAGCCCAGCCAATGTGGCTCAATAGTTGAGTGTCAACCTATGAACCAGGAAGTCACAGTTCAATTCCTGGTCAGGGCACATGCCCAGGTTTCGGGCTCGATCCCCAAAGGGGGGTGTGCAAGAGGTAGCCGATCAGTTGTTCTTTCTCATCATTGATGTTTCTATCTCTTTCTCCCTCTTCCTTCCTCTCTGAAATCAATAAAATATATTTTAAGAAAATACACAAAAACAACCAGACAAACTCATAGATGCAGACAACAGCTTGGTGGTTACTAGAGAGGAAGAGGGTGGGGAGTGTGCAAAATGGGTAAACAGGGTGAGATGTAGGTGATGGATGGAAACTAGATCTTTGATGTTGAGAACATTGCAGTATATACATGTCAAATTTTAATGTTGTACATCTGGAAGTTACATAATGTTATAAATCAGTGTTACCTCAATAAAAAAGAGCTTTATATCTCGCTACAATTAATCAAGTGGAAGGTAGATGAAACTATTGATCTAGCTGGTCCTCTAACTGCTTTGATCAAAAGAAATTGGTAAATCACTTGGTTTATGAATCTTTTTTTCTTTGATTCCATAGTGTCAGGAGAATATTTCCATGGATATTTTATTTATATAGAGAAACAAAACCTAAATCTCAAACCACCACTTAAAAAACCCACAAACTCCTGGGCTGTTATTTTGGTTGCGGACTCTGAACTCCTTCCTGGTTTTGTTCTGTGTGGTGGATGAATGTGTCTGGTGGGGGTGCATTTTAAAGGCAAGATGAGTTTAAGGATATAATTTAGTGATGTTTTGCTGAGTGCACTCCTTGGTATACATGTCTCTTCATATATTTTACTATTTTAACAATATTCAGTTATTTCTTAGCCTACTTGAGACTGACCTAACAATTTTGTGATTATTTCAAACATACATAATAGCTCAATATATGTGTCTGGTTATGATATTAGCCATTTTTGGTTAACTTTAGTACTATTTTTGACTGTGTGTATGAATCAGTGTATATTTAACAAGTGAGCTGACTAAATGCCATTAAATGAGTTGTCCTTATTTTGGCTTATGCCCTGCCCGAAGTTTAAGTTTTTATATTGAAATCTAGCATTTAACTACTACTTTTAAATCTCTGCCTTTTAATTTTGGATACCAAATATGGCAGATTTATTCAGGTGGCCAAGTAGACTTTTTCTGACCTTGAATGTGGTTTACTGGCATTACATTTTTTTAAGAAATAGGAGTCAGTATTTGCCATTTTAGGGATAGCATAAGCCCGTGAGATTTTCCAAAGATCATTTTAAAAATCTGGCTTGCAGCTGCCTGACATCTACATTTTTAGCTAAAAGCCATCTTCCTTGCATTCGTATTTAAGTGACCCTGGAATGCAGTGCAGGGCTAGTTTGCTGTGGGTTAATCTTTGGACACTTCATAGCTGACAGGCACCAGCATCTGTGGTTTATGTTGCATTGTTCTTCAGGTCTACAAATAACATTCTCCTAAATCTGATGATAGTTAGGGGACTGTTTACTAAGACTGGTTTTCTTTTCCATTTGCACAGTTTTAAAGCTGGAGGTAAAACATAACACAAGTGTAGTTAAAAAAAAAAAGCTGTCACTCAAAAAGTAATTCATGGCAGTAGTAAGGTTGAAGGAATACCAGGAACTCATGCTTTGTGCTGGACTGTTCAGTAAGATGCATTCCTTTTGTCTAGTAACATTGTGCTCTGTATGTACTTTAATCTGGAGGCCAGGTGTTAGTTCATAGGGGTTATTGAGGAAAGG
Source organism: Myotis lucifugus (assembly GCF_000147115.1). Lineage (NCBI taxonomy): Eukaryota > Metazoa > Chordata > Mammalia > Chiroptera > Vespertilionidae > Myotis > Myotis lucifugus. Next base: position 1,162,611 of record NW_005871170.1, on the reverse strand, counting down.
ATTTTTGTATGTATGCATTCAGGCTAAGGCATTATTATTAGTGTTTTCCACAGCACAAACAACCAAAATGTCAAAGGAGATACTTTCGTTTTATTATAATTTTAATGGAGTCTGGATAAGAGTCATTTGAAAGTTGAACAGACCACAATTCATTTATATGCAGTCAAAGAGCTTTGGGTCCTCAATGTTGGGTATATAATCCTATTAAAAAGCCCTTTAAAATCAATAAAAAATAAAACAACCTTAAAAGTGTAGCATTGCATTCATGCTTTTTAAAAAAAAAATCTATTTTCAATTACATTATTTTTCTTTAAATGTACCGCAATGGATTTTAAGAAATGCTTTTATCCTATGTATATATTCACTGCAGTCCAAAATATGTCATTTTTTTTGTTTTGTTCTAAAGAATCCATCTTCTCCGTCATTTCAGAGCCTGAGCCTTGAGGTGGCCATTTTGCTGAAAAGCAGCTAAGGCAGCAGCCTGTCAGCCTGGTCTTGTTCTGCTGAAAGAGTGTCATAATGCATTTCTTTGCCCAACATGGGCTTTATTTCCAAATTTTTGAATGAAATCAAATTAAGGTCAGAGAGTTAAGTGTAAAAGATAAATTTTGCAGATAGAGCACTCATTAGCATCCACTCATCAATTTCAAATTGGGGGCGGGGAGACCATTGTACTGCTGTGCTGATACTGACTTGATAACAAATTTGATGAAACTCTGGCCCTTGTGAAGGGCAGCTGATAATAATGGTGCAAACTCAACAAAAAAGTATGAGTAAAATCTGCAGGAGGTATTTCTATCATTTGGCCTTTTCTCTTGGCTTTTGTTTGGCAAGAGGGAGGTGTGGAACTTATCTCCCCCGCTAGAGAGATTGTAATGTGCTTAAAAGTATTGAGTATGCACTGCTGTTATTGACATTCCCTGACAAGACAGATAAATGGAAGCAATGTAGTTGTATATTGAGTAGGAAAACTCACCCAAACATATAGCATTCACATAAACCTGAAAACAATTTGCATTTTCGTAATCAAAATAAAAGGAAGCTCTTTGACTATTGAAAAATCTCTTTTCCTCTTTCTCTTTAAAATGTAATACATCAGTGGGCACATAATCTTAGAAAATGGGGTAACCTCAGATATTTTTCTTTAGGACTGATGGTATATTTTGATTCTTACCCACTTCTATGTAAAGTTAAATGAGGTCTTTTATATAATTAGATGGCATAACACATATGACGGGTCATGTTTCTGCCCTGCAGAGTTGAAGAAGAAAGTCGGCCTAACAAAGAGCCAATTCCACTAATTGAATTCATGCCCAAGTGGGTGAACATGATATAGATGTTTGGTTTTAATAGAGCTTAGAGAGGGTACTGAGTCCTGAAATGTTCCGTTTGCAAAGCTGTGCTCTATAAAAGTTGTCTTTAACATGGCTGATGACTCTTAATCAGAATGGTAGACTTGCTGGTGTGATGTTGATTTGAGAAAACAACACTGTGGTGCCTACACATTACTATTTTTAATGTATTAAGATACCTTTCTTTGGGAATGGCATTTCTGAGTACCTGTCTTCTCTGCTCTGTTTCAGGTGTGAATCATGGTGACACAGTGAAAGGCGGTGATTTACTGCTCTGGGGGGCCTGCGTGTGTATGATTAAGGGATGTAAGTGCAGGACTCCAAGATTTACTTCCTTCCTGCTCCAGCGGGGATCGCCGAGGAGAGTGAGTAATGGGATAATTTATAACACCGCAGGCCCTTCGTCAAGAGACCTCTAGTCAAAACAGGAAGATAAAACTCAGATTTCAACGGGGAGCATACAACTTTTGATCCTCTCTGGACACTTCTTATTTGCAAGCAGTAGAGTCTTCAGAATTTTTGTTTTACTTTCTCAAGGAGAGTTCCATTAAAAAGGTTAGTGTGTCAATACTGCTTAAATCATGTAGGTACTCTTTAAATTTTCTATATCTTTCCTCCATGCTTTTTGTTTCTTGACATTCTAATGTTGGAACATCAAAGAAACTTAGTGGTCCAATTATAGTCCTCAGGTTCTTTTTATAAGGTCAAATTATCAAATGTGAGGAGTGTAATGACAAATTCAGCAACATTTCTTAATTTTTGTGGGGTTGGGGGAAGCGTCTCAAAAGCTATTAGTTTAAGATTCTTAGAATGTTTCATTTTTATTTATATGGACTTCTTTCCAGTGTTGAGGTATTGAAATGGGTGATTGGGTGAATAAAGAGTTTTTCCTCCAACTCTGGGGTGTATGTGTGTGTGTGTGTGTGTGTGTGTGTGTGTGTAGGGAAAAAGGGTTTAACTGGTTATGGAGAGAGCTTTATTCAGGGATTTAAAAAAATATTACAAGCAAACATAGGAAAAGTTGAACGGGGCATTTGGTTATATTCAAATGGTTTGTTTCATTGCCAGTGGCTCTAGATACAGGCTTCTATGCTTTTATTTTCATGAATTTTGAAAATATCAGATATAGCCTTTAGAAGAAAAATCCTTCTAAAATTAGAAGATATCATCACTTTGGATTTGCTTATTGTTCAGAGGTTTTAGGCGCTATTTAATGTGATGGGATCTTTTAACTTCTTATTGTGGGTGATATTAGGTTTATGAAAAGTGAATACCACAAGTGATATTTTAAAAATACTGATTTTACCTTTCACTGTGGAATGTCTTAGCAGTTGGCAGTAGACTTCTTATATTAGAGATCATTAAGATAAAATGGGAACAGTTCCAAACTCTTCCTTTTCTCCCATCTGCCCTAGGTGACTAAAAGGTTTCCATAAATAACTGGTTACCCTTTTGAACTGACCTTCAGGCTTGTGTGATGTAAATATTGATGGCCTTGACATTTCTTGGTATATGCATAGTTCAGAAGACACAGTCTCTCCAGATAACTCAAAGCAGGTGGATGAGTGGGTAGACAGCCCTGGTCCTCACCCATTCCCATAATTCAGAGGGGCCCTAGCCATAATCCTATTTCTGGACTTTGGGCCAGGAGAATGTCAAAGGCAAAATAATCTACTAATTCATGTCCTCTAGGCATTTCTATAGTCAACTCTCTCTGGATTGGACCCATGGTAATCTGGCTTTATAAGATGTTTTCTAGGAGAAATAATATGTAAGTGACTTGATTTTTTTCCCCTTTAAAATTGAGGACTTCAGCCCTAACCGGTTTGGCTCAGTGGATAGAGTGTCGGCCTGCAGACTGAAGGGTCCCAGGTTCGATTCCAGTCAAGGGCATGTACCTTGGTTTCAGGCACATACCCAGTAGGGGGTGTGCAGGAGGCAGCTGATCGATCTTTCTAACTCTCTATCCCTCTCTCTTCCTCTCTGTAAAAAATCAACAAAATATATTAAAATTGAGGACTTCAGTATTACTGCCAGGGTGATTGTATAGGTAGCTAATTGTTTGGGCTCTGGAGACATAGTTCTCAGGTTCAAATCCTGGTTCTACCACTTACTAGTAATGTTACATTAGGCAAATGATTTAACCTCTCTCAGCCTTTCTTCTCTCAGCTATAAAATGGGGATAATAATTTATTAGAATTACATAAAGCTATCCTATTGTGATGAGCACGTTAGTAAAGATTTCTTAAATGTTAGTCATTAATAAGCTTTCAGGTAGTCTGTGCCTGCAGAGACTAACCTACAAAGCTGTTAAAACCTACAACTTAAGAAAATCTTCTATGCATTTGGAGGTCCATACTCCTGGAGTACATATTCAGTTTCATGAAAATTATATATTGGGAAAAAATGAGAATATAGCACTGCCTTTGCAAAAATGGTCTAACAAGTTGTATTATTTCGCTATGGTTTTAAAGTAGTTTTTCTGGCTTTATGGACATGGGAATATTAGAATACTTGCTTCATTGTATTGTCAAGCATTATTGGTAGCCTTAATTTATACATCCATTGTGCTGCAGTTTTAGTTGCAGAACAACCCCCTGCAGCGATTATTATAGCACTTGAGAGGATGGAATTACTACGTTCTGTTTTGGGTTTTTTTCTTTCTTTTTCTTTCTTTTTTTTTTCACTAAGAAGCACAGGCACCATGAGATGGTGCTTACCCATCTGTCTTTCAGGGCATTTGTATGTATATTACCTGAGCACTTAGGCACATGGAGAAAGAGGGTTTAAGGTGGAGAAGAAAAAGGAAAAATTGAAAATAAAGTAACATGATGGAAATTACGGAAGCCTCTTTGCAAAGAATGCCTAAACTGCTCTTAAAAGCAGATTTAACAGCCAGTTGCAACACCATTCACTATTGTCTTTAGGAAACCAAGCTCAATCTTGGTTGAAACTGAAGTGCAAATCTGGAAAATGTCCAGGGAAGTCAAGCAGTGCAGGTTTCTAATTCTCAAATTCAAGGGGGAAAAATCCAATTTACAAAGTAACTTCTTCCATTGATTGTGAGCTGTCCGTGTTTGGGTAGAAACATTAACTGATTAAGTTCTTCAATGCTATGCAGTCGTAATTGTGGCCTCCACTGTTCTAACCTTCTAAACTTGGGTGACTCATGGGCCATTCACTAAATGAGGAATAGAGAGCAGAGTGGAATGTTGTGTCATCAGCTTGATCTTTCCTAAAGAGAACCACTAGAAAGATGTTGAATCCGATTGAAATATTATTTATTGATTGTCTGTGTGTCCTAGCACCCAGTACACTGCTCTATGGCTGATAAAACACGCCATCTACTTAATTCTCCTTTTCCAATTACACCAAAATGATGTAAAAATGCTCTGCACTGGTAGAAAGGGAAGATTTGGGTGTACTTCACACCACTGGGCTCCTGGCCAGCTTTTCTCCTTTGTATTTATGAGTGCTCACCCTTTTGAATTTCACTTGGGGGATAAGATGAGGTGTTTTCCCCCCGCCCCTCCCATATTTGATTGTCTTAATTTCCCCCCCCAGGTGGCCACACCCCCCAAGAGTTTCTACAGAGTTCTTTCACCCAGATAGGAAGAGTGGGGTCTGGCTTCCCATGATTCTTTGTGTCTCTGTTCACTTGAAAACCTGTGGGAGTTTGTGAGAGTTTTGGTGGTGACAGGGCTGCAGAAATCAACTTCATTTTATAGCTGCAGTAACTGAAGCCCAGATATATGAAGAAATTTCAAGATCTTTAGCCATGACAATGCCAGGACAATGCCTAAAATCAGTGCATTTTTGGCTTTTCCATTAAGGCATACTAGTGGGGGGAGTAGGTAGGGGTTAATAACAGGGTTCTGGGTTCTATTGTGGTTAATGGATTGAAGGGGACCAACTGGGGAGTGAAAGAAAAAGGGTTTGAAGATAGAACAAGGAAATAGGGTTTGTTTGAGGTTGTGTTAAAGGGTTACCCTTTGGTCAGGAAGCGTGAATATTCTTTCTCTGGTGTAAGAGAAAATGAAGAGATTGAAAGCTTGGTTGAAGCTCAGATATTTTTTAGTTGTAGTTTACCTTCTATTGAAACCATGGAACAAGTACTCTTGATTCATCATCAGGTAATTTAGGGGAATGAAGTCTGGAGGATTTCTGGTTCTACCTTCTTGCCTCCTTCTGTCCCTGTTACCTTTTGTTTTGCTAAAAGAAAAAGCAAGGGAAACACTTTCCAGATCTGATAACTGCACAGATCTCCAGTGAAACCGCTGGCTCCCATCCCGGGATGAGGTCACACAGTCTGACATTATTTGGGTTTATGTCAGTGTGTCAATCAGAATGCAAGGCACATTGTCACGATTCCTTTCCAGCCATTTCTCAGGAGCGGCTCTTTGGCCAGTTGTATTCTTTGTATAATCATAATCATTCAGAAGCAGGTCCCATCCATGGGCATGTGTGTGTCTTTTCTTTTTCAGCAGATAGTTTTAAATTCATGTGGAAAACATGATGTTTAGTTGTAGCTGGTATTACGGCTCTGGCCTTATCTGTGTTCACTCTTGCATTCAAACTTGTCTGGGCAAGTGTGGGGGTCTGATGTTCTTTCCTGGTTTCCTGGAGTCACTTTTCATCATTGTTTAAGGAACCCCCGGGAAAGACCTTGTTCTATGGGAAGGTGCAGTTGAATTGGACAAGAGATAGCCAAAGGACAAGCAGCCCTTGCTGGTGTCTCATATGATCAAGACAATACGTCTATGCTAATATGTGTGTCTCAGAATAATGTTCATGATAAACTAATGGTTATTGAATGTTTACACCATTGTAAGTGCTTTACACATCTTCACAGCAACCCTTGGGAGTTTGTGCTATTATTCACTTATTTCACGGACAAGGAAATAAAGAACAGAGGTGAATAGACAAGAGACATGTACATTCTCAAGGAGCTTCTGGTGGAAATGGAAAATTAATGCTTCATATTCATTCAGCAAGTTCAATGCCTACTACATATAAGCTGAGTTATAAAAATTTATGTACCTCCTATGTTTGAGCAAATGTGCTTGCAATCAAACAGAGAAGTGTATATGTAAACCGAACTTCCAAATGTGTTAGTGGAGGGGAGGAGCAGTCCAAGGAGAGCATGCTGACAAGCACTTGTGAGTACCTTTCAGTTGAACTCCTTCTGGAATCCTGTTGGAAAGCTAGGGAGATCTGACTGTTAAAAGTGAAAGGGGTGTCGGAGGCTTGGGAAGAGATTAACCAAAGAATTTATATGCATATATGCATAATCCATGGACACAGCCAATAGGGTGGTGAAGGCCTTGTGAGGCATGGTGGAGTGGTTCAAGGGGTGGAGGAGGAGAACATCTGCAATACTTTCAACAATAAAGGTGAGTTTTTTAAAAAAGTGAAAGCAGAGAAATGATTTACCAAAATCTGTGTGCCACATTGAGTGTCATTGTGACGTGAAACCAGTGACTCCGTTAGGCACAGGGTTGGCAACAATACCATTAAGTGGCTTAGGCAACCTTGGTAGATGCATTCCTTCGTGTCTCAGCAGCTACATTAGTACTTTGGGCATTAGCACCTGTGACCGTGGTTCTCATTTGCAGACATCACTGGATGGCACCCCGCAGGAGAGGGGGACAGTGGCAGATACTATATGATGGTGAAGATAGTGTTCGTGAGGTTGTCAGTCAGTCATCTCCTGGGGAGTCCGTGGTATTTACTTATGGTGATGAGGATACTTGGGTAGGAGGGCAGAGCATTGGTAATCACAGAGAAAGGAAATCCCTAGTAATAAATCATCACTTCAGTTTGAGGTGTGCTTTGGGGACATGAATTCCATAAAGTGCTATTTAGCAGGTGTTCGTTCTGGTTGCACTACTACACCTCAGTCTCTGTTTCGAAAATGGTGATAGTAATAGAATTTACCTCATTGGGTTGGTATAAGGCTTAAATAAGTTAATATAAGCAAAGTGCTAATAGTGATGCTTATAAGCCATTATCTAAGTGATGGAGATAAAGAAATAACACTTTAAAAAAGTGTCTATTTAGGTCCTTTGCCCATTTTTTTATTGGATTGTTTATCTTTTGTTAAGTCATATGAGTTCCTTATACATTTTGGAGATTGAACCCTTATTGCATGTAACATTGGCAAATATGTTCTCCCATGCAGTGGGCTTTCTTGTTGTTTTGTTGATCATTTCTCTTGCTGTGCAGAAGTTTTATTTTGATGTAGTCCCATTTGTTTATTTTCTCCTTAGTTTCCATTGTCCTAGGAGATGTACTGATAAAGATATTGCTACAACATATGTCTGATATTTTGTTGCCTATGGATTCTTCTAAGACTTTTATGGTTTCCCATCTTACATTTAAGTCTTTTATCCATTTTGAGTTTATTTTTGTGTATGGTGTAAGTTGGTGGTCTAGTTTCATTTTTTTTTGCATGTATCTGTTCCATTTTCCCAGCACCGTTTACTGAAGAGACTATCTTGACTCCATTGTATGCTCTTGCCTCCTTTGTCAAATATTAATTGAGCATAATGGCTTGGGTCGATTTCTGGGTTTTCTGTTCTGTTCCATTGGTCTATATGTCTGTTCTTGTGTCAGTGGACATACAGAAGGCCAAGAGACATATGAAAAAATGCTCAAAGTCACTAATTATGTGAGAGATGCAAATCAAAACGACAATGAGGTACCATCTCACACCTGTCAGAATGGCTATCATCAACAATGACAAGTGCTGGCGAGGATGTGGAGAAAAAGGAACCCTCGTGCACTGCTGGTGGGAATGCAGACTGGTGCAGCCACTCTGGAAAACAGTATAGAGTTTCCTCAAAAATTAAAAATGGAACTCCCATTTGACCCAGTAATCCCACTTCTAGGAATCTATCCCAAGAAATCAGAAACACCAATCAAAAAGAATATATGTACCTCTATGTTGATAGCAGCACAATTTATAATAGCTAAGATTTGGAAACAGCCTAAGTGACCATTAGCAGATGAGTGGATTAAAAAGCAGAGGTACATCTACACAATGGAATACTATGCTGCTATAAAAAAGAAAGACCTCTTACCATTTGCAACAGCACGGATGGACCTGGAGAGTATTATCCTAAGTGCAATAAGCCAGTTGGAGAATGATAAATGTCCCATGGTCTCACTCATTTGTGGAATATAATGAACAACATAAACTGATGAACTAAAGTAGATCCAGAGACATAGAAGCATTGAACAGACCATAGAGCCTCAGAGGAAAGTGTGTGTGTGTGGGGGGGGGGGCGGGGGAGTGCGGTAAGAGATCAATCAAAGGATTTCTATGTATATAAGCATAACCAAAGGACACAGATAGTAGTGGGGTGGGGATATGTGTTGGGGGGGGGCAGCCAGGTAGAGGTCAATGGGGGAAAAAGGAGACATATGTAATACTTTCAACAATAAAGAAGTTAAATAAATAAATAAATAAATAAAAGAAATAATCCTTTAGATTCAACATCAGGCATAAACCACTCTGCTAGAATCTAGAGGAGGTCCCCCCCCCCCCCCAAGGAGACTTATGTCTTGATGGAGGAGCTGAGATACACAATTGTAAAAGTAATTAACTCTTTGTATCCAACCTTTATCTATCCGTAGCTGTCCAGCCTAAGATTTCCTTTTCCTAGCTCATCTCGTGCATCCTCATTCTCTCCGACCATACCAGACAACCCAGAGTGACCCAGCTTAGGTTCTCTTATGTCTTGGTGCATTTGCATAAGCCATTTCCATCAGCCTAAAATTCCTTTCTTCTTTGATCTGCCTGTTGAAATGGACATCCTCTCTGCAAAAGTCTTTGTTTTCTGGCCCAGCTGCTCAGTCAGCTTTCATTGCATTGCTCTTGTGCCTTGTAAATGCCTACTTGAAAGTTGTTTTACCTGTGCATTCCTCCATTAGATGGTGAACTCCCTAAGAGAAAGTTATATACATGTTCATATTTCAGGTTTATGTATTTCGGCTTATTGAATGAACAAGTGATAATTTTTCTAACTTCACTGTAAGCTCTTTGAGACTATATGTGTCTTATAAGTACCTCATCTATAAAATGGGTACTTATAAGCACCAAGAACAGTTATTAGCAGGCAGTAAGCACCGCGTGTTGGCTATTGTTATGAACATATTGTCAGATATATATTTCCAACACAGACTTTGTGTTTTGATTATAGTTTTATTCTTCCTGATTTATATGTTTTAATTTTCCTTATTTATGAAAGGACTCTTCCTCCACTACTCTCAAGACAGTTCCCTGGGGCCCTTTACCTCCCACTAAAAAGCAAATGAAGCTAATCTCTTTGGCTTGAAATCAATTCCATCTAGACTAGAGAGGATATGCTAATTACCTTTGCTAAATGCTTTTTGGCCAAAGGTGTAAAAGCCTAATTCTATTTGGGGGGTGGGGGAGGATTGAAATTTCTGTCTAAAAATTTTTGATTATAGAATTTACATTTTGAAAGGCAGTGCTAGTCAAATTTAATGATAAACTATTTGCAGTGGACTGAGCATAAATTTTGGATGGCCCTTATGGTTGAAAGAATTGAAGCAAGGCATAGATTTCTGCAATATGGTATTCAATTTCATTGAATTCAATCTAATTTCTAGAAAAATAATGCAAAATAAATTCCCACCCTGTATCGGTAGCATGCATTTGTGGATGTTGGAGGTCATTCATTTTCAAAAGTTAAGTCTGTTTTAAAGAAGGGTTCTTAGGCTGTCAGCATGCCTCAGTTTCTTCATCAATAAGTATAACCCGGGCCACCTGCATACCTCCCTGGAGTGTTTGGGTGAATGGCTCTGGACTTGTAAAGTGCTTTGAATTTCTTGGATGAAAGGATCTTTGTAAGCACAAGTCTTACGAAGGTATTATATGTGGGCTTTGTAAACGGTCGCACAGCCTGTTTTGCAAGAACACTAATGCACTTCTGGGTTTAGAGTTGTAAAAGCTGTGCGTTCAGAAGCCTCGGGCTGCATCTTGTGAGGTTCCTGAGGCATGTGTCACTGCTTGCTTACCTCTAGCAGAGATTCTCTCTACACGGCAGGTAGCTACATGCCTGCACACGTGGAGCAACCACTTTGGCTTCTATGGCATTGAGAGGAAAGCCCAGGATGTTAGGAGAGAGGATGGGCTGTGGGTTCTTGGATCCATGGCCTCACTTCTTAGGAGCCTCTGGGTCGCTGTAATCATGACAGGAGAGAGCACGCACAAAAGTGCTTTGAAGCAGTAGAGTTGGAGGAGGGGGTTTGCTCTGGGAACTGACACTGAGATTGTGAAGAGCTGGATTTGAGTTCTGGCTCTTCCAGTTGCTGGCCCTATGACCTTAGGCAAGTTGGGGACTGATCCTCAGTTTCCCTTACACGGACCTTTATTTACTGTAATGGCCGGGGCTAGAATGTGAATGCAGGTCCACATACTGTGCATGTAATATTTACGAGTTATAAATCAAACTAAAAAAACAAAGTCAAAATGTGTTCAGAAATTCTTCTATTCTGACAAAAATCACACCTTCACAACAACCCAACCTTGAAGGCCAGGTTTGAATTTTGAGTTTCCCAATTCTTCATAGAGTTCTCTGCCTGACCAGGTAGCATGTGCAGAGGCATGGACCTAGTGTGCATGCCTGTGGACATCTGAGTCCACACGTTTGTGCTGAGCCACACCTCATCCTCTGGGCCTCGGGGTTGCTGATTAAAGATCTGGCCACCCTTGGGAGAGTCTCTGGAAAATTCTGCACAAGCCCCGTCAGTGAGCTTGGGCTGTGTGAACAGGGAACATCAGGGTCTTAGGACCTGGGGCATGATTCAGAGGGGATTTGGGGCTCCTGGTGGGCATGTTTTTGTGACCTTGGACTGCTGGGCATTTTGCCTGGGACTAAAGATGGCACTGTATACAGGACTGGAATCAGCACTCAATGCAAAATACATGTGATTGGGCATTTATAAAGCGTTCAGATTATATATATATATGAAAAGACATTTTTTCTAGCAGAAAATTCTCAGCCTCCAGTTCAGCCTGAGTCTCTCCCTGTTTAGCAATGATGAGAGTGAGAGCTGTTATCTACCAGATAGGATGATATATTACATGCCTTTTATCTCCAAGACCTAGCTCAGTACTCTGTTTTTACTTAGCATTTAATTCCCTCATTTGATAACACCAATTAAGTAAATACCGGCTGCCTCTTTTTTCCCTAAACATTATCCCAGACATGTTGGTAATAGTAGTGAGCAGACACACTTCCTGTCTTCATAGAACAGATACATTAGGAAACAGACAATAAAAGGATACATATGTAAAATATGTAGTTTCCTTGACGATGGTTTACTCTCTGTTCATTCATATACATATATATGTAAATGTGCCCAAGTACTAGACACTCTGCCTCCCCGGGAGATATAGGTGGGAAAGGAAGAGTGGTCATAGAACAAGGGTCTGGTGTTAATATGTGTGAAGCACTGTTAACTGCAGGAAATACTCATGCCCTTTGGAGCTCATATTCTGGAATTCGTTCTTTTTCATTTCAATGCATGTTTATTCATTCTCCATTGTATTGAAGGGATCTTCCTGGGCTCTATGCGGGGTTAAACATGATGAGACTTTAGCCCTTAGGAATTTATAATCTCCTGGAGGTAATATATAAAAACGTGAGAGCAGTTCTTGGTGTACGATAAGCACCTGAATGTCAACAATTTTTACTGATCTGCCTGGGTACCTGTCAACAAAGTGAACTCTGCTCCTCTCCTTTGCTGTCTACTCTGCCTCCTTCAGCGGGGCAGTGAGAAAGCCTGCCTGAACCAAGCCGCACGGTGGGCGTGGACTGAAAGAATTCTTCCAGTCACCCCGGAATGCTGTCCCTGGGATTCAGTGGACTTCTCTCAACAGGGATTCATCCATCAAGAGGGCAGTAGTGTAATTATCTCAGCTACTGTGAAGCCACTGAAAAGCACTTGCTGAATCTGGCTGTAAATTTATTGTGAAGTTTAACAAAGCTAGTCACCCGCCTTCCCCCCTTTCTTTCCTTCACCTTGAATTGCATTTTAAACATTTTTCTGTTAGGATAAATACATGTTATTTGATCTGCTGTTGAAGGGCCTATCCTTCCTGGGTTGGGATATGGAAGTACCTTCCAGAAGCAAAGGAGATGCCTTGGCTGTTGACACCTCCCTTTGTGGCGACATTCATGCTCTAGTCCAGTGATGGCGAACCTATGACACGCGTGTCAGAGGTGACACGCGAACTCATTTTTTTGGTTGATTTTTCTTTGTTAAGTGGCATTTAAATATATAAAATAAATATCAAAAATATAAATCTTTGTTTTACTAGGGTTGCAAATATCAAAAAATTTCTATATGTGACACGGCACCAGAGTTAAGTTAGGGTTTTTCAAAATGCTGACACGCCGAGCTCAAAAGGTTCGCCATCACTGCCCTAGTCCTTAGTTTTGATATTTAAAAATAGAGTAAAACAGCTAGAAAGAGAAGACAATCAGGAACTTCTCACCCAGGTGATGAAAGAAAGGGTCAGGTAACCTTCATCGTGTATTTATCACTATCACTTACCCACTGTGGTGTACCCCTATAAATATAATTCTTCTATTAGGGTTTGTCTGATTTTTATGCAGAGGTGCATTAATTTCTGCATATGAGCTACAGAAAATGGTGAACCTTTTCTGTTAAAGAAGAAATTCAGAAGGTGCTTTTTAGGAGACTGCGTAAGGAAGAAGGTTGCTAAATCCCATTTTTATGATTTCTCTTATAATAATAGTGAATGTGATTTTTAAAAATCGAAAGTAAGTACATTTGAGTAAAGAGTCAGATCCAGAAGCCGCTTCTAGGATTATGTTTTTATGAACTTCTACTAACCAAATATATAATGCCATATACGATGGTATTACAGTGACTGGTAGGAAATTCCATTGAGAACCAGAGACACAGGAATTTATGCTGAAACTAGGGACTAGTGGAAATAGGGGAATTAAAACAATTTTTTTTTCCTGTGGCCTTATTTACTGAGATCTGACCTTTCTGATAGGTTTCATGACATCGTTGGAATGCAAAGTTGGGGATACTAATATTTGCCACCAGGCAATATTTACTCAGTGATGTGAGAACCTAGGGCAGTAGTTGACTGCAAGTGTGATTATTAACAGGACCCAGGAAAATGCCACCAGAAATAATGGTACCTTTGTTATCACAGTGATTTTTTTTGGCCAGTGGCACTGAAGGAAAAGTTATATTAGTTATCGAATCAGGCAGGGAATTTACAAATGATAACGAATTAGAGTGGTTGCATTCTTCCTAGTATCTCACTCTTGTATTCACAAATATCTTTCTCCCATGGAAAGATAAAAAACTGTTGACCAGGGCTTTAAACTCCCTCTGTCTTCCAAGTCTGTGAGCAGCCTTGACCTCCTGCTGCTGCTGTTGTATTTAAATACTTATTATGTGGTGATAGTTTTAGGAAGGCAGAGGAGAAACAGTAAATTTCTCAAGAAAAAAATATTGTGGCCTTTTGGGGGACAAAAATGTATACTTTTGTTGTTGGGGTGGTGATGGTGCCCTCCGCCCCCCACACACATACACACATACACACACAACATCATACACAAGAGCTTTGTGCACAGAAGTAGATGCGAATTGGATTGGCTAGGAGTAAGCATTCAAACAAAAAGCCCAAACCCCAACTTTCCAATGTCTTCTAATCACATTGCTGCCTTTTCCTGCTGATTCATGATTCACGCAGTGGTACAGTCATTGCTGGCCTCAGTCTTTATAATCTGAGAATTGGGCTTGGTGTTCATGGAAATGGAATGGTTAAGAAGAATTTAACTTCTTTATTATGAAGTGTTTAAGTGATGCTTTATGGCACCTTCTGAACTATAGAATGCTTTGCAGACTATTTCCATGTATATTCTGGGCTTAGTTTTTGAAATGCCAGAATTGGAAACACAAATTACTATCTCACTCTCCAGAGTGGAAAGTGTTATTTCTGTAGGTCATTAGAAGTCTGTAGATTGGTCCAGGGGAGGATACAATGGGCTGGGTCCTGCTTGTCTCCAGTCCCAAGCTTCCTGTTGCACTGTAGTTGACCTGAAGCTAGCAACTGATATGACATCATCTTGGGTGTTGCTGGCACATTTTTCTTTTTTTCAGGAGATATGCACTAAATTATTTTTCCTTTTCAAAATACAAAAGAAAGAGTATTTTGGCTTTGCTTTGCAGCCTCTAGAGAGGTATGTCTGGTGGTTGCTGATGAGTGAAGTACTGTCCTCCTATTTATTTCCTTCCAAGGAGGTGTCTGTTGAACCAATGTACATTTCAATCATCTTTATTATAGAACGGTCTGAAAAAACCTTTAGGGCAAGTCAGGAAAGCCCCCCAAAGCAACGTCTCAGCCCCTGAAAGACAGGCCTAACCAGATACCAGCAGTTCTGTAGTTTTAGAGATTTCTCTAGTGATAATGAGAGATCTCACAGAATATTAAAGCATTAGGACTGTATGTGAGAAGAACTGAGTGAAATCCTCCAGGTATTTATTGTTTTCCTTCTCCAAGTACATCCGTCTTAGCAGGGCAGCGGCGTAGTGCAGGATCCCTTTGCTTAATGATAAATGAAGTTGCAAAGCTCAGGGCAGCCTGGGAATTTGGGGCTCCCAGACCCTTTGTTCTTTGCCATTTCCTGGCCCCTCAGCATCTTTTTCAATATTTTGCCATCAAAGATCTCTGCTAAGAAGACTATTAATAATTTGCATTTCAGATGCTTTGGTAACATTTTTTTTTTTCTGGACTCTGGCAGTGGGATTGAATACTTTTCTAGAACGTTGGCCAGGTGCCTCTCATACCTTGCATTGACTCATGAGTTGCTAAGCTTTGCCAGTCTTCCCATATGCTCCTTCTTCACCCCTGCCAGGAGTTTTGTCCACTTAGAGATAAGCCAGTTGGACTTAAATGCCCCAAAGTAATCATCAGCAACGAAACCTTCATTTTGCTGGGATTTTGAAATTCATGCCCCTTTTCTAGTTCTGACTCTTCAGCTGCTTCCTCACAGATATTGAAAGCAAAATGATTTTTCGTTACCATATTTATTTCTGAAGTAATATACTGTATTTTATCCTTACACCACCTGTTCCAAGAGGAGTTAATAGCCTATTTGTGGCTTACAGACATAGTCACACAAAAAAGAGAGGGGAGAAAAAAAGGCTGTTTTGGGGGGGGGGCGGTGGTTGGGGATAGAGGAGAGGAATGCTCAGTAGGAGTGAGGTTTGGGGGTTTTGATTAGAACTTTGGTAGGAGAGTGTCTGCTGACTTTGACTTCTAGTTCATCAGCTGTTGGCATCCTATCCAGGCTGGAGTGGGCAGGAGGCAGGCCTGTTTCTGATTCCCCTTTCAGAAGTGGAGTTTATTGCTGATGGAAGAACACTGCATAATTATTGGCTTTTATGATGGTCATTTTGAAACAGTGGTTTGCAAACTTCTTTAAACAGAGGAAATTTTATGTACAGTAAAACTTTCAAATCAGTTTTCACTCAGTGCTCTTTTACCAAGGAAACATTTACATAATATGATAACGATGATAAGAATACACTTTCCATGTTTGATTGTGTCTATCCCCAGGGACTTCAACATCATATAAATCACTGACTTCTAACCCTTTGCCTCCAACCTCTGGACTCTTCTAAAACCGACACTCCTGTTTTCACAGCACTGCTTCACGTCTCCATCTAGCTGTCCAAGAGGTACATCACATTAAACACGAACATGTTCAAAACGAATCCATCCTCTCCTTTTCCTAATTCTTCCTCTTGTATTTTCTGTCTTTAGAATGTGTCCAGATTAGATGCTGAGATTTACCCTGACTCCTTCACATTCAATTAGATCACTAAGTCTTTTTGTATCTGCTAAATATCCCAATACTCTGTCCTCCCCTCTCTATTTCCTTGGCTAATGTGCTAGTTCATTCTCATCCTTTCTTGCTAGATAATGACAATGAAAACTACCTGTCTCCAGCATTAAACTTCATAAGGAAACTTCTAATCCCTTCTGTTTCCTGCCTCAAATCCTCCACGGTGTACAAGACTCTTCCCAAATTGGCCTTTCTAAGTCCCACCTTTTCCTTCCTCATCCTATGTATCAGGTGACCTAAGTTCTAGTGTTATTAGGAAATAATGTTCTTTCATATTCTGTCTGTGCATGGATCCATCATCCTTTTATTGGTTCCTCCTCTTCTCACTTTCTCTGGAAACCGTCCTACTTACGAAAAAATGTAGCCCAAATGTCTTCTCTGTGAGGCCCCTGTCAATATCCCTTTGTCTTTGGCCTCTTTGTTATAGCAGATGTCATCTTAAATTGGAATTGTTTATATGTCTTTCTTTCTACTGAACTAGGTATTTCTCAAGAACAATGACTATGTAATGTTTGGCACTCAATAGATAGTTAAATATTTGTTGAAAGAATGTAAGCTGAGGATGGAGGCTATGGGTGTTAAACTTTTATTTCTTTTCATGTGGATCATTGTGAAAATGCATATTTTATGTGTATTAATAATACACTATTTACTTATTGGCATATTTTCCTTTAAAATAGCCAAATTGGTATCTTGCTGGAGATGAGAGCATGGTTTGGAATTAGGAAATTCATCAACACTGACATAATATACTTTAAATATGCCATACTCAACTCCTCCTTCATTTGACAGACTATGTCAGCCCTACCCTCTGTTCTTACTGTGTCAAACTTTATTTCCTCGAGGATTAAAATTCTCCTAAATGTCTCAAGTGTGTAAAAGCCATTCACATTTCAGGAACTGCGATCCTTTCAATCATAGAATGTCTGAACTTACTTGAGGGTAGGAGGACCCTGAACACACTGGATCAGATCAAGACATATAGGATCACAACATTGATTTAATTATGTTTCTTAGCAAGGAAGCTTTAAATGAATATTGCTGCTAATAACAAATTACAAGATGATTAAGGGAAAGCTAGGATGAAAGAAATTCTATTGACAATATTAATGCTTTTTAGTGACTTATGAGCAGCTAATTAAAGAATAGTCATTTCTTTGGAATGGGCTTGTAGTTTCAGAGTATGGCTCAAGTGGTTTCTGAATGCTCCATACCAGTACTGGGAATAATGCAGTGGGCATAGTCTAGGTCTAACTTGTGATTCCTAATTACTGAGTAATTCTAGAGACTTAACTCTCTCCTGATTTTAATGTACAAGAGACTTTATTATAGATCATTTAAAAATTTTCAAAATTATAAAATATATATACATGATCTAGTTTAAGAGTATATATATTTAATTTTACTTTCCAAACATTTGAACATAATTGCTATTATTGATTTTTAGCTTAATTGAATTATAATCGGAGAATATACATAGTATGATTGCAATCTTTGAAAATTGAGTTGTTGTATTTTTTATGGCCTATGTTATGGTCTCTCTTGTTGAATATTTAATTTACTCCCAAAGAATGTGTGCTTTGCTGGTGTTGGATGGAGCGTTCTCTATATGTCAGCTAGATCCAGTCACTTGACATGTTATTCAGTTATTTGCTATCCTTATTGATTTTCTGTCTACCAGCTTGACCCGTTACTGAGAGGGGGAAGTATTGGTGTCTCCAACTATAATTACCAAGTTATCTACTGCTTTTACATTTGTCTCCTTTGCTTTGTGTGTTTTAAGTTCTGTTGTTAGGTGCATATACATGTATGATTTTTATGTCTTCTTGATGAATTAATTATTTTATTATTATGTGGTATTTAATCTTTATTTCTGGTAAATTTCTTTGTTCTGAAGTCTACTTTGCCTAATAGCAATGTAATCATTCACTCCATTTTTCTTTTCTTTTCTTTTTTTTAAAAAAACTTTTTATTTTGAGGTAATTGTAGATTCACATGAAGTTGTAGGAATAAACTATTTACCTAATTTCTCTTGATGGTAACCTTTTACTGACTATAACACAACCAGGAAATTGACATTGATACAAATAACTGATTTTATTCAGATTTCTTAAGTTTTATATGTTAGTTGTGTGTATATTTAGTTAAATGTGGTTGTATCACATATGTAAGTTTGGGTATTTACCACCACAGTTAAGATACAGAGCAGTTCCAATATCAAAAGTATCCCTCAGGTTGGCCTTTTATAACCACACTTCTCCCCCTCCCCCAAGTCCTGAAACCTAGGAACCGCTACTCTGTTTCCCATTTCTAAAATCCCCACTTCAAGAATGTTACATAAATTGAATCATAGAGCATATAACTTCTGGGAATTGGCTCTCAGCATAATTCCCTGGAGATTCATTCAGTTTGTTGTTTTTATCAACAGTTTGTTCAGTTTTATTGCTGAGTAGTATTCCAATGTATAATTTTATAAGAAACTAAACTGTTTAGTGTTTTCCAGAGTGGCTGTATCATTTCATATTCCCACCAACAACATACAAATGATCCAGTGTCTCTACATTTTTTTTCAGAATTTGATGTTGTCTATGTGTTATCTTAACCATTGTGATGAGTATGTTGTGATATCTCATTGTGGTTTTAGTTTGGATTTCCCTGATGGCTAATGACAGTGAAGATCTTTGCTTGTACTTATTTGCTATCTGCATATCCTCTTTAGTGAAATGTGTCTTTCTGTCTTTTGCTTATTATATGATTGGTTTCGTTTGCTTTTACAGTTTTTTTTTGTTTGCATTGTATTTTTTCAGCCTTTTACTTATATAAATATAGTGGAAGTGAATCTCTCATAGATAGCGTATAGTTGAGCCATTTTAAACATCTAATCTGACAATCTCTGAATTTTAATTGTTGTGTTTAGACCCTGTACATTTAGTGTAATTATTGATGTATTGATATTTAGGCTTACACTTCCATTTTTTCATTTTTTGTTATTGTTTATTAATCCTCACCTGAGGATATTTTTACATTGCTTTTCAGAGAGAGTGGAAAGGTGGGAGGGAGGAGGAGAAACAGTGATGTGAGAGACACATCGATTGGTTCCCTCCGACACTCACCCCTACTGACAGGTGTGGGGAGCAAAACTGCAACCCCAGGTACATGCCCTTGACTGGGAATCAAACTCATGACCCTTTGGTGTGCAGTCTGATGGTCTAACCCCACTGGCCAGGGTTCCATTATTTCTTTTTTGTTTGCTCCCTATTTTTGTTGTTGTTGTTGTTTCTTTTCTTATTTATTTTTACTCTTTCCTGTTATATTTTCGATTATTTGAACATTTTTAGTATTCCATGTTAATTAATTGTAATTTTTTGTGCGGCTTTTTTGGTGGTTGCTCCATGGATTACAAAAACACATATTTAACTTTTAAACATATACTTACCTTATCACTTCATTTGCAATGTAGAGCCCTTATCCTATAGGTCCCTTTCCACTTCCTCCTTGATGCCATTGTTGTCTTATGTGTAAGGTCTATATGCATTGAAATCCCAACAGGGACATTTTGCTTTCAACCAAATTGCTCAAGAGGGGAATAGTCCATTATATTTATCCAAATATTTACAATTTGTGTTGTTTTTCCTGTGTTCTTTTCTTTAAAATCTTCACCTGAGGAGGATATTTTTTCCATTTATTTTTAAGGAGATTGGAAGAGAGGGGTGGAGGGAGAGAGTGAGAGAGACATTGAGGTGAGAGAGACACATTGATTGGTTGCCTCTCGCACATGTCCCGGCCAGGGCTGGGGATGAACCTATAAGCCAGGTATGTGCCCTTGGGTGTGAATTGAACCCATGACCCTTTGTCCACAGCTGACATTCTAACCACTGAGATAAACCAGCCAGGGTCCTTTGCTCTTATTAATCATATTTCCCTCTAGTACATTTTCTTTCTTTAGTATTTCTTTTAGAGCAGGTCTGCTGTGGATTTTTAAAGTTTCCCTTCATGTGAGAATATCTTGATTTCATTCTTATTACTATAGATGTTTTTACTAGATATAAAATCTGACTTTACAGTTGTTTTACTTAAAAAAAACCTTTTGTGCTACTTCTTTCTTGCATTGATTAGTTGTATGAGATATCTGCAATTAGTCTAGTCATTGTTTCCCTATATATAACCTATCATTTATGTGGCAAATTTGAAGGTTATTTCTTTGTGTGTTTTTTTAAATAGTGATAAAATAGACATAACAAATTTACCAATTTATCCATTTTAAAGTGTACAGTTCAGTGGCATTGGTTACAGCTGCAAAGTTGTGCAGTCATCACTACTCTCTTATTCCACACCCCAAATGGAATCTCTTTAGTCTTTAACAGTTTGTCTTAGAATGAATTTTGGGGATTTACTTTGTTTAAAGTTTGCTCAATTCTTGAATCTGTAGGTTTATTCTTTTCCCAAGAGTTGGCACATTTTTCACTCTTGTTTCTTTAAATATATTTGCAACACACATTTTTTTTACCCCCTATATCCTCCAGGGACTTCGATGACATGAATACTTGACCTTCTGTTATTGAATCACATGTCTCTGAATCTTCATTCGTTTGTCAAACTGTTTTTTTTCTGTATTGTTCAGATTAGATAATTTCTAATGATTTATCTGTAAGTCCACTGATATTTTTCATCTGCCATCTCCAGGTTGCTCTTGAGTTTATCCAATGAACTTTTAATTTTGATTATTGTAATTTCCAGTTCTAGTATTTCCACTTGTTTCTACTTTATTTTCTATTTCTTTGCTGGGACTTTTATTATAATATTTGCTTCAATAATGTTCATGATTGGCCATTACAGCATTTATATACTTGCTGTCTTAAAGTCTTTGTCACATAATTTCAACATCTGTATTATGTCGGCATGGTGTCTGTTGACTATCTTTTCATGTGTGAATTGAATTTCTCATGGTTCTTGGCATGTTGAGTAATTTTGGAATCTATTCTGGATATTTTGAGGATTACATTATGAGACTTGGGTTGTGTTTAAATCCTATGAAAAAAAAATTTTTTTCCAGTAGGCAATTGAACTGGTTAGGTTAAGGCAGCAAGTTCCAGCCTACCTTCAGTATCAATTGTTTCAACATCAGTTTACTTTTCAAAGTCATTGTGGCAGTCTGGTTTGGTTCTGGGTGTGCATCACACACAGTGGTCAGTCCCTGATTTGTCCACTGGCCAGTCCCTGATTTGTCCAGTGGCCCATCTCCTAGTTCTGTTCTCAGCCTGTTTGGTATGCTAATTACAGTCTGACCCACACATTTTTAGCTTGGTGATGACCCCTGGAATTCATGAACAATATTTTAGAGTCACTTTCCTGAGCATCTCTCTCTCTGCACTCTCCCTAGCACATTTCAGGTCCTTCGAGTTTATCTTGTCAGTTCTATAGGTTCTGCTGTGCACTTCCCTGGGCCCAAGCAGCAGGAGGACAAAGAGAATGAAAGAAGCCACAGGGGTTGGCCTCCATCTCTTGTAATCACACATCCACCAAATGGGTGGAAAGAGTCCCCTCCCTCAGAGTGTTCACCCTTGCTGACCTTCCTTAGGGTCACTGCCATTTCTGCCATGGAATTGCCTGGGGGTGAGGGCATGAGAAAAATGAAAAAAGAGGGAAGAAAGAAAAAACAAAATTGGGGGATTTCCACATTCTCAGGAATGTTAGAAGTACTAGCTTTTGTTCCATGAACTAGTATTAGAAGGCTTCTGGAGATTTCTCTTTCATCTCAGTGCTCATTTCTAAGTTTCCAGCCATATTAAGTTCAGGCTAGAGGAAACTTCTGGAAAATAAATGATGTAAACCCACTGCCACTTCAGATTCCAGTGGTCTGCGATTTGCCTGCTGCTCTTTACTTTGCAGAGTTTTCAAATGTCTGCTTTCTGTCATTTTTGTCTAAGTTTTATAGTTTTATTCAATGGGAGAGGCGGGTGAAACATGCTTGATGCTTGCTGCATCTTACCCAGAACCAGAAGTTTCACCTCAAACCCATAATGACTTTTGAAAAAGATAGGGGATGGCATCTATTTCCTCCCACACTAAAGCAATCGTGCATGTAAATTGTGAGGACTGTTTTAATTTCTGTACCATTCATCAGTTTTACATGGTTTTGTAATCTGAATGATCATGAACTATAGTTAGGTTTTTTATGAATTTATAGGAATATGATTATCTAGATAAGGGCATAAAATTTTAAAGGAATATGTCATATATAAGTGTATAAATACATACACTCACATCTACACACATAATGATAATTTTGATGAGCTTAATTTAAAATCAGGCTAATCCTTCAGTTATTATTTAATTGTGTTCAACTCAAGGAGCGGCATGATGTACTTAATATGTCATTCTATTCTAAAGGATTAAACATCAGTAATCCAAAAATGAATCTCTGTCAAATGTTTGAGACAAAAACTTTAATTTTTCCACTTCATCATGTCCCATCTTCTTGACAGTTAGCAGAGAGGAAACTCATAATAATGGTAAAAATACTAGCTAAGAGGAGTTAGTGGTAGAGTTAGAAAACTATGTTGTGTGCCCTGGCCGGTTTGGCTCAGTGGGTAGGGCGTCGGCCTGCGGACTGATGGGTCCCAGGTTCAATTCCGGTCAAGGGCATGTACATGTACCTTGGTTGCGGGCACATCCCCAATAGGGGGTGTGCAGGAGGCAGCTGATCGATGTTTCTCTCATTGATGTTTCTTACTTTCTATCCCTCTCCCTTCCTCTCCATAAAAAATCAATAAAATATATTTAAGAAAAAAGAAAACTATGTTGTGAATAGTAAACTTCAGCCTATTTCCAGAAGTGGTTCGAAGGGGAGATTCTGCTGCTTTGAAACTCATAGTCATGGGTCAGCCAAGGAAACAGAACTTATTTATATATGTCAAGCAGAGAAGGATTTCATACAGGGAATTGGGTTACAATTGGTAAAAGGCCTGGAGGAGCAAATCCAGATCAGGGACTACAGGAAATACGATGGCCACAGCCGGAGTGTGTGCTCATCTGTCCCAGTGCTGTCCGTTCAGTCACTGCAGGGCAGCTGGCTCGCTGCTGCTGTCACTGCAGGGGCCCGTGTTCTAGCACTCTGCAGGAATCCGCTGCTGGTATTGTGGCCAAAGGCAAATGGACTCTACCATCCTATTATAGCTCAGTGTCCCTCATGAAAAGAATCCAAACCTAGAATCTTGCTAGCAAAGGAGTCTGAGAAATGTTCCCAGGCTGCAAGCCCCTATGATAGGGTTAGAGCTTTAGAAAAATAGGGATGGTACTAATGAACATACATGTTTAGTTGATTTACATTTTAAAGTTTCTCTTTATTATATAACGTGTTGTCTGGTAAACAAGATTCTATGCTGCTTGAGGGTAGGAATTGGGTTCATGTTCTTTACAACTCCACAAAGCATAGCGTAGAACCTGTGCTTGCTTAGTGTTCTTTTCACCTTCAAATGAAAGAGTGATGTTATTTACCTCTGGTTGGTTCCAGAGCCATCAACTAAAGAATGTGGGCACCCTCTTTAATCCCTGGTGCAAAAGCCAGAGAAATTTAAGATTATGTTCCATGGACTCCTGAGATAGGTATTCAGTATATATCACATTTATCTACTTTTTAAAGAACAGTTATCTTTCTTACAAGATGAAGATTTTGGAGGCAAAAGCATGTACAGTTAGGTCAATTAGTAGTTCCCAAGTGACTTCACATCTGTTTAGGGGACTGTTTTGTGCATTTCCTACTTAGAGGGGAAATTTCTCACCCTTCCAGAAGTAGTAAAAAAAAATCAAAGCATTCTGCAGTTAAAAAAAAAAACACACACCAAAAAAACCTCTCTTATTTCTAAGTATAAAAAATAATTTTTTAAAAGTGTAAACCAAAAGAAGTCACATAAAACGTGACAACTTAAATACTGTAGAGATTTGGCATATTTCCAGCTGGCCTGTTTTCAGTCTTTTTCTGTATGGTTTGTTTGCATAGATTAGTGAATCTTCATGAAACTTTTTACTGCTGTGTAATATTTCACTAATTAGATATACCATGATTTACATTCCCTATTGTGATCAGTTTTTTTTTGCCATTATAAATAATACTCCATGACATATTGTGCCTAAGAAATTTCATGTTGGTCATTATTTCCTTAAGACAAAGTTCTAGAAGCAGAGCTACTGGGATCAAGTAAAAGAAGCAAGTGTGCAGTTCAATGAGTATAATTCCCTCATAGGCAGCACCTGAATCATTGCCAGGACCTTGGAGACCACCCTCATGCCTTCCCTAATGCTAGTTTTGCCAGATGTTAAGGTGTAATAAATAGAATATCATTGTATTTTTTGGAGCCTGCCTCCCACCACACACACACTCAACACCATGTTTGAGAGGTCTAAAGATGTGGGATCACATTTATTTTAGTCACTATATAAAGTTCTATGATATGAATATAGACTATCCACTCTACTGTTAATGGGCATACATGGTTTCTAGCTTTTGGTATCATGAGTAATGATGTTGTGAACATTTTTACACATATATTTTGATAGATATGCATGTACAGTTTGGTTAGATATGTACACATCCACACAAACACACATGCCCTCTGAGTGAAATTGCTGGGTTATGACGTTTTCATCTATTCAATTTTTATAGGCATTACCAAACAGATTTGGAAGCTAGTTGTGCCTTTTTATTAGCACTAAAAGTGCATGACGTTTCCTATTGCTCTACATCCTCGTCAGCATTTGGCGTTATCAGACTTGTTCATCTTAGTCATTCTGGTGGGTGTGTAGTAATATCTCATCATTGATTTAATTTACATTTCCCTCTAATAGCTAATGAAGTTGACAGCCTTTTCTTATGCTTAGTAGACATTTCATTACCCTCTTTCTGAAGAACTTATTCAAATTTCTTGCCCATTTTTTATTGAATTTAATTTTACTTTTTCGACTTATAAGAGTTCTTTGTCTACTTTGAAAGTGAGCCCTTTGATAGTTATGTGTTTTACAAATATCTTTGCCCACCCCAGTTTGCCTTTCTGCTCTCATAATGGTGCTTTTTGATGAACGGGAGATATTAATATTAATGTCCTCAAATCCATCAGTCTTTTTCTTTGTAATTAATGCCATTCGTGTGCTGTTTAAGCAATTTTTTTTTCTACTCCCAAATCCTAGAGCTATTCTCTGATGTTTTCTGGAGACTTTATTGTTTTATCTTTCACATGTAGATGTACAATCCACTCAGAATTGACTTTTACGCATGCTGGGAAATAAAGGGCTGTCCCCAGATGGGTATAAAAATCGAACCAGACGCTTGTTGAAAATACCATTCTTTCCCAAATGTCCTGCAGGGCTACCTTCATCATAAATCAACCTCCCATATTTGTGGGCTCCTTCTCATCTCAGGGTAGCACATGAAATGCTATTTATGACTCACTTCTCAAAAGGCTGGTTATCTCTACTGCTCTCCTGCCCTCCGGCTGGGCTCCATACATTGGTTATCTTTGCAACGTTTTACCGCAGGAGGTTAGTTGGAATATCAGTACATACCTCTCAGACCCAAAATATGTAGTGTTACCACTTCTGCCTGGTTCCTTTTGAATTTTACTTGCATTCAGGTTATGTCACCGTATTATCTAAAAACGATGAACATAGTAGGCTTCTTTAACAGTTCTGTAACCTGTGTGCTGTGTGATTCTTGAAATTAGTTCTTATTATTCATTATACATGTAGGGACTCAAAAAATTTCAAGTCATAACTCTTAGCTATTAGTTACTTCTCTCCCCGACCCCCTGCCAACTTTTCATCAGAACTGTCTCAAAGAAGAAAGATGGACTAATTTAATGTGATTGTGCCTTCCCATTACCTCTTTTCATGGTTTGTTTGTTAAAGGCAGTTCGCAGTCAGTAAAATTATCAACAGTGAAAGAGGAAGGGATCCTTGTGAACAGCTGGTGAGGAAAAGGAGCAGAGAATTTGACTAACCCACAAAATAATTAGCCTGTCCTTAAATATGCTCTGGCCAGCTTTGAGAGTAGGTTAGGAATGCTAAGGAGGGTTTATTTTATGAAACTGACATTAAAATTAATCTATTTCATGGCTATATTTGTATTCTCTCATTTTGCTTTTGGAAACCTTCAGGTAGCCTTTCTCACAAGCAAGAATTAATGTTTCATTTCTTCTCATATCCTGAAAACAAAGCTTCAACAACAAAACATTGTCCTGAATTTGCTACATTTAAAAAATAATGTGGGATATTAAATAGAAGCAGGGATAAACATTGCACATAGTGCTTTAAAAAGAATCATTAACATCTTTTACTCGGAACTATTCGGCCACTGTGCACGCATACTTTTGCTAAAGGTTAACTAAATTGTTTAG
Organism: Myotis lucifugus; assembly: GCF_000147115.1. NCBI lineage: Eukaryota > Metazoa > Chordata > Mammalia > Chiroptera > Vespertilionidae > Myotis > Myotis lucifugus. Next base: position 1,135,941 of record NW_005871170.1, on the reverse strand, counting down.
ACATCTTTAATGGTTGGACATCCATATGCTGGTATGTACCCAGCTGATTAATGTGCTACGTTTCTGGAGGAAATTCCTTTAATTGTGTATTATGCACAGAGAGTGGCTAATTTTATGAAACAAAATTACTCTATGAAATTCTTGGTAACCCAGGGAGTGAACAAATACCAATCTGTACAAGGAAAAAAGAAAAAAAAGAGCTCTTGATTCTTTGAAATGAAGAGGAACTTAGTTCTGCAACTACTATTAATATAACCCTGGCAATTTATGTCACTGTTTTGCCTTTTATTTGCTCCTACAACTGCATAGCAGTGCTTCGAGGACAGGGATATTATGTTTTTAAAAAGAAGGAAGCAGAAGCTTAGGGTTTTCAAGAACTTGGGCCCAGAGGCATCAACTGAAAAGCTCCTAATAACAACATCGAAGGTTTATTGAGTGCTTTTTGTTTTCTAAGAACTTTCCTAAGTGCTTTGCACATATTAAATTTTTAAATCTTCACATTAGTTCTATTAGGGAGGTACTATTATTATCCCTGTTTTACCCATGGGGATATGGAGGCATGAAGATAAGTAGCATAGTCCAAGGTCCTGGGTAACTGCAGAGGCGGATATAAACCCAACCTGGACTATACCACTATTCTAACTGGCTGGGACACATGCATTTTTTAAAATTGAAGAATAATTGACTTACAGTAGTATTAGTTTCCGGTGTACAGCATAGGGATTCAACATTTGAGTATCTTGTGAAATGATCACCACAATGTCTAGTTACCATTTGTCACCATACAAAGTTAATACACTAAAATGGACTATATTCCCCACGCTGTGCATTACATCTCTGTGACTTACTTTATATCTGGATGATCATACCTCTTGATCCCTCTCACACATTTTATCACCCACCTTCCACCCCACAACCACCAGTCTGCTCCCTGTATCTATGAAATGAGTCTGGTTGAATTTTGTTTATTAGATTCTACATATAAACAAAATCATGTGGCATTTTTCTTTTTCTGCCTCACTTATTTCACTTGGCATAATACTCTCTAGGTTCATCCATGTTGTCGCAAATCGCAAGATTTCATTCTTTGTATTGCTGAGTAGTATTCCTGTGAGACACACACACACACTACATCATCATCTTTATCCATTTATCCATTGATGGACACAGATTGTTTCTATATCTTGGCTATTGTAAATAATGCTGCATATATATTTACAAATAAGGGTGCATATATCTTTACAAATGGGTGTTTTCTTCTTCTTTTTTTTCTTTTTTTTTTCAGATAGGTACCCAGAAGTGGAATTGCTGGATCGTGTGGTAGTTCTATTTTTAACATTTTGAGGCACCTCCATACTGTTTTCCATAGTGGCTGCACCATTTTACATTCCCATCAGCAGTGCATGAGGGTTTTCTTTTCTCCACAGCCTCACCAACACTTCTTTCTTGTCTTTTTGATACCAGTGAGGTGATATCTCCTTATGGTTTTGATTTTCGTTTCCCTGATGGTTAGTGATGTTGAGCATCTCTTCATGTGCCTATTTGCCATCTGGGTGTCTTCTTTGTAAAAATGTATATTCAGATTCTCTGTTCATTTTTTAGACTGATTTTTTTTGTTGTTATTGGGTTGTATGCATTTTAAAATATATTTTGGATGTTAACCTCTTGTTCAAGATGATTTGCAAATATATTCTCCTTTTCAGGAGGTTGCCATTTTGGTTTGCTGATAATTTCCTTTTCTGTGCAGAACTTTTCAGTATGATGTAGTCCTATTGGTTTACTTTTGCTTTTGTTGCCCTTGCATTTGGACTTAAATACAAATGGAAGACAGTATGGAGTTTCCTCAAGGTGTTTACTGCCTATGTTTTCTTCTAGCAGTTTTATGGATTTAGGTCTGAAATTCAAGTCTTTAATCCATTTTGAGTTAATGTTTGTACATGGTGTAAGATCATGGTCCACTTTCATTCTCTTGAATGTGGCTGTCCACTTTTCTCAACACCATTTATTGAAGAGACTGTTCTTTCCCTATTGTATATTCTTGGCTCCTTTGTTGTAAATTAATTGACATATATGGATGGGTTAATTGTTGGGCTTTGATTCTGTTCCATTAACCTCTGTTTCTGTTTTTATAACAATAACTAGATGCCCAGTGCATGAAATTCGTGCACTGGTAGGGTCCCTAGGGGCTGCTGGCTGCTGACCCCTGGCCGGGTACTCCTTCTCTTTCCCCGGCCACCTGCTGTCTCCGCTGGCCGGGGGGCCTCCCTCCCTTCCCCCAGCAGGTCCCACCCCCTGGTTGAACTCCCAGAAGAACTCAAGGTTGAGGGGACAATTTGCATACTACGCTTTTATTATATAGGATGTAATTTTAATTAACATAGCTTTGTGGTATAGTTTGAAATCAGGGAGTGTGATACCTCTTTCTCAAAACTGCTTGGTAACTTGGGGTCTTTTGTATATCCCTACAAATTTTAGAATTATTTGTTCTAGTTCTGTGGAAAATGCCATTGGAATTTTGATAGAGATTGCATTGAATTTGGAGATTGCTTTAGGTAGTATAGCTATTTAACAGCATTATTTCTTCTAATCCATGAGCATGCAGTAGCTTCTCATTTATTTGTGTCTTCTTCAAAATCTTTCATTGTCTTGTTTTCAGTCTAAATGTTTTTCACCTCTGTTATTAGCATTATGTCATCTGCAAATGAATCCATGCTTTTGACTCCACTTTTAGGGTTCTTGCTGCTTCACAGTGGTGCCACATAATAATATTGCTGGTGATGATTTTTGTGGATTGAGATACCCTACTCTTAAATCCTGAATTGGAGTTCCGGGTCCTGACTCTGAATCACTGTGTCTGTTCCATTCCCAGCATGGTGGTAGGGATATTTTAGTTGACAATCTCAGGGAAAAGAGGTCAGTGTCCCTGACTAAATAGTCAGGAGTTGCATGCTTTAAAAATTCTTGTGGCACATCGGTTGAAAATCACTGTTCTAGAAAGTTCTGTTGGACAGCTGTAGTCTAGAGGTTTGCTTGGATTTGGGTTCATTTTTTTTTTCCCGAGGAGTGAGAATTATTTATCTGTGATATTTTGTTCATCCATTCAAAGGCTTGTGATGTCCAGTTATCTTTCTTTTTATAATTGTAGCAGCCTCTGATGATCATTATCCAGATACATTATTTCATTGGCGTTTTCAAACTGGTGATGCACTAATTCCTCAATTATTTGCTGTGATACTTCAATAAAGAGAAACTATGTCATTTTAAATTTTATTGGCATAAATGGTCAGGTACTCTCTTACTTGTAATCTCTGCTGTGTCTTTTATCATTTCTGATATTGTTGTTTGCTCCTTTTCTTTTTTTATTACCTTCTCAGAGGGTTATATATCTTAATATTTAAAAATAACATTGGCTTAATTAGTCATCAAATATTGTTTTTACTCACATAGTTTTTCTTTATCATTTCCTTCCTTCTACTTTGTGAATAGTATTTTCTTTTTCATCTTAAGTTGGATAATTAGCTCATTAGGTTGGATTCTTCTCTTCCCATATAAATACTTTTTATTTTCTGTTTTAATAATAAATTTTGAGAACAAGCTCTGCATGAAATGGACTCCGAATTTTTATTAAGACATCATTTATGACAGTACAGAGTCAATTTTAGTAACTGCTTTATGTGTATTAGAAAATCACAGATACACTCTACTTGCTGACTGCAAGTTTCTAAATGTATTTATTGAATAGTTAATTTTGTTTAATTCTCAACATCATTACTAATATTTTACCTCTTGATTTACAGTGTTCAACATAGGTGTGTGAACATCTCATTAGAATTTTGGATTGACAAAATCTCCTAATTCCATTAGTTTTTGTTTTTCACTTTTAAGGCTTTATTATTTAAAATACACAAGCAATAGATGGTTACATATTCATGGATTTTTTATTGTTATGGCAAGTTGTTCTTTAACCTTTAGGTGTTTTTGCCTTAAATTCTACTTTTTCTGATGTTGATATTACAACAGCCTTACTTTCAGTTATTATTTGCCTCATATCTTTTTTAATCCTTTATATTTAGTCTTTCTTGGAGTGTTTTAGATTCCTCTCTCTCTCTCTCTCTCTCTCTCTCTCTCTCTCTCTCAATCCTCACCTGGGGACATGGTCATTGATTTTGTTGTTGTTAATTCTCACCCAAAGATATTTTTCCCATTGATATTGAGAGACAGAGAGAGAGAAACATCCATCAGTTGCCTCATCTATGCTCCCGGACGAGGGGTCAAACCTGCAGCTGGGTATGTGCCCTGATCAGGAATTGAACCCAAGACCTTTTGGTGTGTGGGGCGGTTCTCCATCCAACTGAGCCACACTATCCAGGGCTACATTTCTCTTCTTAAAGTCTCCCTGAGATTTTCTTTCAGTAGGTGCATTTTATGAATTTAACCTTATTGTGATTATATGTGTATTTTGATTTATTTCCACCCTGTTACAACATATTTAGTGAGTCCTATTTACCTTTTTTTCTCCTAGTTTCTTTATTTCTCATTTCCTGATAATGGTTCCATAAAACTTCGTCTAATATTTCCCCCCCCCCCCCACACACACACACTTGCTGGATTGGAAGGCACAAATGAAATTTCTAATGTTTTTCAGTGATTGCTTTTAAGTGTTTAAGATCCAATGTTTTATGGAAACATAAATTGTTCTAATAAAATATATAGTTATTCAGTATGTTTAGTACTATCCTCCTGACTATGAAAAGGACTGTAGCATTAGTACCCACTAAATAACCCCATCTTGGCTTTGTGGCCTAAAGTTTTAACTTTACCCCTTTTAACATAAAAAATTGGTTACGTTCTCAGTCGATTAATCACATTTGCTGGTACTTTATCAATTTCTTTGTTTGTTGTTTCTTATATTCCCATGCATTTAAAAAAATTCTTTATGTCACTTTTTATGCTACTGAAGTACATCCTTTAATATTTTGCTTTTTGTTTGCCATCACTTTCCTAGGTCTTTTTCCCCTTTTCCTGAAATTGAACTTTAAAAAAAATTGGTATATAATATTTGATACATACGATTAATACACACACCTGCACATGTACTGTATAGGTAAGTTGTATGTTATAACTTACCTATAGTAAATAAATGCCAATTAATTCACCACAGGCATTTCCAATGCACTTCACTTTACCTGTGTATATATAAACCACTTACTTCCTCCCCAGAGAAAATCACTAATCTGAATTTAGTATTTCTCACTTTTGCTTTTAAAGAAACACACATTGGGTTTTAAAAAATAAGTTTAATATATTTAGATTTGTTTGTATTTGAATTATGTAAAAAATATTATCACATTATAGGTAGTCTTTTTGTGACTAGCTCTTTATTCAAGATCATGTTTCTAAGATTCACTAGTGTTATCTGGAGCAGCTATTTTTCTGTTGTAGCTGTGAATAATATTACATCATTGGCATACATGACAGTATATTTATCCATTCTCCAACTAGTGGACTTTTGTGGTTTACTTTTTGCCATCAATAATGGTGCAGCTATGAACACTCTTGTACAAGTCAACTGATGCACACATTCAAGAGTTTCTCTAGGGCACCTTGGAGTGGAACTGCTGGGTGTGGACTCTGCCATCAGGCATAGCTCACAAACACCATTGGCTTAGGGAGCTCGGATTCCAGCATCCTGTGGCTTAGCCCTTCTTGCTAGTTGGCATTTCTGGTCTGTTTCTGGTCCATGAAAATGTTTGTGATTTTTGTCCTTGGGTACTTACGTTTCTTTTATTCTTTGCAATGGGTTTGGAACACTGAGATGTGTCACTTGTGAACTTAAGGCCTGTCATGATTTGAACTCATGATCATTTTTTTCTTACATGTTAAGTGGTCGGTGTGGAGACATTTTCTGGAATTATAAGGTTGTGTCCTTCATATGGTGAAGTAGCTAGAGTTTTCACAAACTGTGTTTTTGTCTGTAAGGAATAAAGAGAAGCAGCTTTACTATTCTGAGTTAAGTATATATCACTGTTGTTCAGCCGAGGGTGATTTTGTTTCCAGGACATTTGCCAATGTCTGGAGACATTTCTGATGGTCACAAATAACAGTTGAAAATAAAAACATAAACTGATGAACAAAAACAGATCCAGAGACAGAGAATCATTGATCAGAACATCAAACCTCAGAGGGAAGGCAGGGGAGGGTGGGGGTAAGGGGGAGAGATCAACCAAAGGACTTGTATGCATGCATATAAGCCTAACCAATGGACACAGACAACAGTGGGGTGAGGGCATGAGTGAGGGGGTAATGGGGGGATAAGGACACATATGTAATACCTTAATCAATAAGGAAATTTAAAAAATAGATAAAAAAGAAAATACAATACTTGCATCTAGTGTCTGGAGGTCATGGGTGCTGCTAAACATCCTACAGGACAATGAGCAGGACAGCCCCCCACAACAAAGAATTAATTGGGCAGATGTATCAATAGGGTAAAGGTAAGAAACCCTGCTGGACATAATGGTGATCCATCATTGTGTCCTGCAAGTACCAACACTAATATTTCATGTAGTCAACATTTTTTGCTTTTTTTTCTCCTGCCACATCTTAGGAAGTGTGCCTTTGGAATGTCTGCATAATAAAGCGAATGAATGAGTTGTATAGTTTCAATGAAGTGTTCAATTAGTGTGAAATGAAAGATTAATTATCAAGAAGTAACATGGGCTGATCCACTCAGTTGTATGAAAAAAGCCGGGTTTAATTTCTATTAATACCTGTAAATAAAAATTTGTAAGCGTTGGTGGGTATTTTTCCTCTCCTGAGCCTCTTAGGACCACAGAGCTTTCCAGTCATCTCAACTCTTAATCAGGACTGATGGGGAGGGAGGCATTCGCATACACATCAGGAATAGTTGAGGGGGGATTTGGTCCATGGATTTCCCTGAATTTGGGGAAAAGAATCGGACATACCTCCCACTACTCGATTGGCCCAGCTCACAATGGGGCTCCCCAATAAATGCTGATGAACAGGAACTCCTGTCGTGGGATTTGCTTCCTTTCTGTTCCAGGTCTCCCTGAGTCCACCAAGTGCTGAAACCTGAGAGTGGGCTCTGACAAAGGGAGTGAAGGAGGGGGATGGAGGAGGAAAAGGCAGATAACAGCAAAGTGTAATCAGCATTTTATTACCGTTCTCAGGAAGTAGGAATAGGGGGGAAAAAGTAGGTTGGAGCAAGGAAAGTTAATTATGTGAGGTTATTTGACAGGAAATTACTAAATACAAACAGACAGAAGAAACACATTTTAAAGCAGGGTAGGAAATCTCAAGTTACTTCACTGTGTGTATTCAAAACCCCAAAGCAAATTCTCAAAATAGCAGTTCAAACAAAAGCTATCTTATCTGATAAAAGTATTTCAAACACAAAGGGAAATTTATATATTGGACAGGCAATCTTAAAATAAACCGATTTTGTTGATAGCACAGTGAATTTAATGGTGGGAAACCCCCCTCAGATGTCTGCATTTATGCTGTAAATGTTATGAATTTATTTTGAATCTGGCATTTCGGTTCTATAAAGGTGTGTCTGTCTGTGTATGTGTGTCACCCTGGAAAATTATGCGTGTGTGAAATGAAATGAAAGTACCTATATGTATGCTGCTTTCAGTATTAAATTTTTAAAAAGTTCATTCTTAATAGTATTTCCAGGAGAGCATTATGTCAATAAAGCACAAAGAATTGAAAAGTGTTGTCTAAAAAGTTTATTTACAGAGCTCACATATTTTAAATGTTTTTAATTATTTTGAAATGTATACAATATTATTTGTTGTTCCTTTTCAACAGTTGGGAAAGTCTGCAGAATTTTTTAAAATTAGCCACACATATTTGGTAGTGTTTTTCTTTAAAAGACTAAGTGGTTAAGGAGCAGGACTTTTCCTACCCTTAATTACTTCTGGTTCGCTAATGGGCTACTGCTGAGCAGTCATTGTTAAAGGCTTAGAAAGGAAGGCCAAGTGGCTGTTGAATTTCTGGACCTTTTATTTAAGGCTGCCATCCACCCCTTCCCCCCTTAAAACGTATATACACACATGTGTGTGTTTATTCATTTACATTCATGTGTGGATTTTCTAAGGAAATGTAGAAGAAGAAAGTCTATTTTCTAGCTCTCTATTGTGGGATTTTTCTAAAGATTTTTAAAAATAGTTGAGCTATTGAAGAGTCATGTCATAGAAGCAGTGTCTGGGTGAATGTAAAATTGCACAGTCTGTGGATAAAGTTACACATTCCAAGTTCAAAGAAAAAGCAATATTTTGAAAACATAAATGGAGCTCAAAGTCTGCATTCCTTTTAAAAGGCCAACACCTGTGGAAGGAATGCAGGTTGTTTCCACTTGACCTTCAAGTATGGAGCTGGGCGAGGTGCTTTAGATCTGATGGTGGTCGAGTAGGAGTGCCACTCTATACAGCAAGGTCTCCCGGGGCAGCACCTGTCCTGTCTGTTGTCAGGAAGGGGAAATATGGCAACAGTCAGGAATAGTTAGAGAGTGCCTCCTAACCCCTGCTTTGAAGAGCTTGCTTTGTATGCCACAAAGTCCCACGGTGATGGATGAGTGGGTGTAGATAATGTGAAATAAGCCATAACCCCTCCAAGCAATCAGGCTTGCATTTTGCAAGTCCTGGGAAACCCCGGACAAACAGTATGAGTACACTTAGGCTGAGTCCTCTGTGAGTAGTAGTTGAAGATAAAGACATCATTGATGTTCCAGACAGATTCCCATCATGCATAAATCATTCCTTAGGATGGAATCAGCTGCCTTGAGTGGTGCTTCGACTCCTTGAGGCTGCTCACATTAGTTCTGCAGTTTATGGTGGTGTCTGAAGGACTAAATGCACAATTCAACATTGGGAAGAAAGTTACTCATAGAACGTTCTCTTTGAATAAGGTTTTTATAAGTGCATACAACTTTTGATGGGAAAGTATATTGGTCGGGCTCATTTGTTGTTTATTCATTCATTCTGTAGTTGTTTATTCAACAAGTATTTCTTAATTGCCTCCTGTGTGCCAGGATCTGTTCTCAAGGCTGGGAATACAGTGTTGAGCCATAGCTGACATTGTCCCCTCTTAGAGCACATAGTTGACTGTCATGTAGTCATGCCTCCTCTACAATTGGGCTTTGTGATCTTGGGCAAGTGACAAGTTCTCTCTACCTCAGTTTCTTTGTATAAATTAAATGTTATTTTTTTTCCCAGTTGGCCCATAAGATCCTGTTCAGAGCTAATATTTTCTGGATACATACTTTTTCCCCCCTTTTCTTTTAATTTTTATTGTTTCAAGTACGACATAGGTCCTTTTATCCCCATGGCTTTCTTAGTTTGGTGTTCTAGCAAGTGACTGAATATGGTGGTTCTGACTAGATAGGTATATTCAGATCCGAGTCATTGATTGCATTTCCATGTGAAAATATACTTTTTCTGAGTATATCCCGCGTTTGTATGTGCCAGCTGTTTAAATGTCAACATGTGCACGCAGTTTCTGAAAACTCACCATTATTTTAAAGAGAAAGCATAGATTCCCATTTTTGCTGGGAACATTTCAACAGTTTTGAAGCTTGATCTTCAAACACAAAGGATCATTGTCATTAATATTCTGCCGAGACACTAGCCCAGGGCAGTTGAGTTGTGTTTAGTTGAAATTCAGTGCTAACAAAACTGTGCTTGGGATAGGGTTGTTAAAGTTTGTTGTTGTTCACAATTTAATGTTATTGGTAATGCTGATGAACTCAACCATTGATTATATGACCTGATTTTGTAAATAAAGTTTATTGGGACACTTCTTTACGTATTATCTATGGCTATACAGACATAATTGTGAAGGTGGGAAAAGGTCCGTGTGGCTCATAAAACCAAAATTTTTTAGTGTTCAAAAAAATGTTATTTTAGTCAATGATCAAAGAGAGAGAAAGAGAGAGAGAGAGAGAGAGAGAGATCGATCAAATTGTTATTCCACTTATTTTATGTTTTCATTGGTAGATTCTTGTATGTGCCCTGACCAGGGATCAAACCTACCACCTTGGCCTAACAGGACAACACTCTAACCACCTGAGCTACCAGGCCAGGGAATATTTAGTATTTTTAATAGAAAGTTTGCTGATGCCTGGATTATAGAATATACTTGTAGAATTTAAAATCTCAAGCTCCTAAAGTTGTGTGTGACCATAATGTACTTTTTTTTTTCTTTCAGGAAACGTAGTTTATATGCCCCCCCCCCCCCCCAGTATGCTTGTGAGAAATGAGCCTTGTTAATTTGTAACTTCTTTGAGATAGCAGAATTTGATAACTATATACCCCACAATTTTAATCTTTTGGGGGGGACTTTTAGTTTCCATGAGTTGGATCCACAGTGGCCTTATTTACTTTAAAAACTGGAAACCTTATTGCTAAAGCATTTTTATTCTGTTAAACAATTGGTCCTATGGAGCTTCAGATCCTTGCTTTCTTCACATTTCAGCTGTGAGGAGAGATTAGAGAAAATTTCAGCAGTGCATAAGCACTCAGAGATACAGTTATAATCTTTCCTACAGTTTTCCTGTGCAGTTTTCGGGGCCTTAGGGCTGATGGGTCTGGCCCACAGGAGTGCTGAAGTCAACATTTCAGAAAGCTGGCCTCAGTCTCAATCCAGACCATTCATCCAGAGGGCTAGGCCCCAGGTCTGGAGTGTAAACACAATGTTATACAACTAGGACTGCTGAGCACCCTCGGAGGAGGACCTCTGGAGTTGCTCCCCAGCATTTTCTCAGGGGCTCAGGAGGGGCTGTGTAGACATCTCAGCTTCATTTTGAAAGGATTCACATGTCTACCACAACAGAATACATCCCATTAAGGGGAAAATAAAGAAGTTTTAGAATCCAGCAGCGCTGCTTTTATGGGTTCAAATTTGCCTATGACTTGTCCTAGCACATAATTTCTGAATAAATGTTGGTTTATTTAAAGTACAGGCTCTCTGGTATTTGAAGTGAACCAATGTAACATTTGTTTGGAAATTTCATGTTTACAACCATATTACCGAAAATTCTTAGTTTACTCCATCAACATTTAATGAGTGCCTCTTATACACTAAACATTTCCTGACTTCTTGGGGCTTACATTCTATTGGGAATGACTGATAGGTAAAATACTCTCCTAAAAAAGGAAGAGATGCCCAATAAGGCATGCACTTGGACCCTAAGCATGTGATGAGGAGGGGGATGGAGACAGGGCCGTTCTGAGAGGGTTCCCAGAGCAGGAGAATTTATTCCGACTCATCCCTGGGGATATTCTTTTCTTTAGAAGGGAATACATACAGTGGTCCCCCCTTAGCCACGGTTTTGCTTTCCGTGGTTTCAGTTTCCCTCCCTCAGCTGCCGTCTGAAAACATTAAATGGAAAATTCTAGAAATAATTCATAAGGTTTATATTGCACTCTGTGCTGAGTAGTGGGATTAAATCTCCCGCATCCCACTCCATCCTGCCTGAGATGTGACTCACCCCTTTGTCTGGTGTCTCCACACTGTATATGCTCCCCCACCTGTTAGTTCGGAGCTGTCTTGGTTATCAGATGGACTGTCTCTGTGCGGAAGTGCTGTGTCCCAGTAATCCTTATTTTACTTAATATTGCCCCAAAGCACAAGAGCAGAGGTGCTGGCAATTTGGATATACCACAGAGAAGCCATAGGCACTTCCTTTAAGTGAAGAAGTGAGTGCAGTACAATGAAACATTTTGAGAGACCACATCACCTAACCTTTATTACAGTATATTTATTACAGTTATAATTGTTCTACTTTATCATTAGTAACCTCTTTCTGCGCCTAATTTATAAATTAAACTTATCGTAGGTTTATATGTGTCGCCAAAAAACATAACATATATAGGGTTCTGCATTGTCCTTAGATTCAGGCATCCACTGGGCATCTTGGCACATGTGTCCTGCAGATAAGCAGGAACTAGTACACGTATAAAGCACTTATACAGGCTTCTAGGACAGGCGTGGGGGCAGAAGGATCTTGGGGCGTCTCCACCCACCACAGTCCAACTGCACAGTTTTTTCCTCGGCCTGGCCCTGCCTCTGAGGTCGAGACATGTGCGAGGACAGGTTGTGTAAGACAGACAGCTTCCATCCTAAGCATGAAGCAGGGGGAGGGATACACTGTGAAACACACCCAGTCGCCCCAGCCATCACAGTGCCTCCCCCCCCCGGCCCTCTCCCCCCCCCCCCCCCCCCGCTGTTTTGGATGGATTCTGCTCCTTGCCCTGGCCCTTCATAGACTCTCTTCCTTCTTCCCAGGAGATTTTATAATTAAATGAGATAAAGGCAGGAAATCTGTAATAAGTACTAACTTCCATGTATGCCAGGTTTTTTTTTTTTTTAAAAATGCATGCAAAAAAAACCCCAACCCAGGAGGCAAACCCAGTCTGGTGGGAAGAGATCAAAGGGCAGCCGCGTGACCCGCTGGCAAAGGGCTCTTTTCCCAGGAGGCCCACATCCTGCCCTTCAGCGCGGACAGCGGAGGAGGAAGTGGTGTGCAGCGGCCTGGGTCTGAGCGAGGGCGGTTCTCAGGGACCTGGTCCCAGTGCCCGGGCTCCAGGAGCGTGCCCGTGAGTATGGGAAGGGCCAGCACACAGCTCCTTGTATTCATAAACACGGCTGCGGGAAGCGCGGTTTTAAATTACCACTCCCACCGCTGAACCCCCCTCTCGCCTCCCCCCTTTAATCCTGCAGAGATGTCAGGCCCAGATAGACCTTGGGTGGGGGACAGGCGGGGAGAGCCCTTTCTGACAACCCCCTATCGAATAGCCAGAGAGCCTGCGGATTGGGTTGCAACAGGAATACCCTAATCTTGATCTCATTGTTTTTCCTCTCCCTGAGAGGGTGGGATTGGGTTTGGAGGTGGCTGGAGAGTGGGCACTGGAGTTGCTGACACCATGTAAGGAAAACCTCCAAGGCTGCTTACTCCCATTTGGAGGGCTCAGCAAAAGGGCCGGCGAACAAGCCGGCCTCTGTTTTCTAATCCTTCCCGCTTCTGCTGGCGAATCCTACAAAGGCAGGCAGGCCGGCCGGCAGCTGCGCGGAGGCGCTGTGCTGCTCTGGGGAAGGGAAGCTGAGTGTCGGCTTTGCTGGGCTCTGAAATTATTACCTGTGAGTGCAAGCAGGCCAGGCCGCTGCAGCCAGACCTGGGGGTGTGGGGACCCCTCCCCTGCCGGGCTGTCAGCGCTCTCAATGTCCACAGCAGGGGATTTATGCCTCCTCCCTGGCCTTGCAAGGCTTCTGAGGATATACTTAGCCATGACAATGCTGGTTTGGGAATTTCCCTAGGATGGGCCAGGACTTGTTTCCAAAATAACACCTTTCAAAGCATGCAGAGACTTAGAAATTAGATAATTGTGTGATATTTATAAAATGAATTACGTTGTGTTAACAAAGTCAGGACAGCTGTTTCTGATGCTGAAGTAAATAACACCTTATGATTCATTAAGGTTGGGGGCAAAGAGGCTTTTTAAAAAGTTGCTACTTTCCAGCTGAGTCTTTGCAAAAAAAAAATTGAGACAGCTCACAAAGTAGGTAATACAGTTTCAAGTTAAAATGTTTATGTCTGCGTGTGCATGGCATGATTACGTTGTCCTATTTCACTCGTAAAACACTTAGTGAGCATCTAAAATATGCTTATACATGTATGCAGAGAGACACAGAGATAATACTTTACTGCTCCCGTCCTCCATGAATTCCCAGCCTAGTGAGGGAGACAGATGTATAAACAGATAATTGCAATTCAGTGAACTAAGTGCTAACAGAAGGATAAAAGGAATGCTATGATGGTGTGAGGGGTATATCCATTTGCAGTGCAAATGGAAAGGAGGGAACAGCTACACACAGGAAGTGACATTTGAGCAGGATTTGATGGAGGAGGGGTCACTTCGAAAGCAGAGAAGGATGTGGCCTTCTTTCGGCTCCTCTTCTTCACCAGCCTCCTCTTCCCTCAGGGCCTTTGCACATCCATTCACCTCTGTCTGGAAAGCTGCTCCCATCGCTCTTCCTCTGTTCAGTCCTTTAAATCCCAATTCCTGTGTCACTTCCTTGGCAAGCCTGACTTTCTAAGTCAGATCCTCTTATGAGTGCTCACTCATCACGCACTCTCCCTCTGAGCAGTTACCACAGCTGCGCTTTCACACTATCTGCATGGTTATTTGAGTATCTGTTTTTCCCACTAGGCAGAGACTGGGTCTTTTGGTTCCAGTTTGTTTCTTGACGAAAGACATACTTGTTGAATGAATTAGATGAAGATGCAGGTGTGAAATAAACGTGTATTCAGACAGCAGCAAGTAGCTAGGAATGCTGGCTCTTGGGGTATGTGAATTGTGAGAGGCAGAGGATTGAGTCATTTCAGGAACTTGGACGATCTGACTTGTTTATGTGCTAGCTCATTTAATGTTTTTCAGCATAAAAATACCTTTTTTAAGATCTGTCTCTTAATTATTCCATTATTAAGTTGAAGGTGACGTATTAAAAATATAAAAGTGGTTGTTTGCATGTGGTTTGGGGGCTCAACTATACTTTTTAAAAATTATAATTAAGGTGTACCATTCAGAGAGAAAAATACACAATGCATCGTCGCACAGCTAGATGAATTACGACAAGGTGAACGTATATGTAACTCCCACACAAGTCACGAGTAGGTGGGCTTCCTGGAGCCTGAACTGTAAACACCAGTCTGTGTACTGAGCCAGGAGAGGAAGGATGAGATGGAAGAGTCCCTGTCAGACTCTAAAAGGGCAAGCTTTCTGGAGAAGACAGGAGGGGGATTCTCTTCCAGCTCACTGGTGAACTTGAGAAGTGGTATGAGAGCGATGCAAACCTCACCATTTCCCCATGCATCCCCAAACAGGGCTGGAGAGTTCAGGGCCAAGGTTGAGCTGAGATGCAGAGGGGCATGAGGATTTTTTTTTTCCCAAAGAGTCACTGGCATCTGTCTGTCTCCTCACAAGGAGCACTGTTTTCTTAGCACCTTCTTCGGTGTGAAGCCCAGGAGCGGAGTTTAAATCTTGTTACCCCAGCATTCTGCAGGGAGCAGTGTTGACTTAGAGCTTCCAGCACAGTAGATCTGGAATACCAGGGTCTGAGTACTTGGTCTGTCACTTAGTAGCTGGGTGTTCTCTAGTCATTTTTAGTTAATTTTTGTATCTCACTTTCCTTATTTATCAGGTGGAGATAATAATGCAGTTGACTAATAGTAGAGTTATTGTGAGATTGACGCATTCATACTTGTAAAGTGATTATAACACAAGCATATAGTAAGCACTAAATAAAAAGAAAGAGACTCTAGTTAAAAGGACTTTCTTGTTTTTGTCTTACAGTGATGTAGATATCCCTAATGGGATACTAAAGTAATATGAGGACTTTTGAGAGATAAGATCAAAGGAGACACAATAGTGTAACTTTGGTAGAGGAAAAAGGATGTGTGAGAGGAACAATGGTCTTTGTAAATAATACTAAAAACAGGACCTGGTTTTCTAGACTAGGACTTTATATACATAAATGGTGGAGTCATGGATAGGGATGGAATGTGTCTCAGGATGAAACAAGAAGAATGCATCTTGAGAGGGGATATCAATTTGATCTTAAAGGTCATAAGCTAACATTTGTGTTGGTAGTTGGGGAACGGGATACCATAAGGAGACTGTAAGAATGGGGAAAACAACAAGAATGATCTAGGAAGAACAACCTCAATTCCTCAAAGAAATGTTAGGGAAAGGAGATGAGTATTTATGACTCAGATATCTAAACTGAATGCAGATTATGGCTTCAAGAATAAGAGAATTGGAAATTAACTTGGATAGGTAAAGTAAATTATCTAGGTGGTACTGAAGTAAAGAGGTACTTGTTCTTGGATACCGTAGTAGAAAGAGGGAAGATAGAAAGGAAGAATACACACACACATGTATGTATGTATGAGCAAACATCTTTCTTCCATGTCAGGTACTGTGTTTAGAGGGTTCTGCTTATTATTTAGTTCTATTCTGAAAACAATTCTGACAACTCAATATCATTAGCCCCATTTTGCAGATAAGGAAACTGAGGCTGAGAAAGTTAACTGGGGAGTAGACCTAAGGCCGAATTTCAGCCTGACTCCTATTCTATTATATTGATTCTCTTTTATTTATTAAGGAGAGATTCACCTGTACTTAAAAGCAAATTTTATTTTTATAGATAGAAACAGTGAAAACAGCATTTGGGGAAGAATAAAAAGGCAAGAGAAAGAAGTGATAATATTGTGGTCATACACCAAAGAGTGCCAGGTCACATGGAGGAGTGTTTGTATGATGTTTTTTAAAGCTTGAGTTACACAATTAGCATAGTAAGATGACATGAGGGAGGTGAGACTTAATATGTCTGGACCTTTGCAGTGAATCTCATTTTTGCTAGAACAGCATATGGTAAAATCTAGACTTGCCTTTTGAACAGTTATTATCCCTTGAATGTTAAGTAAATAACCAAGACTCTCAAGTGCAAAGTTTAATTTAACAAATATAGAAACTTCAAAATTGTTTTGGGATGGCAGAATCCTGGGGAAAAGTTACATGATTTCAAAGCCCAGAACACGGGAGAAAAGAGTTAGGTACAGTTACAGCTTTACCTCAGAGGCCAAATGGCTAAGAGACTTTTGGTTGAAAGCCAGTTCTCATTGTGTGTAGCTTTTCCTTGTAGTGTTTTGTTGTGAAGACTTTTAAGACCATGAATTTGAAAAGTCAGTTTCTGTGGGTGTTTGAACAAGGAAGATGGCTTCATATGTGCAAAGTCTGACCTAGCCTTTAAGAGCAAGATTCAACCTAAAGAAGACATATGAACTGGATTAAAAGGTTTTTATTAGCTAGTATGTTGAGGTACTTTCTTCATATCATGTCAGGCTATTCCCCACCCAATGCTGCTGCAGTTTATTTTTAAAATCATAAACGAAGGCATTTCTGTTTGTTTTTACTAAACTCCATTATGCAAGTTAGGACCATTGCTCTCTCGTCTCAAGATTTGATTCAGTGGATACGTATGTAAAGGCTCTGGTGTGCAGAACACTGTGCTAAAGGATGTAGAGAGGTCACTGGTGTGGGGGTCTCAGGGAGTGTGTGGGATAGTGATAAGTTATAAAATCACACAACAAAAACCAAATGGCCATCATGGGTGATCTCGGTGTGTGTGTTAGAAGAGGGATAGGATATATTCAGTTGTATGCAGTCAGGAACGATAGCCAGATGACCTCTACACTGAACAATGGGTACACTCTGTCTTTCAGTGCCTTATACAAAATCGACAAGAATAGGCACATAATAGATGATCAAGTGTCTTAGGGGAAATTTTAAAATAGGTCTTGAGGGAAGTCAGAGATTTTGCTGTTTTAGAAATGATGGGATGGGAATGTAAGATATTCTAAGGGCCGGTACAGGTAAATACAGAGCTCCAAATCAGAGAGCACTTCAGCAAAAATGAATTGCTTAGTGTTTGTGGTCTTTGGGGGCATGCGTTTGAATTGTAAATAATATTTGCAATTTCACATTTTCTGCATTTATTTACTCTTAATGCCATTCAAGTCATGGGAATAAATATTGAGCAGGACAGATCAAGCAGAGACTAAAGATACTCTTCAATCTTCAGATCTTCAATCTGATATTTTCAGATGTGCTTAAATGCTCGCTGGGAAGCATTGCGCAGCAGGCTTTCATCTGGGATTATTTTCCTTCTGCCTAAGAGCTCCCTTTAGAATTTCATTAGTTCAGGTGTTCTGGTGATAAGATCGCTCAGATTTTATTTATAGGACTGTATTTCCAAAGGGTATTTTCACTGGCTACAGAATTCTTGGCAGTTATTTTCTTTCAGTGCATTAATGATATCATTTCTGATACCATGTCTTCTGGTTTACTGTGATTATATTGGGAGTCTGTTGGTCTTATTTTTGTCATTTTAAAATACCCTGTCTCCCCCCGCCCCCCTCCACTTTTAACCCCCTCCTCCTTCCTGCAGCTTTAATAGTGTTCACTTTGTCTTTGTGTTCCAGCAGTTGGAAGGTTTCATTTTTGTCTTTGATTTTCAGCAGTTTTACTCTCATGGTCTAGGTGTGAATTTCCTCAGATTTACCTAACTCAAGGTGTGCAGCACATCTTGAATCCGTGGCTGGATTTCTTTGATCAGTTTTGGAAAATTCTCAGTCATTATCTCTTCAGATATTGCTTTTGCCCCATTCTCTCCTCACTTCTTCTGGGATTCTAATTCCATATATATTAACTTGGGTTTCCAATGTTGCTTTTCCTTTTTCTCTCCATGCTTTGATCTGGACACCTCCTCCTGATGTAGCATCCAGTGATCTTTGATGCAGCATCCCTGATACAGGCAGGGATCCGACTATTCCAAAGGTGGTCTATGGTCTTCGTGAAGTGGCTCAGCGTCTGGTTTATTATGCTTACTCCTTTGGTTCAGACCTTTGGGATCCCAACAGAAGGTCTGGGTTATTTTCAGGAGCCCTTTTTCCTTAGCAGGCCATGACCTTCAATTTTTGCCTGCCCCGCTCAGTGAGACTGTGCAACTTCTTAGTCTTTTGAGTCTTTGCAATAGAATCCACAAATGTGTTAAAGAGGAGGCCAATGTCAAGCTCCCTTCTCTCCACAGTCATGGCCCTTCAAGTCTTTGTACCTTCTTAGTCCTCTCCTGCCTTCAAACAGAGTCTATGTAATAATGCTTTCCCCTGGTTATTTAGTTCTGTGTTGAGAAGGTTGGTCTGATCTAACGTGGTTTATTATATTGAAGTAGGAGTTGAGATGGTCTCAACTTTAAGGTGGTCTAATTCTAGGTGTTTTGATACCTTGATACTTTATTCCAACAATTTCAAATGCTGGCTTGCCATTAACCTGGCTGCCCTTGTCTGTCAGAAGTTTTTGATCAAGTTATTGGAAATTTTTCTTGTGGTCATGAAAACATCACCATGTCATATGCTTGCATTTAAGGATCGCATTTATAAATTTTGCTTCTATAATCTCATTTGATCTTTACAACAGCTTCATGGTGTCAAACATTAAATTGAGTCTATATTAATTTATCTCTAGTTAGTGAAATGAATATTCCGGGAAATGGGGATAGAGAGAAGGGAGTATTTTAGGGGAATTTAAAGTTAGATTTTTATAGGACTTGGTGACCAACCGATTATGGAATGAGAAGGGAGTGATCATTTTTCTTGTATAGACTGAGAAGGTGGTTCTGCTTTAAAGAAAAAGACTATATTAAGAGGAGAATTAAGGTTTGGCAGGGTCAATAATGAATAAAGAAAATTAGTATTGAATTGTGCTCCCAGAAGGGGGGAGTTACTATGGTTGAGTGAAATTGCTGTTGGGCATGTTAAGGATGAGGAAAGGAAAAGAGGAGGAGGCAGGGCAGTGTTGGGGGAGAGCCAAAAGTAGCTCTCTTTTCCTTCCCTGTCCCCTCCTCCTCCCCCTCCTCCCAAGTCCTATTAATTGAGGGCTTACAAAGTGCCGGGCACTGTGCTTTGTTTGTATATACATTCTCATTTAATCTTGAACCCTATAAGGTAATTACATTATGATTCCATTTTATAGCCTCATCCTTATGTCCGGTGTTGGTCCAATACCTTAAATGAAGTCAAATGGTGAAGCATGAGGTCATGAGATCGATGCCTAGAACTGAGTCTGAGTGAGTGCTTTATCATTTCAACCTGAGCACAATTGGCCAAGCAAAGTGCATATTTTGGAAGCTTGTATAGGCAATCAAGGGTGAGTGAGAGCTGGATGGGAGGTGGAGAGAGTGGGGCAGGGGGAACCATTGGGGCTGCTTCTGTAGCATGTCGTGTAATAAAGTCCTCTACTGAATAGAACCAGCAGGAAGAGAAGATGCGTGGCTGTGAGATTTCAAAGCTAGAAAGGTCAGGACTCGGTGACTGAAGCTGTGAAAGGTGGAGGAGAAGAATGTGAAAAAGAAGGTTTCAAGCCTGGGGACAGAAGCTCCTGCTTACTGCTCTTTCCCTGGTGATGTCCTCTGTGCTTTCCTACTCTCCTAACTCCTCAGTGAATGCCTCCTGTCTTTAAGACTCCATTCAAATGCCTGCTCTCAGCCAAGTCTTTCCTGCCACCTCTCACTCCTCCTCCCACGCTAGGATGTAGCTCATCCCTACTGTGGCAGCTTTCCTTGAAAGCTGTACTTCTATACAGTAGTGAGGTTCTCTCTTCATTTCTTCCCTTCTTTCCTCCCATCTGTGTTCTGTAAAACAAACAACCCTTCCCAAAGCTACTTTTTAATAAAATACATAGTGATGAGCAAAAGTAGGTTAATAATAACAATAAGTAATACAATATTTAATAAACAATAATACAAGAATAAAACTTTTGCATACTCACAACTATGAACCTACTTTTGCCCATCCCTGTATTCATTGAGCACTACATTGAGCTTTTTGGGTGCAAGGGCATTGATTTCTTTAAGGTTTTATTGCTATTATCTAATATGTCGGATATGTATTACATACTGAATAACTGAGTAAACAAATGGGAAATTGTGGTGCTAGTTGTAGAAATACATATAAATGAACAAAGCTCACAGCAACATAGAATGGAAGTCAACTGTAAATGATAGCATTGCCAAGTGGTGATCCTTCTTTTTGTCTTTTTACAAAATAACAGCCCACATGGGTTTCAGTGTACTTCATCTGTCACTGCTCCATAGAATAACAGTCAACTTCACAAACTATATTTTGTGACAAAAATATTTAAGAAAGAGAAAGTCAGCAAAGCAGGCTATATCATACTATTATCTATGGGTTTCTATTCTCTGTGTTAATTAACCTCCTTTCCTTTGTCCAAATATTTGCTTGATAAGGTTCTGCTTGGGAAAGGTTCTGATGAACTGTAAATGCCCAGATACTGGACAGTAGAAGGGAGAGAAAGAGAGGAAACACTTCATTGAATGACTCATTTGCTTTATGGAGTTGAATATAGTAGAGTCCCAAGAAATGACTGCCAGTTTTGGGAAGTAGACAAAAATGGGATTGCACAGAGCTTGGAATTTAAGAGCAGAGCTGTGGAATGAAGGTGTAACAGAATTCATTCATTTAGATCTAGCTGGAGAAGTTTTATATTAGGAAAGAAATGCCAGTAAAAACCTCTTGCCACCTCATCTCAAATCCAGCATTATGTGCTTAAAATTATGGCCCTGCGGTCATTAGCCGGCAGTCAAACCTTCCCAGTAGGTTCGCCTGTGGTAGGGAACATTCACAGCCATAACTGCAGTATTTTTATCATCTCTTGGAGAGTCTCTTTCAGCTCTGTTTAGTTATTTGCCTATCTCTAATAATGCAGGAAGGTTAGCATGTGCTTAATAATTTTTAAGCTCCTGGGACTAGGCTGGAATTGATTTTATCTGCAATTTGTCCAGTGACAAGCACACTGTTGAAGGAAAATAAATATTGACTATAACTTTTATTGGATCATGCCCAATCGTAAATCAAAGCTGTGAAAAGAGTTTAAGTAGCTCTTCCGATCCCTGGGATTCATAGCTTTCTGTTATTATTTGACCAAAGGTGGTAGCTGGACATCTGTGCTACCCTAGGGTGGTGAGCTTAAGGGAACTTAGCCTTGCCCTTCCGTCTAGTTTTAAAATGTGACGCTACTATAAGACTAGGGAGAGTAGACTTTTCAGTTTAAGTCTCTCCTTTTCCCCCAGGTAGGACTCCAAATTTTAGATTTTATGGATGAATAGGTAACCTTAGTGAGTGATTTGAGACCACAGTACATAAAAATGTGTCAATAGTTCAGGATGACTGATAGCTCCTCTTGTAACCAAAGCCACCTGCAATTTTTTATAGTCCTGGAGCATAAGCCATCCTGAACAGATAATCAATTCTATTGCACAAACAGTCACTTCTGTTTACCAAGGAGGCCCACTTTCTCTCCCCAAGCAGGACTGTAAAAAAATAACCTACATAATCCAAATTATAAAAACTTCTGAAATATTGGGGCACTGTAACTCTACCTATCTGCATCTCCTCTCTATATTTTGGCCCTGTCTTCCATTATGAGTTAAGGAATAGTAGCACCATTTATGCAACTATAATATAGATCAATGAGAACTTAAAGGACATGTTCATCTGTGTACATGCAAATACCACACATGAATATTTTAGTCCTGGTATTATTTTGTGTCCAGCTTTTTTAAAAAATCCTTACCCATCGATATGTTTTTATTGATTTTTAGAGAGAGGGGGAGGGAGAGGAAGATGGAAAGAGAGAGGGAGAGGGCAAAACATCAATGTGAGAAAGAAACATGGATAGGTTGCCTCCTGCACTCACCCTGACTGGGGTCGAACCTGCAACCTAGGTATGTGCCCTGACCTGGACTAAAACCTGAAAACCTTTCACTGTATGTGGTGATGCTTTAATGAACTGAGCCACACTGGCCAGGTGTGCCCAGCATTTGCCCAGAATTTTGGTCTTTAAAGGATTCAAAGAAAAGTAATTTTTCTGCTTAAAGAAGTATCAGATTGGCCCTGGCTGGGTAGCTCAGTTGGTTAGAGTGTTGACTCGATATGCCAAGGTTGTGGGTTCTATCTCTAGTCAGGAAACATATAAAAATCAACCAATGAATGCATAAATAAATGGAACAACAAAACTATATCTCTTCCCCCCTCTCTCAAATCAATAAATAATTGAACAATAAAGGTAATTTTTTAAAAAAAGAAAAGGAGATTATAATGCAGACCAAGGGATTACCATGTAGGGACACAGCAAGAAAGCAACTATTGCAAGCCAAGGAGAGAGGTCTTGGAAGAAACCAGATCTGCAGACACTTTGATCTTGACTTCTAGCCTCCAGAACTTGGAAAAAATAAGTTTTTTTTTGTTGGTACTTTATTGTAGCTGCCTAGCAAACAAATATCTCATCCTTCAAGATCCATCTCTGTTTCCAGCTTCTCCTGTCTCCTTGGGGCCTGTTATGGTTTATCTGCTTATTTGTTCTCCTGTGTGGTTTCTGGGATTTTGTCTGGTCCCCACAATAGACTATGTTTTAGTTATCTCCATAGTTGTCCTTGTGTCTAACTCAGAGCCTTGCAAATGGTAGGTATTCAAAAAGTACATACTGGATGGTACAAAAAAAAAGAATTACATTGCAAAATAGTTCATTTAAGTATTACTGTGTTTTTTTAAAGAAAGGAATAAAATGAATGATAAAAAATAAATCCAATCCAATCAATATTAAGGTTTTTAATATTAAAAATAAAAGAAGAATCAGATTGCTTGGAAACATAGCAGGACTTAATTTTCCTTTAGCTACTTTCTGCATTTCATTCAATCAAAAATTGTTAGAGTTTGAATTTGAAATATGCATTTCATGAGGTGTTCACTAAAAATATGCCTGTGAATTAAAGTTTTTTTTTAAATTACAGCAGACTATACTTACAGATAAAAAGTTCATCTATTTTTTCTCATCTATTAAAATGCTATTATACTGTAGAATTAGTGAACCTGTGTTTCTTATTCATTTCTTCAGTGTGATACACACAGTGTCATATTTGCCATTAAAATATTGGATGGTATTCAAATACAAGTGAAGTCATTCATTTATTTCACAAATATTTATTGAGCTTTGAGTAGATTACAGGCACTGGCTTTAGATGGTGGAACTGGGGATACAGTATTGATAGGACAGTGAAGGTCCCTGTCCTAGGAGCAGGCTGACAATTGAGAATGTAGGTTACCAGAGTCTAATGACTTCAAGTCTAGAATTTTCTTTATAGCAGTTGGGCCACTAACAAATAACGATTTTGAAGGAATCACTAAACCTCCAAATTTCACAAAGGGAAAAAAATCAATAGTAAATGATTCCAGCTTATTCATCATAAAACATTATTTTCATATCTGGATTTCAACTTGAGGCATAGTTGTTATCACTTAAACTCAGGTACTTTTGTAGTAGAGGGCAATGTCAAGGCCATTGGGTTGTGTCTTTTCCAGTTTCTAGCAGACAGCTTAGAAACCCTATAGAACTCTCATATTTAGACCTTTGTGACCAATTCCAGATGAAAAGTCAACTTGGAGACACCTTTTTTAATGTTAACTCGCCCTAAAAGGACCCTTCAATGACCTGGCAAACTGCTCCCCAAGTCACTGAATTCGCGTCACTGTTTGCTGGTGCCTTGATCGCCTAAAGCAGCAATTCTCAATTTGGTTCACAGGCCATTGAGGTCCCTGTGACCTTTGTAGTGGATCTACAAGGTCAAATATAATAACACTATTTGTAATAACTTATAATAACACTAAGACGTTATTTGCTTTTTTCATCTTATTTCTCTCACGTGTGTACCGTGAAGTTTTCCATTGTACATTTGGAACCTCTGCATGACTCAGTGAATCATTATTTTCTAAATGACCAATGATTGCTGTTACAAAATTGCACATGGGTAAAGATCAAGTGCTAAATAGGTCAGTGAATTTTAATATGGGTCTAGAGTCCTATAAAAACTACGGTTGTTGCATTTTAGTGTAGTGTCAAGGAAAAAATAAACAAATTATCTGAAAAGGCTATCATGTTATTCCTGTTTTTTTAACTCCATATCTGTGTAAGAATGGGGTTTCTTTTTAAAAATTTTTAATTAAATCTTTATTGTTGAAAGTATAAATACCCCCCCCCCCCATTGAGCCCTTCTAGCCCATCCATGTCCACCACCCCAGGCATTCACCACCCTACTGTCTATGTCCATGGGTTACATATATATGCATACAAGTTCTTTGGTTGATCTCTTCCCACCTACCCACCCACCTCCGACTTCCCTCTGAGATTCCATAGTCTGTTCCATGCCTCTGTGTTTCTGGATCTATTTTGTTCACCAGTTTATTTTGTTTATTAGATTCCACATATGAGTGAGATCATGTGATACTTATCTTTCTCCGACCGGCTTATTTCTCTTAGCATAGTTTTCTTTATGTACTTTAACCAAAATATCACAACAGATTGAATGTAGCAGATAGGAGACTTCAGCTGTCTTCTATTAAGCCAGGCATGAAAAAAAAAATTGCAACAATGTAAAACAGTGCCGCCATCTCACCACAAGTTTGGGAAAATCTGAGCATTGTTAATAAAAATTTCATTTATGTTAGTACTAATGGGTTTTTAGAATATATTTTAATAAATTAATAAATATTAAGTGGTTATTAGTTGTAACATGGTAAATATTTTTAGATGTGACCTATATCTAGGAAAAAGCTCTTTGGAGTCCACAGCAATTGTTAAGATTGATAAAGAGGTCTTGATATTAACCATTTTAAGAGCCTCTGATCTAAAGGAATGCGTTAGCAAATGCACCTTCAGAAAGTTAAGTGTAGAAGAATCTGCAGCGGTTACATTGCCTGAGATCGAGTTCTCATTTTGAAGGGGCTGCAGGAAGTTTAGATTGAGTCTCCTTAATGGCTTAGGGCTTCCCATTCTGTGTGCAATGGCAGAGGAGGAAGAAAAAAAAACACAGTACAGTAATTTAGTCAATAGAGTCCATTTTTAATCTCCAATCTCCTCTGTCTCAAAGTCATGAAATGCTCTAGGTCCATTTAAGAGTTTCAAGCTACAGGTACTGAAGACAGAGCCTTTTATAAGGCGGACATGGCATTTATTCTTGGAGATGAAGCTTGCAGCTCCGCATGCTAAAAGGAAATCAAAACTGCTTATCTGAAACATCTTCATCATCCATTTAGAAAGGAGGAATTCTGCCCGCTCCACTTGCATCCCCGCAGGAAGCTACACCCAGCTGCCTTCTGAGTCTGGACTCGTTCTCAAGGTCACCTATGTAATTTTTCCCCAAGCTTCAGTGTCCTTAGTATTCTCAGAGATAATAGCACCAAGCCCATCAGTCATCATTTCCTTGTCCTCAATTTTCTTTTTGGCTTCCTGCAATTTTAATCCCAAGCCTCTGCAATTCCTTTCCATGGAGGCTTAAGTGGCCCCATTTACAACCAATTTTCAGCTAATATTTGATGTGTTCTTTAAAAATAAACCCAACTTCCTCGCTCTGCAGGCTTTGTACCTTTGGACCTAATGAAATCAAAGGCCCAATAGTGGGTTTTGCAGTGATGTTTTTCGTTTCATGATTTTAAAAAGAAAAATAGAGCTTTAGAAATGGGAGGTAGACATTAGTCCCTGATGGGCTAATTTCAGAATCTAGTGCTGTCATTAATAGAGGGAGAGAAATTACTCTTTCATCTGTGTTGCGCATGGCACCAGTTCTTACAAAGGGGAGAGGCAGGAGGGAATGAAGGTGTGGGAGATGAGTGAAGAAATCGTACATTTTTCTGGGGGCTGCTTCCTTCTAACGTTTTTTGGGCCGCCCTACCTCAGGCCCCTGCTGTAAGCTGATCCAGCTCATGTCGGCCTGACACATGACCAGGCAAAGCTTGTTTTTAAAGAGATTTTAATTCCTGCTTGACAGGCTAGGCTGAAGCCTATGAGTGACAATGGGTGTTTTTTCTTTCTTTCTTTCTTTTTTTTCTTTTAAACAAGAGGGAAAGCCACAGTGCACCTGGTATTTCATTGAACGCTAGACATTTTTTTTTTCCTGGAGGAGAAAAAAAAAAACAGTTTAAAAAAGCTAAGCTTTAAGTAATAAACCAGCTTAGTTGGCCAGCAGTCACGTACTAAGGAAAGAGAGCCACCAGTGTTTGGCTGCCTGAAGACTGTTTCTGTCCCTGATCCCCTTTAAATCTTTTAAGGGTTTTATCGTTTTTGCCGCCTTTCCATAAAATCATCTCATTTCTTTAATTTTGTTTATCCTAGTCTGAAATTCCATTCTTCATTAGCCGTGTGTGGTGAAGTGTCAATATATCACGGAAGATAAATGACATCTTCAGAACCAAGATATTTGGGTAAACTGACCATGTCCAGTACCCTGGGGGAGGGGCGGGGGAAAGCTAGAAACTGGGATCCGTCCTTAAGGATTGTGTGAGGCCAAATCCAGAAAAACAGTGAAGTGATTTAGGAGTTGCCTAAATGTCCTCTTGCAAATATAAAACGGGCTCTGTTTTATTTACAACCGTAGCAAATTTCAAGCAGCTTTCAATTCCCGCCGGTAGTGTGCACTGCCAGCGATGCTAGGGCCCGAGAGTGATGAGGAGGGCTCTGGGAAGGGAGAGCTCGCTGGCCTGGCGGCGCTGTGCCCAGGCCGGGGCCGGAGGGGAGCTGTCCTTTGTGAACCGAGCGCTGGTGCCAGGCTTCATGCTCAGCACTTTACATACTTGACTCTCACTGAATTTGCATACCAGCTCCGAGAACTCTGCGCTGTCATCTCCATTTTGCAGAGGAAGAGCAGGAAACTAGGCCACCAGAAGTTGGAATGACCTGCTTAGCGCTGAGCTTCGTGTACGCTTGGTGCCAGAGCCGATACCTTGCTGCACAAAGTTGGTTTAATCAGCTTTTTGACAGAAGCTATTTACATCAAGGGGAAAAGAGCCACTTAGAACAGTCTAGTCCAGCCCCATTTACATAATATTTTTATAAGCACGGTCTTAATCTTTCCAGTATGCTGATGAGGTAGATGGCCTTATTATCCCTATTTTGCATGTCTTCATACGTGTGGCACTGTGGTGATTGATGCGGGTTATGACGACTTGGAGCAGGGGTGGAACCCTTTTTCTGCCAAGGGCCATCTGGATAGCATTATTCTCGGGCCATATAAAACTATCAGTTTAAAAATTAGCCTGCTATATTTGGTCAAACATTTAATTAACTCACCCCCATGCCTTGGCAGGGCCAGACCAAATGATTTTGTGGGCCTTATATGGCCCGCAGGCTGGATGTTCCCCACCCCTGAGTCTTGGAGGAATCTTGGAATATTAATGTAAGGAATAGTGCCTGGTTATGTGAACTCTGTTTTTAGTTCAGCATTTGAGTGTTTTGTTGATGTTCCCATGGAAGAGATTGTTCTCTTCCAATTTTTTAAAGAAGGCTTGCTACATTCACAGCTATACATTTTTCTCACGAGGGCTCCCAGTACCATATGTTTCTCAGTGGACAGATCTTAAAATGGATGTTAGTTATTTGGAGGATGCTTCAAACATAGCATGACATATTGATTTGCAAACTTAGGAACCTAAAGGCGGGATTGGGAGCTACTACTGATTAGCTCCATGACCTTGAGTAAGGCCTGTGACCTTTGTGTGCCCACTTTCCCCATCTTAACTCTACGGAGACTAGAGTCTCGGTACACCAATTTGTGCATGGGTGGGGTTTGGCTGGCCCACCCCGATTGGGGTGGGGTGGCTGATCAGGGGTGGGGCCGGTTGGGGGAGGGGCCACAGGTGGTTGGCTGGCCCTGACCCCTGGTTGAACTCCCAGTCAAACTCCCAGGTGAACTCCCGGTCCAGGGGACAATTTGTATATTAGCCTTTTATTATATAGGACTAGAGGCCCAGTGCACAAAATTCGTGCGGGTGGGAGTGTCCCCTCAGCCCTGCCTGTACCCTCTCCAATCCAGGACCCCTTGGGACAGGAGTCCTCAAACTTTTTAAACGGGCCAGTTCACTGTCCCTCAGACCGTTGGAGGGCCAGACTATAGTTTAAAAAAAAACTATGAACAAATTTCTATGCACACTGCACATATCTTATTTTGAAGTAAAAAAACAAAACGGGAACAAATACAATATTTGTATTTGCATGTGGCTCATGGGCCATAGTTTGAGGACCCCTGCCTTGGGGGATGTCTGACTGCCGGTTTAGGCCCAGGGATCGGGCCTAAACCGGCAGTTGGACGTCCCTCTCACAATCCTGGACCACTGGCTCCTAATCGCTCACTGGCGTGCCTACCTGGTCATCGCTAACTGCCCCACCCCCCC
>NW_005871170.1:965316-1106905 GCF_000147115.1 Myotis lucifugus | reverse complement strand
AACTGCCCCCCCCGCCAGCTGGTCACCCTTACTGCCCCCTCTACCGGCATGGTTGCCACCATTGTCCCCTCTGCCAGCCTGGTCACTCCTAACTGCCCCCCTCCGCCAGCCTGGTCACCCCTTACTGCCCCCCCCCTGCGGCCTGATTGTCTCTTTTTGCCTCCCCTGCCGGCCTAGTCGCCCCCAACTGTCCCCTCCACCAGCCTAGTCACCCCTTACTGCCCCCTCTGCCAGCCTAATCGCCCCCAACTGCCCCACCTGCTGGCCTGGTTGCCCCCAAATGCCCCCCTGCCACACAGCCTGCTGTTCAGTCGTTTGGTCATCCCTCACTAACCCCCCTGCTAGCCTGGTCGCCCCACACACCTGCTTGTTCAGTCATTTGGGTGTCTCTCACTAACCCCCTGCTGGCCTGGTCGTAGGCAGCCATCTTGTGAGGGCGTGAGGGTTAATTTGCATATTACCTCTTTGTTATATAGGAGGGGATGGTCAGTAAGGATATATTAGAATTTCTATTATCTGTTTTGAAAAAGTTAGTGACACCTTGTTCTTGAAATTTTTATTAATAATACAACATTTACAGATGTCAATTCTTGTTATAAATATAGGATCAATATGTATATCTTACCCACAATGAAAGTCAGGTGAGAAGCCATTGGAAAACAGCTTTAAACTCTTTTCTCTGTGACAAGGGAACAAGGTGCTAGGTTGATATATTTAGTCTTAGGGCCTATGTTATGATTACTAAATCTCAAAAATTTGGTATTGCAAGCCATTCTTCCTTGCTTGCTTGCTTAATTTCCTTCTTTCTTTTTAAATAATTTAGTCAGAAAGCCATTAGGAAGGTCTAAATAAGAAATCCCAATGAGGCCAATGAGCAAATATATTGAAGGTAATGGGAGCCAGACTCGTGCTGTCAGAGAAGAAAGTTACAAATATAAAAAGGGAGAAAGCTAGAGTGAACCCTGTGCTATGAACTGGGATTTGAGGTATTGGTCTGAACTCAAGAATTTCAATATGGAAAAATTATATAAATAGAAATTTCAATATAGAAACAAATAGAAATGTGATAGTATATGTGTATATGTGAATATGTACGTACATCTATATACATACACAAATGAAACATACGTATTTCCTAACTCTGCTCACTGAAAGGGCCAGGATGTGGTGACATCCTAGTGAACATAAGCACATTTGTTGTCCAGATCTTAGTCTCTAAATACCAGTCTTTGCTAAAAGGAACCATAGATCTTTGAAAAAAATTTTGGTTCTAGGGCTGGGGGAGAGAAGGTACAAATGAGTTTTGGAAATCTTGTGCAAAAAAATATAGATGCTTTCAAAGAATGATGGGAAGATGACAAAAATCACAGCAACCAGCTTGAAGGAATTCCCACTAAAAGCCTGGGAGTATCTAAATATCAAAACAATAATGATGTTATAGTCTATCCACTAAACAAACCAGACACCCTTGGGGCTGTACTGATACAAATAAATGCATGAATAAGTGGGGGGAAAGAAAGTCTTTTCTTAAAATAGGATGCTGTCTGATAAATGGAAAGAATTTAGAGATTTGAAAGATGGTAATTTGGCAATCATCATCATAATTCAGGTAAGAAATGTCAGTGGATGCTAAAACTAGTCAGTGAAAGTTGGATGAGGATCAGGATATTTGTATAACCACGAAGTATCTGTCCACCAACCCTTATTATTAAGGGCAATACAGTAACTCTACTGGAGAAACTGGGAAGATTCGACCTTAGTCAAGTGATCAAGTTACTGTCACCAGTGACGTGACAAACTGACATCATGTGTCACTTGATGGGATGTAATTAGGAGCACACAGCATTAGTTCACAAAAATACAATCTTTGAATTTTCTCATGAGAAAACCTGACTAGTACCAATGAGGGGCATTCTGCAAAATAATTAACCAGCAACCTTTAATAATGTAAGCACAGTGAAGGTCAAGGAAGAGCTGGTCTTGCTCCAGATACAGTGAGACTGAAGAGAGAGGACAGCTAAGTACAAAGTGTGACCCTGGACCAGATGTTTGGCTAGAACAACCATTATTAAGTGGTGGGCTCAGCTTGAATGGAATGTCTGGGTGAAGAGAACATGGACATTTTTTTTTTGAGCAGTTCCTACAACTTTCCTGCAAGTTTGAAATTCTTTTGAAATAAAAAATTAAATATTAGTACAGGAATGCCTACCTTTTAGTTTTTTTCCTCTAGGCTACAAGTTAAAAGAAATAGTTTCTGAAATGTATTTTATTTTTTTATTTTATTTGTATAAGAATCTTATGGAGTTTAACCATTCAATCAGACTTAATAGTTTTGGATTTTTGTGAAATTGTTGTATAGAGAATAGTATAGTTTCATGAAATCAGGGCTTTTCTGGGTGTGTGGTATAATTTGTATACCTATACAAAGGCACTCAATTTTGACTGAGAGAAAAATCAGAACATTAGAGTGTCTTAGGGTTGACACTGAAAATCACAACAATGGTGAGGCATTTTATATTAAGGGGATTATGAGTGGGTGCTCTGGACTCAGACTACCTGGGCGCAAATCCTGCCTCTGTCAGTTACTAGCTATCTGACATTGAGCAAGTTAACTAACCTTTCTGTTTCTCATCTTTTTGGTAAAATAGGACCTATGTCATGGAGTTATTGTAAGGAGCATGTTATTATTATCAGTAACGTGTTTAAAGGATATTTGGTGCAGAGTAAATGCTATTAAAGTATTACTGAGTGCTACTGTTGCTACTGCTACCACAATATCTATAATTTATATAAATACTAGAGAAGTTAGTTAAAAGATATGCCATTTGTTAGTTGAACATTTGTTCTCTCTTCACATAGGTGAATACTAACATCTTGTACGCATCCCTTACGATGTTTCTTTGATCCCCAAAGCCAGCCCCTGCCCTTAGGATTTCTTTACTGTTTTACAAGGGGGAGGCAACACATTTTAAATGTTTACAAAGCCAAGTGGAAATAATAACAGGATCAAAGAAAACAGGATTGGAAAATCAGAGAATCAAGATAAAAAATATTTACTTTGGCAGAAATACCTAGGACATATAATGACTGCAGGTCTTATTTCAAGTTCACGTATTGAATCTCAACATGTTTACACATTTGCAAATGTAAGTAAATTTATTCACCAAATGGAGCCAGCTCACACAGACTATCCCTGAATGGAGGGGACTGTACTGCTTGGTAGTATTGTCCATAATATACTCAGCATCCCGCCACCTGCCTTAAGGACTTCCTGTCCCCAAAGGGTTTCCAGTCGAGTTCATGACATATCATACATAATGCTTAAGAGAATTAAGTACTATGCAGTTTTATTTATTTGTGCTCTGCTTCTTTCCTAAAAGAGTTTGAAAAAAAATGGTCTAGTAACCTAATAAGTGCCAAATTATCCAGGATAGACCAGCATTAGCAAAGTATACATTGAAAGAAGAGACCAATTGGCAGAGTGAGAGGAGAGAGACTCTGAGCAGTGCCTACAGGAATGGGTAATGAATGCCTAATCAGATAGACGAAAACATGCTGCAATGGAAGAAGGGAGAACTTCACAGAATATATGCATTTTTCTCATTGCTAGAGAATTTTAGAACTATACACACATTAGTGATCAACTAGTTGAGCAAACTCAGGCATAACACATAGCCCATTAGTTGTAATTCTGCTTAAAATTTAAACCCACCTTTTCTCCCCTTAATTCAGCCTCTTTATAATTCATCCTGACTTGTAATATTTAAAATTTTGAATCACACTTATGTATTTTGAGAAAGACTAGTAACCTCAGGGGAATAAATCAACTACAATTCCTCATACCATCTAGACTTTAGGAGTCTTTGGAGTATTGTACCTGGATGTATGTCAAGGCAGTACATGTAGTGATTAAGAACTTAGAACCTACAACCAGAATCCCCAGGTTCAAATCCTGGCTCTGATATGTATGAGCTGCTACATTTTTTTCATCTGTATAACAGTGTTGGAAGAAGAAGCAAATGAGGTTACATGTGCAAAAGTACCTGCTACATAGGAAGCTTTCAAAAAATGTTAACATAACTAGTATATATTTGTCTAATATATAGAAATTAAACATGTTAGTACTTTTTGAAGTCTTGGGACATTTATATGACTCAGCAGTAACCATACAACACCGTTTCCCCCCCCTTCCCATAATGCTCTAATAAGTCATTGGCTTTTGTTCACAGGTACTATCATCTGGTGACATTATTCCATGTTTATATTCCATGGAGATCTAGATCTTGATTTGGAAGTTTATGACAAAATGATCAGCATCTGACTTGACATCAATATTACCAGTGAAGGTAAGTTAATTTTATTCATTTCAAAGCATAGAAAATAAGTATTAATATGTTTTGATCTAGACTCTTAGTGGTTCTCAACCTTCCTAATGCCGCGACCCTTTAATACAGTTCTTCATGTTGTGGTGAACCCCAACCATAAAATTATTTTCGTTGCTACTTAATAACTGTAATTTTGCTACTGTTATGGATTATAATGTAAATATCTGATATGCAGGATGTATTTTCATTGTTCGCGACCCACAGGTTGAGAACCGCTGAGAGCATATCAAATTAGATTCTGGTTTTTTAAAGTTGAAAGAATTATGAAAACCAATTTAAAAAATAAGATATGTGAATAAAGAGGAAGCACTTGTTTTCCCTTAAGGCTATGAAAAACTTCATAAAAGGCATCTTCATATCAATTTTTGAAGTCTCCGGTACCTAGTTGTTGGAATAATGTAAATATGAGGAGACCACAAATACTAAACCAAGAAGCTGCTTACTGCATGACCTACACAGGTGATAAGCTGACCAGGAGAACCTTGGAGATGCAGACGAGGCTGTACACAGTAGCAGGAAGTGAGAGGAGAGCCTCTCACACTCTATTCCAGGGTTCTCAACCTTCCTATGCCACGACCCTTTAATACAGTTCCTCATGTTGTGGTGACCCCCAATTTCATTGTTATAAATTGAACATAATTAAAGCATAGTGATTAATCACAAAACAATATGTAATTATATATGTGTTTTCCGATGGTCTTAGGGTCGTTCGACCCCCAAAGGGTCGTGACCCACAGGTTGAGAACCGCTGCTCTAGTCCAAGGACTCCAGAGGCTTGACAGAGAGAACTTCTTTCCTGAGACCCCTGCTCATTTGGTGCCTAAGTTGATTGCTCTATTCTCTCAAATATGGAAGCTTTTTTTAAAAGCAAATCTGGGGAACTTTCAATACATCTCTTTTCTCCTCTATATAGAGGTTGTTCTTAACCTCCTCTGTTCACCTCAGACTTCCTGCCCTGCCAACTTGTTGCTTACTTATCTCATGGTCAGAAGAGAAGCATTAGATATCAATTCCCTTAGCTTCTGAATTTACAGCCACACAAGTAGGCAGTGCCCGCCTCTGTGCCTTTGCCCTAAATGGAAGATGGGCCACCCCTCAGTTCCACTCCGTTCCATTCCCTGCTTCCCATGCTCTGGAACCTACATCAACTTCTCCCTCCTCTTTATCACCTATCATTTTTGCCACATTTTCCTTTCTTTCCATCTGCTCATTCTTATTTCTTCTTTTTAGTTGAGATATAATGCATATGTCTCAAAATTCTCCATTTTAAAGTGACAATTCAGTAATAGTGTACTCACAGAATTGGCTTTTGTCCACAGGTACTATCACCATGATGTAATTCCAGAATATTGTCATCACCACAAAATATTTTCACCATCACCTTACCCATTTATAGTCACTCTCCATTCCCCTTTTCTCCTCAGCCTCTGGAAACCACTAATCTACTTTCTGTCTCTACAAATTTGCTTTTCGTGGACATCTACAATAATAAAAGTGTAATATGCTAATTAGATCAGACAGCCAAATGACCTTCCAGACGACCTTCTGGACGAAGCTGGGGCTGTGAGGGCTGAGCCCCTTGCATGAATTTCATGCATCAGACCTCTAGTTTCATATAAATGGAATCTTACAATGTGTGGATTTTTGTGTCTGGCTTCTTTTAGTGTAATGTTTTTAAGGTTCATCCATGTTCTTCTGTTCTTTTAGTATGTATCAATGCTTCTTTCTTTTTTATGACTGAATAATACTCCATTTTGGAATGTAGCACATTCTGTTTATTCATTCATCAATTGATGGACATTCATCAATTAATGGTTGTTTCCACTTTTTGGCTATTTTGAATAATACCACTTTGAACATTACTGTGGATGTATGTTTTCAGTTCTCTTGGGTGTATATCTTGGAGTGAAATAACCGGGTCATAGGGTAATTCTATGCTTAACATTTTGAAGGAACTGTCAAATTGATTTCCAAAGTGGCCGAACCATTTTACATTCACACTAGCAATGTATGTGGATTCCAATTTTCCACATCCTCCCCAACACTTGTTATTGTCAGTCTTTTTTTATTATAACAATCTTAGCCAATGCAAAGTGGATACTTACTTCTTAGTCTCTTTTAGGCATCACTTCCTTTGGGGAACTATCCTTTACACTCCTAACTTCTCCCCTCTTCTGGGGGTGTTGAAAATCCCTCTGATGTATTTCCATAGAACCGTGCGCTTATCCTCATATCCTCATGACACTGAATTATAATTGTCTGTTGACTTTATCTCCTCTGTTACATGTGAACGTGTTAGGGAGAGTACTAAAATATTATTTCCTGTGGTATATCTCAGCATTAATATGTGTCTGATGCAGTTCTTTAATTTTTCCTTGGGAGGATAATGGAAATATTCATTGGTACTCCTCTATTTGTTAGCTGATATTTAGTGGTCTAGGAGAGAAGACAGGATTTTTTAGCCTGTAGGTTTGGTTATCTAGAAAGGTATTTTTTCTTTACTGTTGTGTTAATACAGTCTTCTTTAATTTACCAAGAAGTTGGAAGCAAAGAACTGAAGATACCAGACGATATCACAATAAGGGGAAACACCTAGGTGGCTTTAAAATATAAATCTACTAGCCATTTTTACTTTGACCATTTTGAAAAGCATAACTGATTGAGAATTGACTGTCCTTTAAAGAAACTACTACCACTTACATATACTAGACTAAAACAATTGCAAATGTAGATAGATGTGCAGGAGACTATCATGAAATTTGTAGACCTTCAAAACTAATGCTCAATTCTAATGCTGTTTAGTTATAAGTATCAGAAATCTGGGATTCATTAGCATCAGGGTTGAGCAGATAGGGATCAGTGCTGGGGTTAAAAGCTGGAAGTAGAATTAACATAATTAAAGACTTTTAAAAGTTTGAATTAAAAAGTACAATTTGAAGGTTGACTCATACTAAATTATAAAGCCCTGTGCATAAGTACGAATTGAATTAGTTCTTTTGAGAATTTGTCTCCAAAAATCTATTTCTTTAAAATGAATATCTTAAGTAATTTTATCTCCAGTTGTTATTTATGATCCCATAAAGATTCTTTTTATTTTAGTGTTTTGGGTTATTCTTAGTTGAAATGAGGTTATCCTTGGACTAGATAGCCATTCCTTTATTTGATAGTGTTTTCAGTATATTATTGGAAACTTTATCCAGCTTCTTTGCTATGGTTTTTGTATGCTTCTGGAATGAAGAGGAAATGGAGGAAGGAAAGAGAGAGAGAGAAACAAATGTAAGCTGGCCCCAGATCAGTGAGATAGTATCAAATGAGGCCAAAATGAATTTGGCAGATGCTCTTCTCATGTTTCCCACTTGAGCACACACATATTGTAACTTGGAATACCACTTGCATTTCTTTCATACTTAAAAGACTTCTCTTCAGCTTCAGTAATAAACTTTAACTTCAAATAGGAGCCAGGAATGAAGAGTGAGTCTTTTTTTAAAAAAATTGTCTAAATGTACTTAAACTGTATATTTTGTTATTAAGGGGTGAATGGTCAATAATACAGTGGATGCATTTTAATAATAGAAATGAAAGTGTGCAGGGGCAAAGATAGTGAAAGGAATAATATTTTCAGTGTCATGTAGATCTGAGTTTGAATCCACATTTATCACTGAACTAGAGGCCCAGTGCCTGAAATTCATGCATGGGTAGGGTCCCTAAGTGGCTGCTGGATGCCAGCTGGGGCCTCCCTTCATTCCGCACCACCCCTTGGTGGTCAGTGCACATTATAGCGAGCGATTGAGCTCCCAGTTGGTTGAACTCCCGAGGGGACACTTTGCATATTAGGCATATATATATATATATATATATATATATATATATATATATATTAGTGGCCCGGTGCACAAAAATTTGTGCACTGGGGGGATGGGTCCCTCAGCCCGGCCTGCCCCCTCTCACAGTCTGGGAGCTCTCACAGGATGTCCTACTGATTGCCTTGGGAGCGGGCCTAAGCCGCAGTTTGGCCTCCCTCTGTGGGAGGCAACCAGCCAATCAGGAGTATACTTTCTGAAGGCAGCATGGACTCCTTCCTTATTTCTTTCTTCTGTGGTTGGAGAATAGGGGACTAAAAGGTGGAAACAGAACTGTGGCCGGGCCTGGGGCTTTTGTAGGCAGCATAAAGAGGGAGAGGGCTGGGGAAAGTCTAGACAAGTTTCCTAATATTGTCCTCCCTTCCTCCAGCCCCTCCCTCCATTTTTTCCTTGTCATGGTGGACGCTCGGGTCTTGGACTGACAGGAGCCCAGCAACGGAGGGGTTCAGCCCCCTCACTTCTCAGCTGAACGTACAGCCACCTCACATTCCAAGTGGGACTGTTTTCAAGTAGCTAAAGCACTGGGAATTCACGCCTACCGGCCTTTCCCCTCTCGGTTTCCTCCTTGGGTCTGTTGCAAATTTCACCTAGACACCGAAGCAGCTCTGCCCTGGTAGTTCTGCATTGGCCCCCACCCGGGTCCCACCAGGCACTCTTCCTCGAGGTCTCCAGGTACACAGTCAGTGATCGGGGAGGTCGCCCAGAGCCGTTCCCCCGGGCAGGTGGGGCAGGGGTCTAGCTTGGAGAGCTGGAGGAAGATGGCAGAGTAAGAGTTGGTATGAACCAGCACCTGCTCAGCCAGACTTCTTAAGCTGCCCACCGGGCCCAGGCCAGGCCCCTTCCCCACACCGGGAGGATCCCAGCTGAGGTCCCCTCCCTGCACCCAGCGCCCTCCTCCCTGTTCTACCACCAGGGGGCGGGAGCAGCTCGCCTGCTATGGACCCTGCCAGCCCGGCAGGCAGCAGTGCAGGCAGTGCTGCCTAGGCCGCTGGTGACCACGAGCCTCCTCCCCATCCCTGAAGCGTGGGGCGGGGTTGCAGCAGCTTGCGGCTGTCCCCGGGCGCCATGCATGGAGACACTGCTTGCCGCTGAGCCACTGTCTGGCCTGGGACCTGTGGGGGCTGGGATGGCCTCGGGTTCGTGCTGGCCCCACCGAAGCCAGACTCGGCTTGGCCGGCCACCCCCACCGCCCGAGGGCTGTGCATGCCCCACAGGTCTTGTTGCCCTCATGAATTGCCTGGGCCCGGCCGTCCTGTCCTGGGAAGTGGCCATCCCGATCGCCATGGCTCACTCCCCGGTGCAATTGGGCCTGCTGGGCAAGCACATAGGCAGGAGCTGGGCTGCTAAAGGGAGGAAGGAGGGATGCATGGGCCGGGGTGGAAGCAGGGAACTTGTCAGTGTAAACACAGCCCCCTGATGCCACGCCGGCCCCTCGTGCCACATTCCCGGACCCCCAGGTGCCCCTGTCCGGTGCTGCACTCTTGGGCCTGGGGTGGGGGCGAGGGACCTGAGGCTGCGGCCTGGAGGCAGCCCTCACTGGCTTGGAGTTGCAGTGGTCAGTCAGGGGAGGATGCGGGGTGCCATGAGGCAGCCTCACACAAGTCCCCACTGCAAGTCCTCGCCTCTCTCTCTCTCTCCGAGAGGTCAGCAGTTCAGCCCACTCGGCGTGCTGCGCACGCAGCCTGGCGTTTGGGCAAGCCTTTGGTCATTTTGGATGTTACGGACACTGGCTCTTTATATATAGATAGATAGTTGTGTGACTTCTGCAAATTAATCTGTCTAGCTTTCCTTATATGTGAAATGGACATATTAATTTTTATTTAATAGTGTTGGGATAGTACATGAATTTAATGACACAATAGAAGTCACTCTACAAATGACAGCTGTTTCAAAATTATCTTATTTATTGGGGAGAAAGTGACTCAGCCATTCTTAGAAAAAAAGTAAATATTCTTATCAAACAATCTTTTTCATATCAACTAGACTTTTTATTCTTATGATGTTCAACTTAAATATAAATGGTAGCTCTGTTTTCCTAGTTCCCATATATAAACATGGTAGACAGTGAAAAACCTTGAATGTTGGAGGAGATAAACTTGTATAGGCAAAATAGTACAATACCATGTAGGAATATGTATTTAGTGAAAGTTTATTAAAGTTGAATGAGAGTAGAAGGCAGCCATTATTTTATTTCTTGTGCTATTTAGGTCACTGAAAACAACTGAGAATTAACCTTTTAAAATACATAATTATGAGTATATCTATATATTTTCAGAAGAAATATATACTTATCTTCTACATGTCTCAGATATATATATATTTATATTTGGAATACATCAGAGATATATAGGTATGTTTAAGACATATCTCTAATATATCATACATTTATCTCCAAAGGAAAAGGAGTGCGGTAAGCTTCCAAAAAGTTCATTCCCCTTATTTTTTAAAAAAAATTCCTTAAAAGTAAGTTTAGGTCACAAGAAAGCACAAAAGTGAATAGAGTTCTCATGTAGCCTTCTCCTAGCTTCCCCTATGATGGTATCTTGAATAACCATAGTAAAATAATCAAAACTAGGCGATTTTCAGAACTTAACCCATTCTACTCTTTTTAAATAGAAGAAATTCTTTAGTTCTCACTTAATTGAGCTGCAGAATCATCACACTTAGTGTAAAGACATTTGGAAGTAAGAACGTCTTGGATGAAATCTTGGCTCTGCCACTTATTCATTCCTGTGTAACACTGAGGACTTTTGTTAGCATCTATGATAGTCTGTTTCTTCATCTGTACAAGGGGATATCATTTACCTTGCAGAATTGTTGTAAGAATTGGCAGTTGTGTGCGCTAAAGAGCCTTTTCAAGAAATGCTAGTTTTCACTCTTAATGTTCTTTTGCCATGTTTTCATCAAAATTGAAAGTAGCTGGTCATTATTTTTAACGTGATAGGTGTACTTTGGCAGTTTATGAATACCTGTGAGTTAAAGGACCAGTAACTGGTAATATACTTGAACAACTTCACGGTTCCTCTGTGCTCATCTCTTTTTAATGTACCTGCTATATAGTGTATTGGCTTTCTGCCCCTTCCCCCTCAACTTACCTGTACAGCCAGCTCATCTCTCTCTCTCTCTACCTTTTTCTACCTCATAGTCCAGAAGTCATTCCTCTCATTATACTAATTATATTCCTTCTCTGGATTCCTTTTGTCATATGGATTCTCTGTAACCTAGCAATTTTTAGAAATTTGTGGGTTTTTTTAAAAAAAATTTGAATAGCACCTAACTTAATTCTGTTTATAAGTAGTTGATTATAACCCTAGGTAGAGAGGCTCACTTCAAACACAAGCTCATACACCCAGCTCCTGGTCAGCCCTTCACAAAAGTGGCCCTCCAGGAACATTGCTCCCAGTGGTGCGATGGGGCTGTAGATGCTGCTGCCTTGGTGTCTGCAGAGAGAGGGAATGGTGTGCTGTCTCTAACCCCATCCACACATTCTCATCGCTCTGCTTGGGCATAGCTGTAAAGGCACAAAGTTCAGTGCCATAATAATGCTCTTTATTGTACTTTTTCTCTTCATTTAGCTCAGAAGTGCCTAATTCTATTTAAATACTTTAAAATGACCACTCTCTATATTGGCCCAATAAATGTGTTTTCTGGTAAGATCTTCTGGTATAAGGAGGACCTAAAGCTGTCCTCAAATGACAATTTTCAGTTGATTTGGAATAGGAATTTGTGGGGTTTTTTAAATTTGTATTTACTGAGCTGCAGATTGGGAGGAGCCCGTGGGCTTTCCTACTCTCTTCTGTAGCTTCCCCATCTACTCTAATATAGTTTACTGCTCTCTTGAAGTCTGTGTGATCTACCCTATTTCCACCTTTTTTGTTTTATTTTTTTCCTTAGAACTACCCTTTTTAGATTTTCCAGCTTTCCATTTTCAAGAGACAGCCCATATTTCCTTATATCTCCATGTTATTCAAATGTGTTTCAGGAATGTTTAAAAAATGTTCCTTTATGTTTTAAAATACCTCTTTGTGCTTTAGCAAGTGGCATATCATTTCCTGCTTCAGTTTTGGCCTTAGTCTGACAAGCCAGGGCTAAAGAAGGGGTGAAAAGTTCACTCTCCGGAAGTGCCACTTAGGGCGGAATCACATGAGGAGGAGCAGCCTCCAACGGGTGGGAATTCCCTGTGGATGTGTTTCTTGGAGAAGGCAGCACAGAGGGTCTTTTTCTCAGTTCTCCGTTATGTGCTTGAATTTTTAATGAGTGTGTGGCACTATTATTTTTCCAGGAACTCACTATAATGCCCTTATTATTGCCTAGATCAGTGTTTTAAAATGGAAAGTCATAATCCATTGGTAGGTTATACAATCACCTTTATAAATAGAGACCAGCATTTTTTAAAAAAGGAAATAGAAAATGTAAACAGTGCATTGTATGAAGTAAGAATGTGTTGTTCTGTAAAACTTTTGTTTGATGTTACATAAATGCAAGATAATAGAAATATGAATTTTCATAGGGCTCTGCTTGTGTTTGTGCCTGCGTGCGTGTTGGCTTCAGACCCTCCCTTTTATCCACAGTTCTGGTCATTTAGGAACCTAATTTTCAGAGTATATGCACTTGTCAGTGAATATGTTCTTACAAAATATACAGTTTCATGTTTTGGATTTATTGTACCTGCATTTTAACTTATGTGTGTTATATATCCTCTTTTGTTTTTATTTTCTCTACCCAGGATTATATTTTGAGGCCTATGAATATTGCTATGTATACATCTACTCCATTGCTGCTCATGGTCTGTTACAGTGTGCCTAGAACACAATTTACTTATATTCTCTGCCATGGAAGGACTCCACATTGTCTCAGCACGAGCAAGGCTCTGTGAACAACCTAGACATGCCCCCTGTTGGAAAATGCCAAAGGACATTTATTTAGGATCCAGACTAACAGAATTGCTGGGCTGTAGAGCATATGTATGCAACTCAGATACCATAAACCGTCTAATTTCAGAAGTCCTCTCAGATTACCACCAGAAGGATTCACCAGTTCCCCCCCTCCCCCCCTCCAGCAGTATGAGTGTTTATATACCAACCTCTTGCTGATATTTGGCATTAAGTTTTCTAATTTTTCTCATTTCTGTCTAATGGGTATAAAATAATATTTTTTAGTTTTATTTTACTTTTATCTGACTACTGATGAATTTGGTCAGCTTTTTATATGCTTGCTATCTTTTGGATTTTTCCCTTCTGTAAATTCCCCTTCAAATTCATTGCATATTTGTCCACTGGAAGTGTATTATTTATTTTTATTGATTTACAGAAGTTCTTTGAATATTCTAGATAGTTGCCAGCTGGTTTTAGACAAGTATCTTGTTAGCCTGTCACTTTACTATTAACTTTGTCCATTATGTGTTTTTTTTGTGTGTGTGTGTGTGTGAACAGAAATCTTAATTTTTATGTAATTCAATTTATCAATATTTTACTTTGAGAGCTTTGTAAAATAAATTATTTTCTGTCCCTCTGTTACAAAATTTATTTTTATTATCTATTATATTAACATCTTTCTTATTTAGGTCTTTAATCAACCTGGAGCCCATATGTATATATGGTGGTAGGTAGCAGCCCAGTTCTGTGTTTCCATGTGGTATCCTGTTTCCCCAACAAGTTGGTACCACCCTTGTGCTCCCTTGGTCTCTTCATTCTTTGCCATAGTTCATGCTATTTTGTTAATAAAGCTTGGTTGTATATATCAATATCTAAGCAAAGTAAGTCATTATTGGTTTTTAATTTTCAAAAGTATATGTGAAATTTTATCTTTACACATGAATTTTGAAAAATTTATTAAGTTCCACAAAATTCAACTGAAATTTTAACATGGATTATATTAAATTTATAAATTAAAACAGAAAAACTAACATATTTTTAGTAAGTTGTTCCATGTAGGAACTTTCACTGTCTCTCCAGTTTTCTATCATCTTATATGAGCCTTATTACAGTTGGAATTATTCTCCTTAGAGATATAGGTATTCTTGCTAACACTGGAGTCAATAGAAGATGAAGATAAATAATACAAATAACCTGTAAAAGTATTCTAAAATGGTTATAGATGTTAAGGGTTTAGCAATTTGTTATTATAATAATATCCTTTGATCATGGGTATTTGTGCAAGAAGAAATTTTAAGAAATCGTAGTTACCCCAACATACTATAAATAAGAAAATAGTCCCCAATGAGTAAATGACTCACTCAGGATTGCAGAGGGAGACAATGAGAGAACCTCAAATTGAAATCAGGTTTCTGATTCCTAGTTTATTACTTTTGCCAACAATCCATGCCCATAATAGCCATTTATCTCTGACATCTTGACATTTAGTGTATTATTCCCCCTTGGTAGAATGAATGTTACAGTTGGCTTATGTATCCTGAGAAATCAGCTTTTTTTCTCACTGATGCTCACAGAAAGAATGGTTGACCTGCAAAAGCCATAGGACAGATAACACACACACACACACACACACACACGCACGCCTTTTGAGCAGTATATTGTTTTCTTATTAATAATGGTGAGTTAGCACTTAGGTCCCTGCATTCTAGCTGTGGTTGATAGAGCCTTTCAAAATCATATACAGTGGTACTTGCACAAAATAATCGTCACACATTAGCATGCTAATGAAGTGTTAGGGTGTTAAGCATGGCTGGCACGCTGGAGAAGGAGAGAAAGGATCTGTCTTCACTCCTGCATCAGCCAGACTGCACAGTCAGTGGAGGCAGGGCTCAGGCTGAGTGGCAGGGCA
The DNA here is from genome assembly GCF_000147115.1 of Myotis lucifugus. Taxonomy (NCBI): domain Eukaryota; kingdom Metazoa; phylum Chordata; class Mammalia; order Chiroptera; family Vespertilionidae; genus Myotis; species Myotis lucifugus. Next base: position 1,091,877 of record NW_005871170.1, on the reverse strand, counting down.
TTATTCACTCTTGACATGCACTTTCTTCTTCTCCCCACATGCACGTTGAAACTTGGGTTTTGCTGTCTTTAACCCATCTAATGTTCCCCCAAATAAGTTGGTTAGGCGACATAAATGAGTGCTCTTCATTTTTTCAGACAGACAGACGGCAGAACTTACAAGGGAATAACGAAAAGACTAAATTCTCTGTTTTAATGACATCGATTGAATAACATTAAAAAGTCAAAGCCCACATGATTTCATAGCATTTTAACTTGGCACATTTGAAGCTAAATAACATGCCATTTGCTTTGAGTTTGTGTAGAAGGGCCATTAACTGAAAACCCTAAAGTGTGTGTGTGTGTGTGTGTGTGTGTGTGTGTGTGTGTGTGTGTGTTTCTAGGGCTAGTCACAGAGGTGGTGGCAGAGAGAATTCTTGCATGTTTTCTGAAGGTTGGCAAGATGTCAGTCTGCTCTTGAAGCCAATATAGACAGTGCTCTCCCACGTAGGAAACCGTAGAAATGCTGCTGAATTGCCATATGGCCCAGCGATTCCAAAGCCACATGTTAGGGCTCAGCCTTTCTTCTGGACTTTGGTTTCTTATTCCCACCCACCTGTCAGGATTTCTTTACCCAGCTGTTCCCTGCCTACTGACCACCTCCCCCGCCCCCTCCCCCAATCAGCTCAACACATCTAAAACCCAGTTCATTGTCTTTGGCTAAAACCCAGGCTGGCTTCGGAGTCCTCTCTTTCTGGAAGTGTTAGAAGCACTCTCCCAGGCTGGTAGGCTTACCCCTCCATGTCTACCAAGTCTCGATTACCACGCTGTGTAGTGTCACTCATGTTTGTGTCTTTTTCCATGCCGGCCACTCTCCCTTAGTGTAGGGCTAGTCACTCACATCTGCAGGCCTGGGCTTTTCTCACGGTGTTTTTACCAAACTGCCTTGCAAGTTCCCAGTTCAAAACTTCCCTGGCATCGGATGTGACCATTTATTCTCCTTGGGCAGCTTACTTTACAACTTTTATGAATCTATTTTCTAATAACAGTAACAACTTGAAGAATTAGTTTGAAGATTAGGAGATAATAAATGCCAAGTGCCAAGCATAGTGTAATAGGTGCTCATCTTGTATTAGCATCTGCCTTGGTTTCTTTCAATAGTGATTTATTTTTTTTCTAGACAAACAACAAGTTCCTTTTATTTGTCTGCCTTGATGGGCCTTTGTGTTTTATACTTAGAACAATCACCCTAGGGGTAGAGAGTATAAAGAAAGACCGAGTAACCTCAAAAAATTAACTTTTTCCCTTTGTTGTATCAAACAAACTTTCTTATGGCTGTCCTATTCCTGACCTTGAATTTCCTTCTTCCTTGCCCTCATCCCTGCCTGGGATGCACCTGCCTTATCCATTATGAGGACCTCAATCCTTATTTATAATCCTACTTCAGGCTACTTAACCCAGCTTTTAGTGACTCTAGATTCAACCTTGCTGAATGCTTGGCTTCTTCCTGGCCGATGCTCCTTCCTAGCCTCATTCTCAATCTGTGTAACCTGAAAAAGGCCTACACCATCAGTCTCTCATTTTCTCCATTCAGTGGACAGATAGAAAGCATGTGATTTGTACATTATGAAACTGTCCCGTTTCAACTCCAGTGTATTAAATCAGAGTGGACATAGCACACTGGCCCAGCCCGTGGTGTGGGGGGAAAACTCTGTTCTCCTTGTCTCCATGACCTCTCCTCCCAGACCTGCATTCACATTTCCCTGCCTCTGAACCTTCCTAGTCCGTCACTGTGGGTATATTTCTCTGCTGCTGAGAAAAGTTCAGTGCTTTCCCATTTACTGTAGGATGAACGTGAACTTCTCAGCCTGATGTTCAAGGCTTGCCCAGCCTGGATTCCACCCAGTTTCCAATCATGATTATTAACCAATTCACTCTGTCCTGCGTTACCCAGGCCCACCAGATGTGTTTGCATTGAAATATTTTGCTTTGTAACAGCTATGTCTGTTTGGAATGACCCTCCTACTCTTTCATGCATTTCAAGACTGAGCTGTATTTCAGGGAACAATTCAAGTCCTGATGCTTGAGGACGCACATCCAACTCTTCCTGGTAAACTTCACCCTCCCTCCCCTTGAACTTCTCTTTCTTCTCGCTGTACCCTTCATGTACTGGTAGCTCCTGCTTCTCAAAGTACCACTCATCTCACTGGGCTTGAAAGCCCTTTGGCTTGAAAGAAATCTGATTTTCTTCCTTTAAAAAACATGTTGACAATATTATCATTCTTCTCAGTTGTTGCGAAGATGATCGTGATATTTGCCATTTCTCTAGGCACTGTCTTTCACATATTGTGCTATGGTTTACATGTATTATCTCACTTAATTTTCCAATTACTCTGTGACATAAAACATGTACCTTACAAGGGAAGACAAATTTATTCAGCTAATAGTTGAGGGAGCCTAGTTTCAAAGGTCCATCTGATTTGAAAGCTTGGGCTCTTCCCACTCTCCAGGATGGTGGCCCAACATTTTAGGTACTTGAAACTTTGCAATAGATATCAGAAAAGGAGAATGAGATTTCTAATGTGATCTGAATACTGTGGAACATGTTACCACTGAGAACGGGTAGTAAAGATAGGGAAAGACTCAAAGCCTGTCAGCAGGACTAATACAGCCACACATGAAATTCTTGTTTACCCAGCAGAAGATGAATGGGCAGCCAGTTCAATTGAGTTGGTCATGGGAAACATTGGCAAATAGATAAGACAATATCATTTGTAATATCTGAAATGTATTTTAGCCATTGACTGGGGAATTGAACCCGCCACACTTCGGTGCACAAGCTGGCTCTAACCATTTAGCTACACTGGCCAGCGCTGATGTCAATGTTTGATACAATGTTGTAGGACAGGAAGAGCATTGGAATATAATTTCTCTGATATTTGGTACAGGCAGTTAACGCTCCTAGGGTCTAAGTTCCAAAAAACAAAATTAGACGTTGAGACGAGATGGTCTCTAAGGTCTCTTTGGCTTAACGTTTTTCAGAATCTATGACTTTGTGTTCACTTCTCTCATTGATCTCTCCTCCAAAAGAAAACCTAGTGTCTGGCAACATCTGAGGTAATAGAAACAGTATGTTTGTAAGCATTGGAAAGACTGTTGTAACGAAGGGGTTACTTTATTCACTCTGTTAAAGATAGCAATGTCTTAATTGTCAAGAAATGAACAAGGTGCATGAAAGGGACTCCTTGTTCTGTATAATAAGAAGTTAAAAATCCCCAAAACCTGGATGATAGGATCCTGCCCATCCAGATATGGCTAAGGAGTGGGTTGGAAACGGGCTGGTAACTGTCCCACAGCTTTTATAATTTGAAGTAGTCTAAGTCAATCTTATTATCATAATTAGACTAATAAATAGACATCTGTTATTTGTTTTCTATGTGCCGGGTCTTCCTTCCAGGATGACTTAGTGTTAAATCCGTATTATTATTCCCGTTTTTGAGATAAGAAAACTGAGATTTAGGAGATGTGACTTCCCAGTGCTCACACATAGACTGGTAGATCCACTGTCCAGTTGTGTCTAACTGTATTTGACCACTGATCCTGGGTTGTTTCCACTGGGCTCATTTCTATCAAGACCAGAGAATCTGCTGGAGCATGGTTTACAGGCTCAAGCTCTGCACGTGCTAAAACTCACTACCAGATCTCTTCAGTGTTATGACTTAATTAAATGTTGAATAATAATGAAGGCACACTTCTCTTGGAAGTGTGAACACACTGTTTACACCTGACAAAATCAACTCACTGTTATGTCTATCAAGGCACAAGAATGCAAATTGCAAAGTGCTAGACAAAGGCCTTTTCTATCATCTTATTCTTAAAATCAGGGGCAAGTAATAACAATAGTGTGAAATGAATATTTTTTCAATTGTACTTTTCCTTCCTAAAATAATCATGGAGCAACCTGATAATCATTTTTACAATATTTTGTTGCCTTTTTTTTCCTTAGCAGATTTTAGTATTGAATGAGAAATACTGTAGTTTATTTTTTAAAATCATTTTATTTTAAAATATTTTAAATTATAGACATAACATTTTAGAATACAGACTTTTTTAAAGATTGATGCCCCCTATTATGATTTTTACCTGTGTTCCTAAAGTAGCTGCTTCAGAAAACCCGTTATATATTTGGTCTGTTAAAATTAAATTATAATTTCAGTTGCAAATTTATTTTTCTATTACATATGTTGAACTAAGACTCAAGCAATGAATTGTTTTCTACTGAGTGAGCCTTCTAGAGCTGTGCTGTCCACTAGGGAAGTCACTATCCACATGAGGTTATGTCAATTTAAAATAAAATATAACATGAAACAAAATTAAAAATTCAGTTTCTCAGTCAAAATAACTGCATTTTAAATACTAGCTACAGAGTCCTAGAGACTACTACGTTGGAAAGTGTAGGTGCATAGCATTTCTATCATCCCAAAAGTCCTATTGGACAGTGATGATCTAGGGTCCTTTTAATTGTTTTTTTTTAAATACTTTTATTTTTTATGATAATTAAAAAGTAATACTAATTTTTAGAGCAGAGTTGGGTTCATAGCAAAACTTAGGGGCAGGGCTTGTGGGTGAGGTGGTTCTGCAAGTGGGTTCAGGCATCTGGGGCCAGCCACCACCTTGATCCTGGTGGAGGTGAGCAACTGCATCAACAAGGAGATGCTCATGCTCAAGTTTGAGAATGCGGCTGCCGGAAACAAACCAGAAGCAGTATGAGTAACATGTGCAGATTTTGATGGGGCCCTCTATCATATTTTATTTAATTTATTTATTTTAAAAAATGCATTTTATTGATTTTTTTTTTCAGAGAGGAAGGGAGAGGGAGAGTGATAGAGAGTTAGAAACATCGATGAGAGAGAAACATCGATTCAGCTGCCTCCTGCACACTCCCTACTGGGGATGTGCCTGCAACCAAGGTACATGTCCTTGACCGGAATCGAACCTGGGACCCTTCAGTCCACAGGCTGACGCTCTATCCACTGAGCCAAACCGGTTAGGGCCCTCTATCATATTTTAAATCCTAATGGAGACAAAAGTGATGGTCAGTATTTCTTTGAAATTCTACAAGGAACTTCCGGCACATGGTGCTGATGAGTTACTAAAGAGAGTGTATGGGAGCTTCTTGGTAAATCCAGAATCAGGATACAATGTCTCTTTGCTATATGACCGTGAAACTCTGCCTGCACCCAAGGGTTCCAGGTGCATCAGGCTGGCATGTTGAAACGAAATTGCTTTGTCTCTGTTTTTGAGAAATACTTCCAGTTCCAAGAAGAGGGCAAGGAAGGAAAGAACAGGGCAGTTATCCATTATAGGGACGATGAGACCATGTATGTAGAGTCTAAAAAGGACAGAGTCACGGTACTCTTCAGCACAGTGTTTAAGGTTGACGGCGATGTGGTCATTGGAAAGGTGTTCATGCAGGAGTTCAAAGAAGGACACAGAGCCAGTCATACGGCCCCACGGGTCCTCTTTAGCCTCTGGAGCTGAAAGACACCGATGCCGCTGTGGGTGACCACATTGGCTACATTACCTTCATGCTGTTCCTCTCCACACCAAGGCCAGCCCTCCAGACAACTCCATCAACTGATGCACACGTTCCAGGATTACCTGCACTACCACATCAAGTGCTCTAAAGCCTATATTCACACACATATGAGGGCAAAAACATCCCACTTCCTCAAGGTGCCAAACCGTGCACATTCAGATGCTGAGAAGAAAGAAATGAAAACAATTCCAGGGAAGACGTTTTCATCCCACTAACTCTTGGGAACAGGAAGGGGAAGTGGCTGGCAACTGAAGGCTGGAACACTTGCTACAGGATAATCGTAGCTTTTAATGTTGCACCTATCAGGTTTTTAAGGGATTCTCCATTTTGGTTCCATTTTGCACACGTTTGGAAAATAATCTGCAGAAACGAGCTGTGCTTGCAAGGACTTGATAGTTCCCAAGAATTAAATAAAAATTAAAAAAAGGAAAAAAGAAATCCACTTGATCAACTTAATTCCTTTTCTTTATCTTCCTGCCATCACTCCCCTTGCCTTCCACCCGCCTTCCAAGCTCTCTTGCTTTGCAATATGTTACTGGTGATGAGCTGCAGGATAATGCAATCTTAACTTGTTTTCTCCTGAGTATTTGAGTTCAAAACTCCTGTATCTAAAGAAATACGGTGGCGGTCATTAATAAAGAAAATCTTTCTATCTTAAAAAACAAACAAACAAAAAATACCCAAACAAACAAAAAAGAAAACTTAGGGGCAGGTATGGAGATTTCCTGTGCACGCTCTGCCCCACACATGCACAGCCACACCCATTCTCAACACTCACCATCACCCACAAGACTGTGCCTTTGTTGCAATCAGTGAGCCTACCCTGACACATCATTATCACCCAAAGGCCATAGTCTACATTATTAGTAACTAGAGGCCCGATGCACAAAATTCATGCAAGAGTATGCCTTCCTTCCCCCAGCTGCCAGCACCGTCTGGCTTCCCTCTGGCACCCGGGACCTGGGCTTCCCTCGCAGCCCTGGCTTTGTCCGGAAGGTCGCCCGGAAGGACATCCAGAAGGATATCTGGTCTAATTAGCATATTACGCTTTTATTAATATAGATTCTTAGTGTTGGATGTTTTATCAGTTTTGACAAATGTATGACCATATGTACCCATCATTATGGGATAAAGAGTATTTTCACTGCCCTAAAAATCCTCTGCATTCCACCTTTTCTTCCCTCTCCACCCCTCCAGTCACTGGCAACCCATGATCTTTTTACTGTTTCCATAGTTTTGTCGTTTCCAGAATGTTATAGTGCTGGAATCATATAGTATGTAACCTTTGCAAATTAGCCTATTTCATTTAGTAATATGCATTTAAGTGTCCTCCATGTCTTTTCATGCCTTGACAGCTCATTTCTTTCTAGCCCTGAATAGTAATCCATTGTCTGGACATACCATAATTTCATTATCCATTTTCCTACAGAAGGACATCTTGGTTGCTTCCAGGTTTTGACAATTTTGAATAAAGCTGCTATAAACATCTGTGTGCAGTTTTTTTGTGTGGACATAAATTTTAAAACCCCTTTGGGTAAATATTAATGAGCACCCCTTCTGTACAGTAAAAGAAAGTTTAGGTTTATAAGAAACTGCCAAAATGTCTTCCAAAGTGGCTGGACCATTTTGCACTCCCACTAGCAATGGTTGAAAGTTTCTGTTGCTCCACAGCCTTATCAGCAATTGGTGGTTCTGGATTTTGGCCATTTTAATAGATGTATAATGTTAATTCATTGCTTTCATTTATATTTCCTTCATGACAGATGATGTGGAGCATCTTTTCATATACTTATTTACTATCTGTTTACCCTCTTTGGAGAGGTGTCTTAAGTTTTTAATCATTTTGTTTTCTTATTGTTGAGTTTTAAGGGGTAGGGTTTGTTTCTTTTTGGCATATTTTGAATAACAGTTCTTTATTGGTTATGTCTTTTGCAAATTTTTTTCTCCCAGTCTGTGACTTGTTTTCTCATTCTCTTGACATTTTCTTTCATAGAGCAAATGTTTTTGAAGTCAAACTTATTATTTCTTTCATGTATTGTGCCTTTGGTGTTGTGCCTAAATATTTATTCCTGAACCCAAGGTCACCTAGATTTTCTCCTATCTCCTTATAGTTTTGTATATTACATTTAGGTCTGTGATCCATTTTGAGTTAATTTTTGTGAAAGGTGTGAGATCTGTGTCTACATTTTTTTCTTTTTTGAATGTGAATGACCAGTTGTTCCAGCACCATTTGTTTAAAAAACTGTCTTTGCTTTATTGTATTGCCTTTTCTCCTTTGTCAAAGATCAGTTAACTATATTTATGGGAGTTTATTTCTGGACTCTCTATTCTGTTGCATTGATTTTTCTTTTCTTTTGCCAGTACCACACTGTCTTGATTACTGTAGCTTAATGGTAAGCCTTGAAGTGCGTAGTGATGATCTGCTTTTACTAATCTGTTTATTTGGATTAAGACAGCATGAATTAGGTTATTGCCATAAAAGGTAGCCAGATCTCAAAGCCAGTAGAGGTTCTGGTATGGATAGTGTGCTTTGTAAACTCTGAGAGAGAGAGTTCTAATTCCACATAGCCAGCTACGTATTATGTTGTTTGCTTTAATGCATGTAATAACGTTGGCCACTGTAATTTCACCTTGTTTCATAATTGGCATTCTAAATAACTGTAATTTTATTAAATCATTGTGCTGCTGGTTTTGATAGATTGTATCTTTGGTGAGTGGACCCGGTAAGGAGCAGCCACAGACTCAAACTAATTTGGTGTAAAACCCTAACACAGAGAGACTTAAGTTACCGAACTACTTGTTTATGTTCATTTTGTAGTCAAGAGATTGTCCTACAGAAATTCACTCCTGAAGGCCGCATGGAGTTCAGCAGACTGTCTGGTGGCTGTCTGTCCAAGTTCCTTGAGGCAAAGAAAGGAGACAACAGGTCTTTGTTCTTTGACAGCTTGATTGAATGTATTCAGTCCTGGGTTTTGAATAATTTTTTTAACTAGACATATTTTGCACAGTGAATAAAATTTCTTTGGTATGAAATTTAATCCTTATAGTATCTTCAGAATAATTTGAACACTTTTCAGATCTTCATATCTACTGCCCAGCTCTGGGTAGGTGTCCAAATGCCTTTACTATTTGAGAATAAAACTCTACTTTCTGATTTTTTAATCCTTGGTAACAGCTAGGAAGTATAGAAAACACGTGTTTAAAAAAAGATACAGAAGATTATTGGTTTTACTATTTCTCATGACCTTGCTCCCTGCAAGCATACAATATTTGACCAATTTTCTCTAATTCTTATGTTTCTCATTTACTGATGAATGACTAAAATAATGTATAAAAATAATAGACAAATTATTACACATAATAATAGGCATAATAATGCACAATTATCTCAATGGTAATTTAAAAAAATGGCTGGAAAAGCAGACTTCCAAGAGCTTATATGAAAAGGAACATGAACTTGGAGAACAAATTGTTCTCAACCAGTGCTGGTTGTTCTTTAAAATTTTTTTGTGATCATAAACATCTTCACTTAAAATTATTTACTATAGGTTAGCTTAATATGATACTTTCTGCTTTATTAAGGTATTGTTCTGATTTTGTTCTGTCCTTTTTTCCCCCACCAGTCCCATGCATAGTACAAGGGTGAAGGAAATGTTACTCACCTCTGGTGCCCTAGCAACCCGCCTCCTTTCAGAAATCTGTACTAGTATATGGAGAGGACTTAAAAGCAGGAAGGAGTGAGTGGGTGTGTTGGTGCCTTCAGTGATGTAATCTTAGCTGACTGTGTTTGGGAGGTTACAAGGGTGTCAGCTGTTTATCATCCTTCCACATTCTATCCAATTCAAACTGGTCAGGCTAACAGTTAGAAAGTTTCCATCGTTGATGAAGAGTGCGAGTGAAAGAATTGACCCAGCATATGGCTTCACAATATTGGCTATCCTAAACGTTTTTCTCTGCTTAAATAATAACCTCATCTCTTATGCATGCCATGCTTGAAATGGTTTCTTTCAAAAGTGGCAAATTGTTTAGGTTGTATTTGTTTTATAATCTGGTTTGGTTTTAAGTAACTCAAATAATTTAGTTAATATAATTATTTCTATTCACCTTTGTTCATGGGTGCGCGCGCACGTGTGTGTGTGTGTGTGTGTGTGAATGATTTACTTAGACTTAGACTTGGCCTGGCCGGTGTTGCTCAGTGGTTGAGGATTGACCTATGAACCAGGAGGTCACAGTTCCTTTCCAGGTCAGGGCACATGCCTTGATGCCCAGTAGAGGGTGTGCAGCAGGCAGCTGATCGATGATTCTCTCTAGTCATTGATATTTCTCTCTCTCTCCCTCTCCCTTACTCTCTGAAATAAAAAAATAAAATAAAATAAAAGAGTACTTAGACTTGAATGGCAACTGAGCAATCTTTCTGGACTAAAAGGATGGAAAGTGTTTATTTTGCTGTATGGTGGTCCTAATGTGTTTGCCTCGTTTGAAGGCTCAGAACCAGAATATAAAATCAGTGACACCGGGTTTCAAAGTAGCACTTGGCCCATGTTAAGCTGGAATGCTTTCTTCATGTAAGGCGTTTAGGAGTAAATGAAGGGAGAGAGGCAAGTACAGTATTGACTATTTATTATTAAAATAATACTGTCAAAATTCTAGATGCTTCTCATTCTGCATGAAAGGAAGCTGTGAGTACAAGGGGAAAAAGAAGATCATGCAAAACTCGAAATCCTTTGTAATTAGTCCCTGCTTGGTATTATGGATTTTGGAGAAAATTGTATTTTTCATTTCTACTTAACTTGATTTTATAATCTTCCATATTTGGCCAACTGCTTTCTGAGGACATATTGTACACATGTTCTGATGCTGTTTGAAGCCCCTGTGAGAGAAAAGAGTTGATTGAAAGCTTTCAGTTCTACTGAAGTGGGTGGCCAAAGAGCTGGGACCGAACAGCTGCCGTCCACCCATTGAACTTTTGTCATTTATGAATTATTTTCCATGCCATCTGGAGCAAGAATGGTGCCATGGTTTAGAGAAACTCTTTGTGGGGTGCATTCATATCCAGTGCTTATATAATTTGCTTATTACCACATTCTACTGAAGTTTTAAAACCTTTATTTGCTTGAAGGCTTAAGATGTAAATAAATATGAGTGATTTCTTTGAATGTCATATTAAAGACACTCCCTCCACCCCTACCAACATTTTCCCCTCCCTCTCTGCCTTCCAATGACTACATCCTGCCTGCTTTCAGCTCCAGTGGAAAATACATTAATCCCAGAGTCTCCATGAGGTTTCCTGTTTGATGACATAATCAGAAAATCCTCCTCACATTGCCCTTGGGGTTGCTGCCTGGATGTTATGTTGTCCTGGTGGGTGTAACTCAGCCATCAAAAAAAAAAATCAGCACAGGTCATAAACTCAGAGCCTGAAATGCATTTATATCATGCTAAAAGAAATAAAGCTGTGGGCATGTCTGCAGCATTAGTAGGGAATTTCATTAATGTGCAGATTCTAGCTAGCATTGAATGCATTAGCTGGTGACTTCTATACATATGGCATTAGCTGGTACAATGCCACCCGCAGGAGGTATTTGAACTGCTTCAGTGTAAGCTGTTAGACTACATTTTCTGGAAAAATACCGCAAACTAGATTTTGGTAGTATTGATTTAAGTTAGATTCTCATCCTCCCCACTATATCTGTTTACCTAGTGAGTTTTGCCTTTGGTTTTTGACCAGAGGAAGCTGGGACAAAGAAACGTATTGGAAAGGGTAAGAAATAGAAGAAGGGCTTACATTTTAAAATGAAAAAGCAAGGTGGCATCTAACATGTAAAATGGTTTGTAAAAGTTCTGAAGTTAAGATATTGTGGGGCAAAAAACTTCAGTAGCTGTGAATTAGTTGGATAAGGAGAAACTGTGTTATAAAAGTTGATCCAAGAATATGATATTTAGATGCCAAAGGGCATGTACAGCTTCTCAAGTTTAGAAATTATTGGCTTAGGCAATCGAACATATGCTCAAATATGGATTTTTCCTTCGTGATTTGGAGACTTTTTCATGTTTTTTGTGTTGTTGTTTTGGTAGGATGCCATAACCCTCCATTTGGTTGACTTGGATCTGGTACCTCCTGCCTTGGATCTTGGAAGTCCAGGCTTGATTGGCATTTGATCAGGGTGAGAACTAAGAGCAGGCCCCTTGGCAGGATTTACAAGTTCTAGATGCAAGCTGCCTCCATGATTATTCCTCCTGTTGTTGTACTCTTATGTCTAGTTCAGGGGGTACTGGTAGAAGAAAGAAAAGATGTTTCCTGTTAGAGTTTCTTTGGAGGGAGTAAAAGAGGAAGAAGGGGGCTTTAGCCTCAGCCCCAATGAGTTGAAAGCCCGGGAAGATGCCACCATTGGTACCTTTTTGTATCAGAGATGTTATTGGGTTTTTCATATTATAACCTAAGCAACAATATATCTTTCACAGGTGCTACCCATGTGGCTGGGGAGTCTGAACTACATAACACTAAATTGAAAAAGAAATGATATTCCTTTGTCTACTGTGAACATTTTTGAATTTTATAACTCACTACTGGATGAACTCTAAATCTTATAATTCTGGATTTCAGGTTCTCTGATTTGTTTTCTTATGTAATGGCTGCATGTCCAAACCATGAACATATAGTTCATTTAAACATCGTATGGCTTGTACAAGAATAATGGTTCCATCTACCCCTGCCAGGTGGAAAAGGATCTTCTATCACATCTGATGGGTGAATCACTTTTTGTACTGATAGCATCTCTTCCAAATGTCATCCTATTTGAGTACAATTGATGACAGAGAATCCACTGCTTTCCTAAGTCCATTTAGTCTTTGGATACTTCACATGCTTATATTGGTCAGAAATCTGTCAAGTTTCCATTTATGGCGACTTTGTACTATACCCACTTAGTTAAACTAAAACTATAATTTGCAGAATCCCTTACTCACACAATTCCCTTGTGTAGTCCTTGGCTAATTTGGGGCACAAGAGAAATGTGTGCAGTGTGTTGGAGGCAGAAGGGAAGGGCCAGCCTGTTTTCATGCTCTGAAGATCGGCGTAGGGAGCCAGGTGCTTTGCAGCTCCCATGCATCATCATTTATTTCTGGGCCCCAGGGCAGGTGTGGGACTGCCCTTGGGTCTCCCCTCCTCCAACTCCTGTACATCTCTGTTGGCTTCTCCAGGTCCTGGACAAAGTGTGCAGATTTGCAGTAAAGGCACCTTTTCCACCTCATCACCCATGATGTAGTTGGTTAGAGACATGTTTTCCTTTTTCACCTCCCTTCATATCTAGCTCCTCTTCTCAATGGCTCACCTGCTTGAACTATAGCAATTTCTGGCCAAACAACAGACACAGCTCCTACAATTGGTGTAAGAATTAACTCCTTTAATAAATTTCTTCACATATCACCCAGAGTGATATACGTCACTTCCTTAACAAAATCTAATAAATTATTGGTCTATTTCTCCCCCCTCATGACATACATAGTTTAACATGTGACATATATTTGAAGATAGCTGTTGGTCTCTTATCTTTCCTAGTCATTGTTGCCATTTCTCTAATTTAACAACTATCATTTCTTCTAGTATTCTTGATAGAAGAAATATGATTTCTTCTTCCTTCAACATTGTGATAAATGCTTTCTAGTTATCCTCTAACCCTCTTACAATTTACCCAAAAGGTTGAATGCTGTTGCCCAGGTGGATTGTGACCAACAGAGTGAAGGGGTAACTAATTCTTTTTACTCTAGATATGAAATGCAACTTGGATTAGCAAATTTACCATTTCATAAATCTCACTATGTTGAATGATTCAGAGCATCTGTATGACAAAATGGTACCCATCTGGGACTCTATTCATGTCATTTCTCAAATATTTCCCCTCACTTCTGTTTGTCAAGGTCTGCTTGGATCCTGCATCTATAGTTGTTTCTTGTCCCAGGCTTTGGTCAAAATGTGAAGTCAAAAAAGTTGTGGCTATATCCCAGCTCTACTATTTTCTAGTTTTGTTATTTGAAATAAGTAACATAACTGCAATATCTAAGTTTCCTCATTTGTGAAATGGAAAATAAAATGTTTAAACTCCCTCATTGAATAGTTACGAAGATAAGAGTAATATTGCCTATAGGTGTTGGGATAAAAAACAATAATGCAATCTGAAAATATGATAAATATTCCTCCATAGGCTTCAGAGTCATTGGTTAAAAAATGGTGAAGCAATAGGACCAAAGACAAAATATCTCTAGGGAACTTGCACAGAATGGCAATTATTGGATGTTGATGCCAATTGATTCAAATGTTTCGCGTAACCAAGCGCCCTAGCATGCAGCCCATATTTTTACATTTTGTGCGTTGGCATGAGAACCTTTGTTAGGTGTCTTACTCGAGTTCAAGTATATTTTGTCCAGCGAATATCCCTGATCTGCCAGCCTACTAGCCTTGTCAGAGAAAGAAATGAGGCTCGTCTTGTCTCTGTTGAACCCACACTGTGTGCCAGGATTGCCGCTTTCTTTTCTGGGTTTTTACAACCATTCTTTGAACAGTTTGCCAGGAGTGTTTTCCAGGACCAGCACTACATGCACTGGTGGAGTGTGGTACTGGCTTTCTCTCTTTGTGTTTTTCTTTCCTTTTCTTTTCCTCATCTCCAGTCTGCTGGCACGAAGGCTCTCTCTCCCTCAGTATTTACAAGAGGGAAATTCAAGAGCAATCAACTTTTTGCTTGAGTCCAGGTTGCAGTCACATTGGCTTATCTCATCTTTGCTGAGGTGGTGTAGATCCCAAGCAGCCGTGAGCTGCGCTTACTATTGTTAAGTTAAGAATAGTTAAAATCCATGTAATTGGAAGACCTTAGGAACATATGCCTAAATATTATAAATGCATTTAAAAATCCAGTATTGCTTTCAGTTTCCTTATGAAAGCAAAATCAACAACACAAAAAGCCAATATATATATTATTAAGGATATTTTAATAATACAATTTTATTGCTAAAAAATGCTGTTTTATTTTTTATTTTAAGTGAAGAAGAGCATAATTGAAGCCCATTACATGAATTTTTTACTTTGCCCTGTTAATTTACTATGGACATGGACAAAGGATAAAATGATTTGCTCTTATGGTTTTGTTCAAAGCAATAATACTAATAAAACTGGCTATTAAGCAACTATTATATTCTATGCTATGTATTAGACATTTTACGTTTATTACCTCATTCAGTACAATTACTCTGCAAAGTAGGGGTTTACCAATTTTGGAAATGAGAAAACTGAGACTCAGACAATTTTAGGAAAATGCTTAATAAGTGCCAAGCTGGAATTTGAATCATCTGATTCCAGAGTTGCAGGTTTTTCCATTACACCACAATGTAACTTTGAGTGACATTTTCCATGAGACTTTTAAGTTTTTTCTTATTTAATATTATGATGACTGAGCTGAGTGGCCTTTAACTTGGGCCATGTCAGTGGGAATTGCTTTAATAAAGCTGTTATATTAATAAGTTGAGTGATTGTTGAGTTGGACTGCTTTATACATTTTAGATGAAAAACATTTACCAATGAATAAAGAGCTGCCTTTTTCAATTGCTGGTCATAAGTAGAGATTCTGCTTTATTTATTACAAATCAATTAATGGTCCTTTCCTCTAACACCCCATCAATCAGTCCCTCGACATTGCTATTGATAAGGATACCTCACCAAAAGAAATCAATCGTCCTTTGTCATTTTGACAGGAATTAGCCATACAGGTGAATTAATCCAGAATGCAATAGAGAATTACCTGCAGGCTATGGCCTAAACCTAATTTTGTAAAATCAAAATTGTCATAAGAAATTTTGCAATCGATGATAACAAAAGGCTTTGCCCCTTGATCCCATAGGAAGGCTTAATTTGCCTCCCCAACATGAGTTGGAACCACTTTTGTTTTTTCATTTGACCACTCCGGTCTCATTGCCCGATGCTGTGGAAAGGCTTGAGATAGTGTGTGCTGTTTCCCAAGGCTTGGTTGGAATTTAAACCATTTTAATAGGGGACTGTATAAGAAAACCTAATGTAATGCCTGAAAAATGTACAGTTGCAGATATGCATGAGGCTGCTTTCTGGCTCTGCCACAGGTTTCTGTCACAGTGGTCCAAAGGAGAATTTTCATTAACACAGGCTCATCAGAGGAATGTTTGAACCTGTATGAGCACAGTCCAACCAGAGCTCTATGCATACAATATTACCAATAGCATGTTGGAACGCAGCAACCCCAGAAGCTGCATATTTGGAATCTTGTTTGAAAGGGTGATTGCAAACATGTGAGTAGTGACCATGATTATTTCCAAAATTAGAGTATGCTATTTCCATAGTACTTATGGAAATTTATTTTTAAAGAAGTTTAAGGATTAGACATTAAGAATCCTCTCTACTTAGCTGTATGATATAAAGTATTTAGGAAACATTTGTGTTTCTCCTAATTCATGTTTATCCCCAGGTTGAAAATTTAAAACATTTTTAGCCCCTTCCTTTGAGGATATTGCCTAGCTTTTTTCTTTTCTTTTCTTTTTTTTTTAAATATATGTCGGTCAAGTCCTTTATTAGAAACTCATCCAAATAAGGTTTACTTTTGAATCCTGGTGTTTAGATAGCTTTGGGGAAACTGTATTTAACAAAATGACAGTACTTATAGTAAGACAGTAAGCCTGGAGTGTTGTTTTTTTCACTTAAAGAAAATATTTTAAAGTTACCATCATTTTTAGAAATATAAAAGTGGTTTTATATGCTTGTTTGTCCTGTGATGTATTTGGAAACCTTTCAAAAAAAGGTTTACATTTTTATGGTATATAACCTTTATATAAATCTTTTTTAAAAATTATATTTATCAGGGTGACATCTATATATATACTAGTAAAAGGCTAATATGCAAAGTGTCTTCTCGGGAGTTCTTTCGGGAGTTCAATCGCTCACTATGACATGCGCTGACCATCAGGGGTGCAGAATGAAGGAAGGACCTGGTCAGCAGCTGGAAGTAAGGCTTCGGCCAGCAGCGGGAAGGCCCTGATCAACTCTGATCACTGGCCAGGCTTAGGGACCCTACTCGTGCACGAATTTCATGCACTGGGCCTCTAGCTGATTAATAAGATCATATAGGTTTCAAGTGCACATTTCTATGACACATGATCCATATATTGCATTGTGTGCCCACCACCCAAAGTCAAATCATCTTCCATCACTATATATTTGGCCCCCCTTTACCCTTTATTATCCTCCTCTATATAAACCTTAATGCTAGTCTCTTTTTCTGGCTATTTCTTAAAGAAATCTCAAATACTGGTTCAGTTCAATTTGCCGTAGGATAAGTTTTAAGATAATTTGTTGATCTCTTGATATTACCCAGTACATGACACCTAGAGGTAGAGTAAGGGATTCGTATTTGTTTTAGAAATTGTATGATTTGTTTAAAAGTGGTGTAGTTCTGCCCTAGCCAGTTTGGCTTAGTGGATAAAGCATTGGCCTGTGGACTGAAGGGTCCCAGGTTCAATTCTGGTCAAGGGCATATGCCCAGGTTGTGGGCTTGATCCCTGGTAAGGGGCGTGCAGGACGCAGCCAATCAATGATTCTCTCTCATCATTGATGTTTCTATCTCTCTCTCCTTCTCCCTTCTCTGAAATCAATAAAAAATATATTAAAAATATTTTAAGGGTGTAGTTCTAAGATATGATTATACTATCATCAGCCTCTTTTAGTCAGCACTTTGTGTCCATGAAAAGAAATGCTCTGTCCATTTTCCATAAATAGTAGTCAAACTTTCACCTAATTAAAAAAAATTGTTTTCAGCTTGCTTCTACTTACATAAGCAATCCTATAAATGACTGGTATTTTGAATCAACATAGTGATGGTATTGTTAACATTATTTAATTCCAAATGTGAGACCATATGCTGAGTCATCAAATAAGTCTCTGTAATTTAAAAGGAATTGAAATCATACAAGATATGTTCTCTGACAACAGCAAAATTAAATTAGTAGTTCATAATAAAAAGCCTTCTAGAAAATTCCTCCACATTTGGAAATTGAACCACACACTTTTAAATAACTCATTGGTCAAAGCAGAATATATTTTGAAATAATAATAAACCATACCCAATATATCAAAGTCTCTGGAAGATGCTGCCAAAGCAATATTTAGAGGGAAATTCATTGCTTTAAATGGTTCTTTTTGAGAACAAACTAAAGTTGTAAAAACATACAAATATAGTTGGTAAAACTATTAAGAAATTCAAAACAAAAATCAGAAGAGTGGTTACTGGGAGGGATGAGGATTGTGATCTAGGAGGATACCACAGAGGGACTACACATGTTCAATTTATTTAACTGAAGTGTGATATGGGTGTCTATTATGGGTTGAATTGTATCCCCCCATATTTATGTTGAAGTCCCAACCATTAGTACCTCATGTGATGCTATTTGGAAATAGGATCTTTATATGGATGATTGAGTTGAAATGGGGCCTTTAGAGTAGGTCCTGATCCAATCTGGTGTCCTTACAAGAAGAGGAAATTTGGGCACACAAAAGATATTCAGTGACACACAAGCACAGAGGGAAGAACACCTGAAAGAAGTAGCTAGAGGATGGCCCTCTACAAGTCCAGGAGAGATGCCTCATAAAAACCTAACCCGGCAGGCACATTAATCTTGATCTTCCAGCCTCCAGAACTGTGAGAAAATAAATTTCTGTTATTTACAACACCCTGTCTATGGTACTTTGTTATGGCAGCCCTGGCCAACCACTATTTTTAAAATATGTTTTTATTGATTTTAAAGAGAGAGGAAGGTGAAGGGAGAGAGAGAGTGAGAGAAACATTGATCTGCTGCCTCTTGCACATTCCAATGTGGATTGAGACCACAACCTAGGCATGTGCCCTAATCTGGAATCAAACTGGAGACCTTTTGGTGCATGGATGACATTCAACCAACTGAGCGACACTGGCCAGGGCTATAGTGTCCATAGTTTTAAAAAAGTTTTTTTATTACACTTGTCTTCAATATTTTTGTATCTATTTAATAATTTATAAATAAATTGTAAATGAATAAATGGATAATATATTGAGCCCAAGGTTGCCTTTCTGTGTCAGAGCATGCTAATAACATTTTCAGAACCCTAGTTTTAATATTTAAACTTGCAGGATTAGCTGTGTGTAAATATTTAAAATGTGACAACATTGTCACTTGTGGTAATTTTACATACCTCAAAGTTGTGAGCTAAATGAGAAAATCTAAAGCCCTTATGACACATGCCAGTACAACACACATTAGCTGTGTTATTACTAATGCTGCTGCCAATATTGTGATTATTTATTGCAGTTTAGCTTTCTTGAAAGGTGTAGGATCCAAAATGAATCTCACACAGTAGACCTTGTGAAAAGGTTAGTGAGTTAAATTTGAGAATATAGCTGTTTCCTATTAGCCTGAGGTTAAAACATTTTGGAGTGAGAGAGATTGTGTGTCCTCTTGGGGATGGACTGTTCTACCTCCACCTCCATCATGGTCTCTGCCTTCAGCTACAGATAATGAGAGATAAATTTCTCCTTCCAGGGCTACTTTTGCCTTTAGGACCATACTGGTACTTTTCCCGGGGAAAGTTAAGAAAGGAAAAGAAGGGAGAGGCTGGTGCCGTTGAGTTACTTAGATCTAAGTTTATGGACCTGAGTGGCTGTGTGTGTGTGTGTGTGTGTGTTTGCGCGCGTGCGCCCATGTATGTGCATACTTAACATCAGGCACATATAAATTGGCATTTTTGGAGGGAATGAGATTAATAGTCAAAATGCTGTTGATGGAGAGATGAAAAGAATTGCATGTGGAATGTGCTGTTATTCAAGAGCAATGGGGATTGAGCAATATTTTTCTAGAAATTTGTAAATAAATCTCTCTTCTTCCTCTTTCCCCTCTCTCCCTTTCTCTCTTTCCCCATCCTCATGCCTGAGATTCTAGAGTTAAAAATGTACTATTTGGATTAAAGACACTGTGGTCTCTTCCAAGAATTTATTTTTATATGCTGAACATCTTGGAAAGTAAGACCTTGCTCCACATGAGGAAACGATTCATCATATTGCTTTCCCATATGGTAGCCGGATTGAGAGTAAGGATGGGGAGTGGATCTGGAGAGGTGGCCATAGGTTGGGCTCAGGAGTCCTCTGTCCAGAGCATATACCCTCAGGGACTTCACTTCTCTCCAGAGTATCTGAACTTTGTGTTTTCATTTTGATAATAGTAAACTGATGTAAACACATTCTGAAGCATCTGAATGGTAATGTTACAACAACATCTTCCCAGGAAACTTCAGCACCTGTGTTTACCTTTGTGCCGGCCCATAAGTAGTAGTTTTTGTTTCTGGCTAATGATTGATTTATAAATGAAGAATTTCTACCAGGTTTAGGCTGGATGACACCCTTTTCTGGTATAAGTTAGAGAAAAAGTGGCAAGAGAATTGAGCCATCCTGCTGCCCTAGTAATGTAAGCACCCTTTTATCAAAGGAATCTTGGTTGTAGCATGAGTGCCATAGTCAGGCTGTAAGTGACACATTTATTGTAGCCAAACCTCCTCTATCAGATGCAATTAATAGTGTTAAATTGTGTTTTATAGCATTTCTTGAAATTTTCTTATACATTTACTTTGGCTTTGTAATTGTATAAGGCTTAGAAGCTTAAGGAGGTTGTGTCTGGTGTACATATTTTGAAGATCTAATAGAATATTTTAGGTCAAGTCTGGGAGTATGTGGAAACTTTTGTAGATTACTCAAATTTAAGAAATGCTGGCCTGGTGTGTAGCAGAACACATCAGAATGAGAGCTGGAGTGAGGGTGAAGGAGGCCTGGGAAGAGACGGGGCGGTTAGAATGAGAGCTTTGATGGTTGGGGTTGAAGAGGCTATGGTAAGCTCTTTGGTAGGTATCCTGGATGAATAAAAGGGGCCTATAACAGGATTTCAGTAGGTTCTCCCCCAAATTTGATCGAAGTCACAATTTGGCCCACAGCAGGCACTCTGCGGGAATTGTTAAATGATAGAAGAGCTATCTCAAAATAATTTGACATCTCTCTCCTGGATTATTTCAAAACAAATGCATTTCTGATGAGATTTATTATGAAAATTGAGGTCAATGATTTCTATAAAGAAAGGTGAAGTGGTGTCAGATCCTTTCCATTTAGCTACTGGCAGGTCCACAGGCCAGATGTGGGGTCTTACACTTGCATGGGGAGCAAATGGAATCAGCAACAGTTAGACAGGAGGGCAGAGGGGCCACCAGAGAGTGTGACTCCCATACCCCATGTATTTGGTAGAGTCTTGTGCTAATGCTGAATTCCTGTGTTTACACTGCTGTTGAGATAAAGCAATTTTATTTTTATATCCTTTTTAGTTTTTCATTAACTAATCTTACCTTTAGTTGGATTCAGAGATGAACCAGCTTTCTATCAATTTCTGAGAAAGGGATTGTGTCCCCAGGTTCTCCCGTAGTTCACACATATTTGCAGGAAAGGAACTTGAGATAAATGTTCTTATCATCTTTTAATTTAACAGAAGTATAACCCTGTCTAAATAAAAATGCCAGTGTTTTTAAAAATAAACACAGGTTAGAAAGTTAACATATCGCTGATTATCTCTATGAAATAGTACTACATAAAAATAACAACGACAGCAGGAAGTAAAGCATGAGAGGCTGTGGTTTCTGGGCCTTTTGGCACGTTAGTATCCTAATCAAACACGTATCCTGCAAAACTAAGGCATTTTTATTATACTAGAATTATATATGACCAAAAAAAATTTTTTAAACTCACTTATTTGAATAAATAATAGAATTACCACTAGATTTCATTGAAGATGTAAAATTGCTTAAGGTTCTATGTATGTGTTTAAGTATTTATATTTTATCACGTGTATTACATATATAATGAGTAACTTATGTTTTATACATAATATCACATGTACAATGAGAAAGTTTTCAATATATACCGTAATACAAAACTATTTTTATTTTGTGTGTTTACCTTTTAATCCATTTTGTTCCTATACTCTGTGGTGGGGAGAGCTGCAGGGGGTGAAAATCTACTCTTTCCGTCTCATGGAGAGTGTTGACTTCAGCAAGTTGATCTGAAGCTGGAATTTGTTTGCAGCTTACACGGTCACTTCCATTTTATATCAGCATCAAACACCAAAAAGCAATGCTTCTCAACAAAAAAGCATAGGGCAGGAAGTGGGGAAAAGAGAAAATGAGACTTGAGAAAGTAACAATACTGATCATTTGTATGTGAAATTAAATGAACTCCAACGAAATTAAGTCAGCTGCCCTGGTTGGTGTTAGTTGGTTGGGCATCATCCAATAATGCATCCACCTCAGGGTTGCTGGTTTGATGAGTCCCCCTCCCACAGCTTGATGGGGGAGGTGCAGGGGCAGTAGATGCTTCCCTCTTGCCTCTTGCATTCTTTCATTGATGTTTCTCTCTCTAAAAATCGATAAAATATTTTTAAAAATTCAGTCAAAAAAGTAAAAATAAAAGATATTTGAGAAGGCATGAAACCAAAATGAGATCCTAAGATAAAAAAGAAAGCGATTTTGAGTTTGAAGTATAGGAGAAGATACAGGAAAGAAAGCACAGATAATAACTGGAAATGTCACCAAGTAGGTTTAGGTTTCAGATCTTTCCTTAAATGACACCCATTAAAACTTCGTTAAACTAATTTACATTTATTTGATAATGAAAGAACTTCAAGAAATTTTCAGCTAGAGTAGGATAAAAATGTGTGCTCCTCCCTCTTCCCCATAAAGTATTCATTAATGGATTAAATGAAATGAAAGAACAATTAGAATCTAGATTTTGCTTTAGCAACTTATTCCTTTGACTAAGAGACAAAAACTGCTTTCTTTCATGTTCAAAGTGATTCTACATGGACTGATCTGTGCATATGTAGGTGATGCTAAAAACCATGTTTAGATAAAAACATAAATATGTACAAATGAATGACACTGCAACACACACATAACTTCCACAGACATGCCAACATCAAATTGTAATTTAGATTGCTTAATGGATTTCCCAGTGATGATTTGTCTTAGGGACCTCAGGTATTTCTTATTAATAAACTACCAGAGCAAGGCTTTTCTGTTGCTCTTGCTATGAGTAAGCGAGTGACAGCATAGAATAGTGTTGAAGGGTAGGCATCAAAGGGGACATGGTGGAGGTTTGCATATGTGCTAATTATCAGCAGTCACAGCATTTGAGGTATGTCTTTTACTTAGATCATGGGGATGTAATACAGTTAACGTATATTGCATGCTTTCTGTACTCAGTGATATTGAAAGAGCGTCGTGGGAGTTACCTCCATTGAAACTTCACAACAGCACAATGGTCAGATGAGGAAACTAGTGAAGCTCAGATACGAAATTTCCCCCCACCCTCTCCCGGGAACCTAGTATCCTGGAGCTGGCATTTGAATTTGGGTCCCTTGCTGGAGGGTTTTCACCAATCCCCTTTGCTGCTTCTCCAGGACAGGCTTGGATGCTAGTGATAAAGGTCAGAGGTGAGTTCCAAACAAGCATTGTTTAATTTGGGGTTAACAAAATTCAGGGGAGAGGAAAGATGCCACTATATGGAAGAGTCCCACAGGAGATGGGGTTTTATTTCAAATGCCAAGAGACTAAACTGAATAAAAGATTGAAGATTCCAGCACGGGGAATGGTCTGAACAGAGCAGTGGAGCAAGTGTCTGTTCAGGACCTGGAGGAGATGTACTTGCCTGGAGGGGGGGCTCTGTGTGGGGGAAGCTGGGACGTCAGTTCTGCGTTGCTCATCAGAGTTGTGTGTGTTGATGGTGACTAAGGGAAATTTGGGGTCAGATTCCTAAGTCATGGATGCTGAGCTCAGGAGTCTAGAGCAGTGCTTCCCAAGCTGTGTTCTATGCAGCCCTGGTGTCCCAGGAGCTTTCTTGTGAAAATGCATTCTGTGGTCAAATAAATGTAGGCAACACTTCGCAAAGTTTGTACGAATTTCTCAGTCTTGAATTTACTAATTTATACTGTGTTTTCCCCAGAAGGAAGAATCAGAGCACAGAATCTTTTGTTTCTCAGAATCCCCATGAACAGCTACTCTGCGTGCTAGTTCTGTTTCGTGCTGTTGGAAAACACTGGCTCAGACTGTTCTGTGCAGGATGAGACATTAAAAACATTTCTGAAGAAGGCAATAATGAGAAAGTATGACTTAAACTTTTATGCTGCTTAAGACTGCCTGCAGTTCTTAATTCTCTTAGGCACAGATCCAAGCAGCCAATTTTTATAAATACAGAGAAGTCCTAAAATTTCATGGAATCCCAGAGTCACTTATCAGAATGGATTTTGAGATTTCTTTTTACTTTAGTGTTTTTAAAACTTTAAATGCCGAGCTTCTGACTTCTGTTGCTCTCCTTATTGACACCGAGTTTGAAAGACTGTTTCCTTATTGATCTCATTTATTCAATATTAGCATTACCTTGGGCATTAGGAACGGAAGAGAGGTGCAGACGGAGGGAGAGAAACATGACCCCCCCGCCAGGTTTCCTGTAGCATTCTTCACACCACATTGGCGATGAAGAAAGGATTTACTAGGACCTCATGTGATAGATAAGGCCATGGTGAGACTGAGGCCCTTTCCAGTCTCTCTGGCAGCTGTTGATAAAGCTTTTAATGCCATTTCTGGCACCCTGGTCTTAAAACTCCACTCTGACACCTTGGTCTGGTAGAATCATGTGACACACTTAGCACTTGTGTTCTGCATTGTCAACTCCAGATGATCACAGGATCATGGGAGAGTGAATCCAAAAACTGTTCCCTCCTTTTTTGAAGTAGACTCACATGGACAATTGCATTTCTTCAATACCCTTGATTGCTTTCTTCTCTGCTTTTAATAGCTGTTTTTAGGATCTTGTTCTCTATGTTTTGAAATAAGGTAGCAAGTAAATGTCTTAGGTAGAATTAACCAAGTGAGAACATTTGATCCAGACAAATGTTAGCAGAATTGAAACTACAATGAACTCAGTTCGTCGGGAAGGCCTTCAATTAAAATGTATTCTTTACAAATACAGGTTGACACATCAATTTCTGATAGAAATTGTCATGCTTACCAAGGACCACGAGCCAGACATGTGTATCATTCTTTTAAACATATATTTAGACTGCAGTCATGGAAAATGGGAGAAAAATCAGGAGGGTGAATTGCAGAATACATCCCGAAGTTTTCTTAAAAGCAATACTGCATTTATACCAAACTCAACTTGGAAAAGTGGATAAATGTGTGTCAGGAGAAAAGAAAAATGGTGTCCAGGAGTGAGTGTTTCCAACTTGTTTTTTAGTATCACTTACTCTATTTTTTTTGGTCACCCTAAATGGTCAAAAGTTTTTCTACAGCCAACTGGAATCCTTTTTAATTAAACTGTCCTTAGAAAGTGTGTGTCTGAGGGTGTATTGCTATTTTCTTTGGTTTGTTTGTATCTGGTAATCTTGGAGATTTTTGAAATAATCAAGAAACACTTATGTCATAGACAGTGTTTACTGTCTTTCAACAATAGTTTACTTTTTTTTTGTTAATGGGACATGTGGTGTTGGAGCATGTATTTGAGAAACAGGACAGACAGCATGGAGGTCGAGGGTGAGGCACTGAAATCCTTCTGCTTAGATTCAAGGCCTGGCTCCACTTCATACTAAGGATATAATTTGGGGCAACTCACTCAGCCTCTCTGGACCTTGGTTTCTCCTTTTATAATACGGGGTTGGTGATAATAGAACTTACCACATATGTTTTTTGTAGATATTTAAGAGCTTAGAATAGTATCAGATACATAAGTATTAAATAAATGTTGGCCATTATTACTAAATAAATTACTAATAAATGTTAGGCATTACTTTTAGATTTTATTATTTGAAAAGGTGGTTTCCTTCTTATTTTTGGTGGGTTACTGCAGGAGGGGGAAGAAATTAGGCAGGAGGGCAGTATAATTATTATTTTTTTAATACACTGGGACATCTTTAACTGGAAGATAGGACTTGAGTGTTATGTTTTTATGTGTATGCAGAAGCCATATCACTTTCCCACAGATAATGGCAAGCTTCAGAACTCTATGCAGCTGTGGACGTGACTTCTAGCTTTGTGTTCTCTACCAGAAGTGTTATTAGAAAGGGGACCTGGCTCTGAGTGGGTCTGCCTAGGGCCGGCTGGTAGTGTGTGGGATCTTGACTTTGTGCAGGAAAGATTTCACAACATGAGTCCAGGTGATTTTGAGAGCATGTTTATTAAAGCTGGGGACAGTGAAACAAGGGAGGGCCTAGGATAGAAGAAGCAACAGGAGAACTTAGGCGGGGCTGCTTTGGTTCTCTAAAAAGTCAGAGAAAAGGGGGCCTTGGAGGTGGTTTGGAGGGTTAGCCCGGGAGGAGCTGCCACTGCCCATTGCCCCCTGGTTGCAGGTCTCATGGGACCCTTAGAGTTTAGGAGACTCATGCCTATGGGAGAAGAGGAGGGGGTGGGTAGGGAAAAAGCACAGGCTGGGTTCTTTGTTTTGAGGGTTTTTAAAGGCTGAGAGTTTAGGGAGAGCTTAGGGGAGATCTCAATAGAATAGTCATCAACTTTTCCAGGTGTGAGCTTTCAGGGTCCTAGTCTCCACTAATTGGTCAGTGCCAGGGCAGGGGGGTCATTAGTCATCACAGTAAGTCCTGGCTTCACCCACCTGGTTTTGCTGCTTTTCTGGGCCTGGAGCTGAAACACAACTGAGGCCTAGATGTTATCTCTAGGGAGGTAATTGCTGTATCTGGCTGTAAATTGCTCAGCCAGTTTGTTCAGCTACCTGTCTCAGTTTCCCCATTCCACTTGCTAAGGAATTTTCCCAACTAGTTACTATCCTTCCTCAGAAGGTTGAAAATAACCTGAGAAGACATTTAGTTTACCTTCCCAGTTTGAGAAACCTTCTGTGGCTTTTTGACACTAAAGTGTACAATGTTTATGGTCCCCCAAAACCATAAACATGTGTGCCAATGGCTGTTATTGTGGTTGTCAGTGATTAGGGGGAAGGGGCCCTACAAATTCCAGACCCTGTTGGTGACAGTGATTGGGGTTTTTTGTGTGTGTGTGTGTGTGTGTTTTTTTTGTTTTTTTTTTTGGTTATGGTGTTAAGTGATTAAAAATCAGGTTATTAGTTAACCATAATATAGTTACATAGCTAAATTCCACAGAACTGTATTTAATGCCATTACTGACCATAAAATTGATAGTTTGATATTTTAGGATGACTTTTGCTTGTTAGATGTTTGTCTTTGACATAGTTTGAGAAATATGTTCCCTATATAAGTCCAATCTCATCTCTGAAGTATTCCCAAGTTTTTTGGTTTAGAATTTTTCCTGATAGTTTGCCACTAAGTCAGAAACTGTGATGTGTGTTTGAGACATTCCAAAACCTTTTGAGTCCATAGCGCCTAAATTCTTTCTCTAAATGGTTTCTCTACATCTGTATTATTATTTCAGTTTCTTCCCAAAGTGATGGCATCTAACCTTGTATCTTCAGTCTACAGAGCTCACATTTGTTTTCTCCTCTCCAGAAGGCATTTCCTCCATGTTATACTATCCCCACCTCAAATTCAGTGTCTTCAAAACAGAATCATTTCTCAAACTATCTCCATCTTCTTCCCTGCCAATCAGCGCCTTAGTAATGACATCCTTATTCTCCTGGTTACTGATCACAACAATTTTGAACTTTCCCTAGCCTTTATCCCTTTATCCTTTTTAGCCACACAGTCCCTCAAATCCTTTCATTCTTCATTGGTACACTTTTTCCCCAACCATCCGTCTTTCATCTTATTTCTTCTTACTTGGTCAGGAATTCATGGCTTCATGCCTAGATTATTAAAACAGCCTTCTAACTAGCCTCTGAGACAAAGATATTCAGTCCTCTCTTCCCTGTGTAGCTTTCAGATTAAAGCCCATAGTTTATGTTTTACTCCTGATTAACACTGAGAGTGGTTCGAAGTAAAGCCCAGACTCTTCAATCAGCTCATCTGCATTTGGCCCTACCACCATTTGCCCTTAACATCTTCTGTTTTGCAGCAGGAACTTTTTTTTATGCTTAGTGTCATAACTTTATCACACCAGTCTCTTTCTTAACTTATTTTGTTCTAATCATTTGGGATCTCCTCTTCCCACATTTCCACTCATCTATCTTTCATCCATTTCTCATGAACTTCATTTCAGTTCATGTCTTTCCATTGTCCTTCAGATATACTTCTGCACTTAAAAGCCTATAACCCAGTGGTTCTCAACCTGTGGGTCGCGACCCCTCTGGCGGTCGAACGACCCTTTCACAGGGGTCGCCTAAGACCATCCTGCATATCAGATATTTACATCACGATTCATAACAGTAGCAACATTACAGTTATGAAGTAGAAACGAAAATAATTTTATGGTTGGGGGTCACAACATGAGGAACTGTATTTAAAGGGCCAGAAGGTTGAGAACCACTGCAACCCTTCTTTTCTCTATTTCTCATTTATTGCCTTGTAAGAATACCTAACTGTTACTGTCCATTTTTTAAAGTTTCCAGTTAATATTTTTCATTTTTATATTTCCATGTTTTATGTTTTTCACTTAATCAGTTCTTAACTCCCCAAGGGCAGGTATTATTGCTTATGTGGATATTTTCTCTCAGAATGATTTATATAGTAGGCACTATATAAAAACATGTGGAGTGAATCCGTGGTTAATATTTGGGGGAGTCAACACATGCATGACTTTGCTTGGGATCAGACGAGATGTTATGAGGCAGCATTATATGAGTACTATGCAAATGTAAGGTGGTGTGATTAATTCTGGGTATGTTTTTGGCTTTTGTCGATAGTGTCCTCCATTCTGGAATATCACCACTGACTGAACTTCTCATGACCTTGAAGTTTAGACAGAGACACTGTGATAGACATGTTTTCATAATAGGTCTTACACATAAGATCTAATTTGTTCATGTTTGTTTATTTACATATATTTTACTATGTCGTTTATGTATTCAATTTGGATATTTGTGAGTCTAAAAGCTTCTTAAGAGAGACGTGCTATTTTATTGTCACCTCTGCCTGCTGTGAGGTCTTCATTATGGGGCTAAAGAACTTTATTTATCTCTAAACTCATTGGTTGAGGACTGAGATTATATCAGACTCTTTTGCATCTTCACAGTAAACCTCACTGCCTTCCCACACGTCATCCTTCCCAGACTGTCTAATCTGGAATTTCAGATGCTCCCCCTCTAAGCCATTTCCACATTTCAGCTAGTACGAGCCATGACAAATTACAGGCTAGAAGGGGAGCTGCTTGCATTCTGTAATAGAGCACTGTACACCTAAGCATTTTGTTAGAAAGGAATACAGAATCTATAGCTGATATATAGCATACATTTTCTTCCCAGACAGATCTGTGTCCTTATTAATTTTTTCTCATCCTTTTTTTCAGGTGTCTATGTTTGTGAACATATTGGGCTTGTTGCTGTCTTTGTAAATCTGTAGTTACTGCTCTGGAAAAGTATAACTTGATGTCCTCTCAGAAGTATTCCCTCTTTTCCATCATCAGGTCATCCCGGTGTCCTCCCCGAACATCCTTCTCAACTGCCCCTGATGCATGCATAGCTGTTCTCTGCTGTCCATTCCACCAGATGGCCTCAAAGCTAACAGACAGAAAAAGAAAATAGCTAATGGTAAGAATTTTTTTCCCTCTTAGAAAATGTCTAATACATTTACTTTTAAGTGCTGCCAATGCAAGGTTTTTCTTATGAGTAGATGATATTTCAAATGTTGTTTTTAGGATATTAAAAGTTTAGGAACTTTTTGGGGATCCCTTTTATGGTGGTGAGTCAGGAGGATGAAGATGCAAGAGCACATTATAGATAATTTTTCAAATATCTCACATTTTGGAGATTCTGAGTTTTAGATCTGAGTTCCATTGACTTCTAGTGTCACCCATTGCCCATCAATACCTTAAACTCAGCATAGCCAAAGACGAACTCATTCCTTCTGTTATGCCATAACCTTTTATTTTGTGTACTTAAAAGATTGGTGTTGTCATTTACCTGCTGCCCTCATGCCCTACCAGCCACTCATTCCGTATTCAAGTATCCTGCCATGTCTTCTAAATATTTTTCTAATCCATCTCCATTTTCTTATTCTTAGAGCTCCAGCTTTGGCTGTTTCAATTACCTTCCTACTGGGCCATACAGTCTGATGTGGATAATCCTACCCTACTCCCACTCTCTCAAAAAAGGTCTCATTGAGTTATTTCCCTTATGGGCTAATGAATACAATTGAAGCTTTTTAGCGTTCCGGTCCCAGCTGTCTCATTTCCATAATCTTTCCACACCTCGGTCCACTAATGTCTTTGATTTCATGGTCTAGTCATGATCCAGTTCCTGAGTCAGTCCTGATTGAGCCAGGATGCATGTAAATGTTTTCCATCCCCCTCTTCCCTCTTCCCTCTTCCCAGGTCCAATGGGCACTTAAAGTTAAGCCACCACCCTGGATCAGAAATTCAGTGGCCCAGTGATGTCCTCTGACTTGCTGAATCTCTCCTAATTTCCTCCCTAGTATTCAGAGTGAATTTCCTTTCCCCATGTGCTGTGATTTGGTGGCTGTGATTTGCATTTCTTCCATCTATCTTGACCTAATCTAGGCTTTTATTGGGATCCTATTGCCAAAATGTGGCCAGTTACTCAGTTTAATAGTCTAGCATTTCTTTAATACTTCAACTTGGACTTCAACTTCTTGATGGTTGAGATGCCTGAATTATTTTTATCAGGACTGGTGATTGTGACACCCAAGAGCACCTGAGAGATGATTGTTTGCTCACTATGTGTATTAGTTTTTTATGACTCCAGTAACAAATTACCACCTATTTGGGGGCTTAAGACAACAGAAATTTAGGTATCAGCTCTCTCCAGAGTCCTAGGGAAGAATCTGTTCCTTGTCTGTCCCACCTTCTGGTTGCTGCTGACATTCCTTGGCTTGTGGCTACATCACTCCAATATCTACCTCCATGGTCACATTGCCTTTTCTTCTTCTCTCTGTAGTCAACTCCCCTTCTGCCTTCCTCTAACAAGCATACTTGTTGCTGCTTGTAGGGCCCAACTGGCTAATCCAGAATAATCTCTCTCCATCTCAAAATTTAATTTGATCATTGAAGGTAGTATTTACAGATTCCAGAGATTAGGACCTGTTATCTTTGGAGGCCCTTACTCAGTCTGCTGCACTGTGTTTTACATACCTAATTTGGGCTTGCTATTTCTCCTGGAATCCCAAGTCCTGACCATTCCTGAATCATGGTTAAGCTTGTCACCCCCTTTAGCAAAACTGTTTTCTATCGACCTCACCGACCCATAGAGAATTGGCCTCAGCAATGCTGTCCATTTCCCCAGAGCCTGTCTCTTGCCTGGGGCAGGTATCACCTCCCCTGCTTTGTTCATTTTGCCTCAGTCTGATATCTTGAATTATAGGAAATATCAAGTCTCTTTTCAAAATATCATCCTGTGATGCTCCCTCTCTCTGCCACAAAGACCTTGCAATTCAGGCTCTCCAAGATTGTCTCCAAAGTGCTTCACGTAGGACATACTGATTAGGACATACAGAGACATGCCCTGAGACATGGGCTGCTGTCTCCTTATCTAGAAAGCCCCTTTCCTTCTTCGGTGTGTGGTGAAATAGTGCTCATCGTGTAAGGTCTTGTCCAAGATTTTCTTGTTCAGATTT
Organism: Myotis lucifugus; assembly: GCF_000147115.1. Taxonomy (NCBI): domain Eukaryota; kingdom Metazoa; phylum Chordata; class Mammalia; order Chiroptera; family Vespertilionidae; genus Myotis; species Myotis lucifugus. Next base: position 1,060,527 of record NW_005871170.1, on the reverse strand, counting down.
TCTGAAAATTTCTTGAACTGCACCCCTCTCTCCTTTTCCATGCAGAATCAATTACTCCATCACTTCTTCTTCATCACTCTGTTTGTGCTTAATTCTTAACCCATTTCATTCTACTTTATTGTGTCTACGTCTCCTTCTTATACTGAGTTTCATGAGAACCAGGAATAGGATATTTCTCATCTTTTTTATTTAAACCTGACACATGACCCACAATAAATGCTTGATATAATATATAATACAATAAATGTGTGTATTTGATCAGTTTCAAATTTTCCATAACTTAGACTATCTTAGGATATATGGATATTTAATAATCTATCAATTTCCTATGAACCTCCAAATAATTGTTATTTTAGGTGGCTTTGTACAGTTCATTTTGGCTCTTGTTCCCAGTACAAATTGGTTTAACATATTCTAACATATATTCTGTGCTTAAATTTTATTCACTGTAAGGGGTCATTACACTTAATCCTCTGGGGAAACCAGTTTACTTTAATATGAGACTTTACTACACGTGAAAAACTACCAGTATAATGTTGACACTTTATTGTCTTTTTGTAGATTTAGACATTTAAGCAGGAATCTGGAATTTTATTTGTCAGGATTGCTTCTCTTGAGCCATTGGCTATGTGTTGAAACAGTACTGGGGCTTTTTTAATCCCCCCTTTCCCTGGATGCTTTGTTTGGTTTGAGTAGATTGGAATTTCAGCATCATTTTTTGCACCTTTTCACTGGAAGCTGTGTGCAGAATTGCCCACTACCTCCCTGATCCTAAAACGTACTGCCCTGTGAGTTATTAGCCCTGTTGCATTGCTGGCATCTGTTTCCTATTTCTAGGAGTTTTGTAGAGAGTGCCGGTATTTTATTTCATTGTATGTCTTATATTTATGGGAAACTCAAAGGGCTTTTGCGGATTTTCTTTTTTGGTATCTAATCTTCTAACAGCTCTCTGAGGTAGGTAGCGTGAAGTTTTATCTCCATTTTGCAGGTGCTATAACAGTGGTATCACACAACTTGATGTAGGCCCCATAGCAGGTCAGGGCCCAGTGGAAACCATCTCCTCAGTTTTTCAACCTCCGTTTCAGGGACCGAGATATCAAATAACTTAATTTTAATTTTAACACCTATTCCATTTTGTTTTTGCATGAAATATTATTGTCAGCACTTATATGGTAGCCAGTGGTCCAATTTTAGTATTATTTTTTCATCTTCTGCATCCTATAATCCCTTCTCTTTTGTTACACACACACACACACACACACACACACACACGATACTTTGTTTTTACAATAAGTGTATAAATATACTTTGTGTGTATAACAAAAATATACTTTCGCCCTGGCTGGTGTTGCTCAGTTGGTTAGAGGGTCCTCCTGAGCTTCGAAGGGTTATAGGTTTGATTCCTGTCAGGGCACATACCCAGGTTTTGGGTTCTATCCCCAGTCAGGTGCATTCAGAAGGGAACTAATCAATGTTTCTCTCTCATATCAATGTTTCTCTCTTCCTCTCTCTATCTAGAATTAATGATGAGTATGTCCTTGAGAGAGGATTAATTCTCTCTCTCTCTCTCTCTCTCTCTCTCTCTCTCAATAATTTATATACAAATTTGAAGTTACTTGGTCAGGGGACTATATGCATATATATGAAATTTCAGTTTTATCAGTTTATATTACATTTTGACTAACATTTTTGTCAGTTGAACATACACTATAGGTATTAGCTAGAGATATCAAAATATTTAAAAAGACATACAACCCCCGACAGTGGAAAATGAAAGAAAGTAAGAAATACAATAAATTGAACAGCAGGTACTCATTAATAAGTGAAATAAGTTTTAAAATTTAATTCTTTTATGCAAAGGACATTTACCCCAAAGTGAGCTTATGCTATAACTTCCATATACTTTTCCTCAAATATTAGGATTTTTTTCCTCTCTTTCAGAGGGCAGTTAATACATTTTTTTTTACTGTAAAGTTTACTGCAAATGTAAGTTTTTGGTCAGATTTGCCAGTCTTCAAAGGGACGTCTCAAGGGGTTTTGTGTCTGTGTTGTAGGGTGTGTGCAAGGCTTTTTCTTCTTCAAGACTGACTTCGGAATGCCCCACTCTTTTGCCAAGTGGCATTAATTATCCTTCTGCTTCTAGAGCACTGGGCTGCCTGGCAGGGAAGCCTCCCAGTTTCTGGAGTCTGAGGCACAGGGTTGGATTGTTGCTGTGGCATGGCGGTGATGCAGGCTCCTACACAGCTGCTTCAGGACTCAGCCTCCAGACTGCGATTTTCTTAAGCCCTGAGAGGGGATTTAGAGCACCTGGTGGGGGGATGCAAGGCGCCACCCCTCTGCTTTGTCATCCTCTCCTCCCACCCCCTGTGCTTCTGAGAACCACCCAGCTGCAGTGTTTTTGCCTTGAAACCATTTGGAGCGGCTGGAATGGAGGCCACCCAGAGCTTCTGGGAGCAGCTGTGGCTGCAGGTCTCCTATTGGCCAGAGCAGAGAAGGCTCTCACTTATCTCCACTGAACACGGGTGGTCACGATCCCTTAGGATAAAGCAATTTCTCACTGTCTGGGGGTGGAAGCTATTGTCCTCCTTTCCAGCTCGTTGTTTGAAGTCATTTTGTTAGGCTTCCGGCTTCTGCTGACTCACAGACACACACATGAAAACTCCCTCCCTCCCCCACCTCTTCCCTCCCTCATCCCCATTTAATGGCTTTTGAAATAACAGCAGATAACAAATCTCCCTGCTAGGGCTTAAACAGTAAGTAGAAGGAACTGTTCACACAGGTCCACAAAGTACGAAAAACTTCATCCAGCCTTCCTCTTTCCCTGTGAACTCTATTTCCTTTCCTGTCTCCCCTCCTTAAACATTCTGGCTGAGCCCCAAGCCTAAATGTGGCTCACATATGATTGCAGACACATCATTCACATTGGGGTTCTTTGTAGATGAACAAGTTGGAGGATGCCATTTTTGTGTCCCCAATAGAAACTTCCCATTTCTAATGAATATTTTATAAAGACACTTCTTCACCTACCTCTCTCATTTGGGCTGAACTGTAATTAAAATGAATGAAGAACTTGATTCCTGGTGTGTGCACCTGGACTCTTTGTGGAGTCTCTCTTAGCAGTCTCTCTCAGGATTTCTAAAGCAGAAAATCAAGCTTATTCACAATAGAAGCTTATAGTTTTAGAAACCGCATGGATAGGAGTACTGTAATTTGCAAGATTTGGCAGGCCATCAATGAACCCAGTAGCCACAGTGACCAAGACTGAAAATGGAGAAAGTCAGCTCTCCTTCTTAATTACTTTTAAACCATGTTAGCACATTCTCAGGGTCAGAACACAGTTCCCATATTTCATTATAGTGATTTTTTTCTTGCAATAAAATAATGTTCTTCAAACTAGAACCAGAGGAATGGTATATGATCAGTCTCAAAGAGGTCAGAAGGGAGAGGGGTGCATGGGACTGGATCAGATAAGGTGAAGAGAGTAGCCAAAGAGCATAGATACATAGATACAGACAACAGTGTTGTGAAGGCCAGGGGAGGGGTGGTGGGGCGGGTGGAGGTGGGCAAAGGAAGAAAAATGGGGGACATCTGTAATAGTGTCAACAATAAAAAAATAATGTTCTTATGTTGTTTTAGCACAAACAGGACTTTTTATTCATTGAGGAAAAATCGAAAGAGTGTAGACAGCATTCCTACACGGTAGCATTATAAACTTCCTACTATTAGTAACATGTACTCATTGTGTACTTTGAAAATTCCCAATATATCAGATCCCTTTTGTGTGGGTCACTACTTGCCCAACTAAATAAATTACTTGACCAATAACATGTACACCTTTCTCAATGATATTTTAGACTAATATAAAGATTTAAAATAGTCTCCGTCCTCTAAATTATTGTCCTCAGTTCATGAAAATACTGCCAAAAGGGCTGGAAAACCATTTTCTCATGTTTTACAACACAGCTCCCAGGACCCTAGGCTTCATTATTCTTTATAATTTTCAAAACGGACTGTTCTTTAGGTAACCATCCATTTCTAGACCATCTTAAAACAAGCCACAGACTACTACAGATATTCTGCCAGTGTCTAGGCAATGGAAGGTTCTGGAAAGTAGATCATGTTCCCTTGGTGGTAGGTATGATATAAATTCTAGATGTGTTTGACATAAACATATACAGCTCCTAGTACAAAAATCAGAAACCTTTCAATTTCCCTAAGGCCCACCTCCCGTGCTTGTGCCTTGAGTGCAGATGGTAATAGAGGCAGGCTCTGTGTGGAAATGCTGGACATCTCTGCTTAGGTTAGAGCGTTTGCTCCGGGCCTCAGGGGATAAAGACAGAGGCTGGTTTTCTAGCTTGCCCTGGAGCCCTGGAGCCTTTGCAGACCGAGGTAATGGCCTTCCTGTGCAGGATCTTGCCTGCAGGAGAGGGAGTGGGGAGCAGAGGGAGGAGGGAGATAATTCAGCCTCTGCTAAATGTCAGGCACTGTGCTGGGTGCTGTCCATACATTTCACTGAATCTGCACCACAGCCTTGACAAGGAACTATTTTACAAATGATGCAACACAGAACTTCAGGGGTCAGATGTTGGGGCCAGACACCTCGGGTTTGAATCGTGACTTTGCTACCTTCAAAGTATGTGGCAGCCCAGTGCTCCACTTTCCCCATCGGGAAGTGGGGATAGTGACAGAACCAACTTCAATTGTTTGTTGTTGGGATAAGTAAATGAAGTATTATAAAGTGCTTAGAAGAGCACCTGCCCAGTACTATTAAGATCAGTGTTTGTTAAATAAAAGAAAGAGAAATAGGTTAATGAACCTGCCCAGTTCATATAAGTAAGTAGCTGGGTTCGGATTGGGACCTGCATTTGTTGGCTTGAAAAAGGTGATCTTTTCGCCTCACCAGCCACCATACTCCCTTTCTTTTCTTCCTAGTTACATTTGAGTTTCCAGATTCTGAGTCTGGCTAGAACCAGAGGGATGGATACATGAACAGTTCTCTTCATTCCTCCTCACCTTACCTGATCAGGGTGGCTTTGTGGTCCCCATATAACTCTGGTTTCCTTTTTTCCTTGTCTTGGTAGGGACATTCTAGGGCCTGTGACTCGGAGCTTAAACATGTAAGGCTGTGCATGTAGGCAGGTGATAAAGATTTTCCAAAAATCTCTGGGGTTGCTCAGGATTTAAGGATGGACAGAATGACCCTTTGTTGTTTCATTTTTTTTTACATTTATTTTTCAATTATAAGTTGACACAGTATTACATTAATTTCAGGTGTACAACATAATAATTAGACATTTATGTACCTTATGAAATACACCACCATAACTCAGGTGCCCTTCCCTTTGATGTTTCTTACTGTTATTTTGTGTGTTGGTTCTTTTATGTTCTCAAAAATAGAAGCCTCTTTCAAACAAATTCTGTGTCATTTACCTCTCATTGTCCTCATTCCAGGCAGTGGGCTCCCTGCTGAGCACACAGGTAACAGCTCATGAGTGTTTGGATTGAGGAAGGAGAAGATCACATTTAGTGGCTTTATTCTGTCTCTAAACATAGAGTGACACAGGGCAGCTGTTTTTCCTCTTCATGGTGGCAGGATCAAGAGTTTATGGTCTGGATTTGGGGATTTTTGACATGACCTTGCTTGTCCTAGCAATGTCTGCTGGGCTTTTCAGTTCTGAGCTTATGTCCCTCTATCTTAGGTCTTCAAATGTTGTGCATTTGGCATGAACCTGTGTATCTTCTGCCAATTTCCTTCTTTATACTCTCTCTTAAGAAATGCTGCTAAATATGGAGAATGTATTTACACAGTCCTTAGGTGTGACGACGAGGAACATAACATTTGGTCTCCACTAAGGAAAATATGGAAAGGGGTTTGATTACTCTTGCCTCAGTCCCACCTAACTCACCCACACACATCCAGTTTATTTTGGACAGGAGTTTCCAATAATGTTAAAATTTATGTAAACTGCAATGGCGTTTTTCACTAAGGATGCAGAGTCTTTAAGGCAAGACAACACTATTAATAGAATGTGGATGTGTGTGGTTTATTTTTGTTTTCAAAATGGAAACGTTTCTTTGGGGTTTTGGCATGCTCTTTGATATGTTGAAAGATGAGAAAACATCATTTGGGAAACTCAGCACTTATACCATATTAGGAAATTTACAGTGCCTCAGATTTCACATTTAATGTTTTAATTGCCTGGTTTGGTAATAGAAAAATTTCAAGCTTTTCTCTTTCATTTAGAGTTACCACCATTTTTTTTGCCTCCTCTCCAGTGGTGGGCTGCTGCCAGCTTCTACTTCCTGCCCCAGCCCCAGCAGGGTCTGAAAAAGGAGTTCATCACATGTCCTTTGGAACCAATATCATGTTGGCTTCTTACATACTGTTTTGTGTGTGCAATACCACACATGCAGTTATTTCCTGTGGTTCTTGAAAATATCTTAAAAGTGCAACTGAAATTGAGTTTATTTTTGAAGCTTCTTAGTTATCTTTGAGTCTTTGAGCAGAGGGTGCTACTCTGAACCTTATGTAAAGTACAGAAGAAATCAAAGAAAGAGCTACCATCTTGGTCTGAGGGCAGTATTTAAGAGACACACCTAGACATTATAAAAGAGATAGAGGGAAGGAGGGAGGGAGAGATGGAGAGAGAGAGAAAATGAGAGAGAGAGAGAGAGAGAGAGAGAGAGAGAGAGAGAGAGAGAGAGAGAATGAGAGAGAGAGAGAGAGAGAGAGAGAGAGAGAGAGAGAGAGAGAAGAGGAGAGGAGAGGAGAGGAGAGGAGAGGAGAGGAGAGAAGAGAAGTTAGATTTAGGCTTCTGGAAAAATTAAGACCCAAAATAAAGTTGACATTTACTCTTCTTATAAAAACCTTCCTAGAAGAAAACAATCAAAAACAATGATGAAAGGACTTCAAAAAGCCATTTCTTGTGGACAATAAAATGTGGAAGGAGCAATCCTATATGTCATCTCTATAAGTCATACAGAATCCAGGGTTTAGAAGGGAAGTTTGCTCTCAAATAGGAATTAAGACTTTAGCATTAGGCAGCTGAGAATGGGGATTCCTTTCATTTTCCATGGACAGGTCTCTCTAAATATTATTTGCAATTAAAATATTTATATTACTTTTAAAATCCAAATATAATTTTGAATTATATAGTAATCCATGTTTATTGAAGAAAATTTGTAAAATACAGAAAGACCTCCAAAATAAAATAAAATAAAGTGTAATTATATAAGCTGGAGAGAATTTTAATATATGTCCATTTAATATTTATTTCTATGTGCTTATATCTATATGCATTTTTATATGTGGGATCACAGTGTATACAGTTTTGAATTCTTTCTTTCTGCATAATAAAATAAGATGACATTTGATGGTTGTATTATAATTCTTGGCAGGACTTTATCACAATTTATTTTATAATTTCCTATGGATTTTTTGCTATACTAATTTTGTTGTTCTTGGTGGTGGTTTATTGTGTTAGGTTAAGCAATGTTATAAAGAGCATCTTTGAGTATGAATAGTTTTTTCATTATCCTGACTATTTTATCAGATTAGTGTTCTACATGGACCCCTGCACATAGTGGCAAATTGCTTCCCAAGAAAGTTGTACAAGCTCAACACTGACATTTCAGAATGCCCATCTAGATGCCCAGCTAGATACTGACCTCCCTTTTTTAAAAAAAAATTTCCCTGATATGGCAGGAGGAAAAATAATATCTTCTTTATTACTTTAATTAATATTTCTTTGTGAATTATTTGTATTGTTAGAAATTTTATTCTTATGTTTTATTGGCAATTTGCTTATTGGATTTTTTAAAATAAATTCTTTATAAGCACGTTTCTATTTTTCTACTGGGATTTTAATGATTACTTTATTGATCTCTGTGTGTGACTTCTTACATATTCATAATACTAATGCTGTTTGTGGTTTGACTTATTTCTTTTTTTACACAGACATTAAAATTTTAAAATTTGTCTGGTGATAAATACTTTGTAACATCATTTTTCTTTTTTTCCCCTTTAGTTTTGATCTTCTCTTTCTTGTCTCTCTTGCTTTACTGCATTTCTTCAGAATTTTATTTCCGTTTCTATGTAATCTGTCTTTATAATTCTCCAGCCCACTTTTCCAAATTAATGTCCTTAATGGGGATTTCTTTACTATTGCCATATGCCTTGGAAATTCCACTTCCATCTCTGTGCACATGCTTCTACCACTTGGCATCCTTTCCCAGGCTTTTCTTTGTCTTACCTTTTAAAACAGAGAAGTTAGTTATAGTCAATTAATATTTGACAAAGGAGGCAAACATAAAATGGGGTAAAAATAGTCTAGTCAATAAATGGTGTTGGGAAAATTGGACAAAAAATTAAACTAGACCACCTCCTTGCACCATGCATAAGAATAAACTCAAAATGTATTAAATACTTAAATATTAGACTCAAAACCATAAAAATTCTAAAACATAGGCAGTAAAATCTCAGATATTTCCCAGCAATATTTTTTTTCTGATATTTCTCCTCAGGCAAGAGAAATAAAAGAAAAAATAATCAAATGAGACTACATCATACTAAAAAATTTTGTACAGCAAAGGAAACCATCACCAAAATGAAAAGACAACTCACTGAATGGGAGAACATATTTGCCAATCATAAGAGGTGAACATCCAAAATTCATAAAAAACTTATACAACTCAACACCAAAAAACTCCCCCCAAAAAATCTTGTTAAAGAAACAGGCAAAGGACCTGAATAGACACTTCTGTAAAGAGGACATACAGATGCCAATCCTATATAATAAAAGCCTAATATGCTAAGTGTCTGGTTGTCTGTTCAACCAATCAAAGCATAATATGCTAGTGATATGCTAAGGCTGGTCAACCACTCGCTGAAACGTGCACTGACCACCAGGGAGCAGACATTCAACCAGTCGACCAGTAGCTATGATGTGCACTGACCACCAGGGGGCAGATGCTCCGACCAGTAAGTTAGCTTGCTGCTGGGGTCCAGCCGATCGAGACTGAGTGAGATGGGCTGGACACTCCCTAGCACCCTCTTGTGGTCCCTCCCTGGCTGGCCAACCTCCTGCTTCCCTCCCCGGCTCCGATTGTTCACCCATGGGGTCCCTCAGCCTGGCCTGTGCCCTCTTGCAATTCGGGACTCCTCGGTGGGGCACATTGACTGTCAGGTAGTTCCACCCTATATAATAAAAGGCTAATATGCAAATCAACTGAATGGCAGAAGGACCAATCACTATGATGCACACTGACCACCAGGGGGCAGAAGCTTAACACAGGAGCTTCCCCCTGGTGGTCAGTGCGCTCCCACAGGGGGAGCACCATTCAGCCAGAAGCTCTGAGCTGGGCTCACGGCTGGCAAGTGCAGTGGCAGTGGCGGGAGCCTCTCCTGCCTCTGCAGCAGCGCTAAGTATCCTGCTCGGGAGCAGGCCTAAGCCACCAGTCGGAGATCCCCTGAGGGCTCCCGGACTGCGAGAGGGCACAGGCTGGGCTGAGGGACCCCCCCCTCCCCGAGTGCATGAATTTTGTGCACCAGGCCTCTAGTACACATATAAGATGTTCAGCATCACCAATCATCAGAGAAATGCAAATTAAAAACCACAATGAGATATCACCTCATGCTTGTCAGAATGGCTATCATAAAAAAATCAACAAACAACAAGTGATTACGAGGATGTGGAGAAAAGAGAACTCCTTGTGCATTGTTGGTGGAAATGCAGACTGGTTCAGCCACTGTGGAAAACAGGATGGAATTTCCTCAAAAAATTAAAAATGGAACTGCCTTATGACCTAGCAATTCCACTTCAGGGAATATATCTGAAGAAACCTGAAACACCAATTCAAAAGAATATATGTATCTCTATGTTCATTGCAGCATTGTTTACAATAGCCAAGATCTGGAAACAGCTCAAGTGCCCATCAGTAGATGAGTGGATAAAAATGCTGTGGCACATCTACGCCATGGAATACTACTCAGCTATAAAAAAGAAGGAATTCTTACCCTTTTTGACAGCATGGATGGATCTCGAGAGCATTATGCTAAATAAAATAAGCCAGTCAAAGAAAGACAAGTATCACATGATCTCACTTATATGTGGAATGTAATGAAGAGAATAAACTAATAAATAAAATAGAAACATACTCATAGGCACAGAACAGACTGAAAGCTGTCAGAGGGGGAGAGGGTGCGGGACTGGGTGAAAAGGTGAAGAGATTAAGCAAAACAAACAACTGAGAGACACAACAGTATGGTGAATGCCAGAGGGAAAGCGGGGAGAGGTAGGTAGAAGAAGGTAAAGGGGGTATAAATGGTGATGGAAGGAGACTTGACTTGGGGTAGTGAACACACAATACAATATACAGTTGATGCATTGTAGCACTGTACACCTGAAACCTATATAATTTTATTAACCAATGTATCCCAATAAATTTAATAAAAAGAAAAGAAAAAAAATAGAGCAGTTAGGTCACCTCTTTAGAAAAATCTCCCCTGAATACTTCAGCATGCAGTGATCTGTCCTTACTCTGCAGTGCTCATTTGGCACTTCTCATGCACCGACTTAAATCTTTAGTTATGCTGCCGTCTCTGTATGTTTGTCACCCTATGTCGACTGCCAGGCCCTGCAAGCACAGATGCTGTTGTTTCATTCTCTGCATAGAACCTTCCCGCCTTGTGTACCCCAAGCCCACACCTAAAACAGCGTCCCATGCATGGGACAACAGTACTCAGCAAAATGTTGTTGATTGATCACTCTGGTGGTTCTTTTTCCATCTGGTTTTCATTTCCTTTTGCTTTTTCATTTCTTCTTCTTATTGGTTTTCTTCTTCAGGATAAGAAATCACTTGGTATATTTATTTGGGAAACCATGTCCTTTACTTGCTCCCTTCTCTCTGAAACATTACCTGATGCCCTCTTCGTAATGTGTCATGTTCAACTACCCCAGAATCTTGAAGTTCAGAAACTGGCTAGCTAGCTAATTTCCTCATTTTTCATTATATAATTTTGTTTTCTTGGCAGACTAGTCAATGTGATTTTCTAATTCTTAGTACACTTCTTACCTCTCACCTCCTCTGCCAGCTCCACGTGTTTTTAACCCAGACTTGGCTCTTCAGATGTGTGAGGTCCTCCCACGTTTTAGAAAGGGCATGACACATATGTGTGAAGAATAAAGAGAAAGTACTAAATAGTGAAACGTGGGCCCTTATTGCACTAGAAGATCAGGAGGAGAGAGGTGGCTGAGTTACTTTATTCAAGAAAGGCCTTATAGATGCGGATGATTATGGATAATGATGTATTGGTGAGGTTCACATGGAGCGTGGGGAAAGAGAGGGTATTTAACAGTTGGAAGGGGAATAAACTAAGGCCCAAGAACTGTTAATAGTACATAGTAGTATTTGGTGGAAATGAACATGGTATATAAGTGGAAAATTGAGGCTAATAAGAATATCTGGGCCCAAAATGGGGAAGAGGGGAACATAATTATCTGTCAGAAAGAAGTAGGCGCTCTCCCTCCCTGGAGCAGGCACCTGCCTTTCCTCTCCCCTCCCCCTCCCGTCTTCCTAGGCATATTACCTTTACCTTTCTCTCTCCTAAGCTCCAAGGGCCCTTCTGTTGCCTCTGTAACTTATTTCCTGAGCCCATTTCTTCTATGACTCACTTCTTCTACCTCTGTGACTTTCTAAATATGTTCTCATAGTTTAAAGAAAAAAATAAAAAGAAGCCCATCTATGCTATATATGGCAGTATACCATGAATATCTATAGCCCCCCAGTTTCCTTCTTCAGATTCTGTCCCTGCAATCATTCTGCCTCTCAGAGCACTTCTCCTTTCTGCTCTTTCTTATTTAGCCTCCTCCTGGAAATGACATTTCACATAGACTTATTAAAATGTTCACAAAGAATTTCACAAACACTCATTTGATGCTTCTTTTATGGTTATAATAATCATGGGCAAGCATTGCTACATCACTTGAAAAGCGGGAATCCGAAAAAAAGGAAAAGAAAAGCAGGAATCTGAGGTTCACTGAAGCCACAGAACTAACAAGCAGCAGAACTGGACTGCGAGGCTTGAGCCCAGATGTGGTTGGTGCTCTTTGTGATCAATCATGCCACGCCTGCCGTTGTGATCATTCATTCATTCAATGGTTTTTGGTAAATCTTGAATGATCACCTCCTATGTGCTAGGCTCCAAGTTAAGCCCAAGTTGAACATGGCACACTTCTTGCTCCTTCTTTGATTTGGATGGGATCATAGACACGAAGCTGACAGAGAATTAGGTGACGATGCTGAGCTGGGAAAGCCTGGGTGCTGCGGTTGCACCTAGAAGAACTCTAAGGCTGAAATTGTTGCAAGGACTTAGGCTTCCTGGAGTAAGTGATATCTTATTTGAGATATTAAGAAAGGAGTAATTAAGTGGGGTGTCATTCCTCCCCTCCCCCAGTAATCAGTAACATCAAGGGCTAAAGGTAAGAGAGGATAATGGTAACTTTGGGGAATTAAGAATAGTTGAATTTGCCTGGAATGCAGAGTGTAAATTGGAGAATGGCAGAAGACGGGACTAAAGAGGTAGGCAGATGCCAGGCCACGTGTGGGTTTGGAAACTATGATAAGAGATTTGCAACGAGGACTCATCTGAAAGGTCTGGAACCTGAGTGGCGCGATCAAGCGGGCAGGGCAGAAGGGTTTCTCAGGTGCCATGGAGAGGATGATCAGCCATAGTAGAGCCATTAGCAGAAGTAGGACAGCAGTTCTCTTGTTCAGTGTCTGGAGTCATCTGAAGGACTCAGAAGGGCAGAGCTAACCAAGGTGGAAAGTCTTACCTGGCTTGGGTCTCAAGTTAGGAAAATAGCTTAAGAAGCCCTAACGGCAACATAGACCTGACCTTCAGACTACCTCTGTCCAGCTAGGTTACCAAGGCTAACTTTGATTTTATTAAAATTGACTACTTTTTTCTTTGCCTCCAAGTCATGGGTCTAAAAAAGCAAGCTTTAAAAAATAAAACCGCAATATACACTTTTTCTAAAAGTTTAGAATAATGTTAAAGTATCTATCTACAGCAAATATAATTTAAAAAAAATCTGTAAAACACAATGTGGCTCAGGAGTTTTGCATTACGGATTGGATTCACCAAGAAGACCATGTTGCAAAGCTTGGTGGAGAGGCAAGCGCCCCTGTAGATAGTCAGCGTGGGCTCAGGCTGCCAGGGCTCCTGAACCTGTTGACTAATAGAGCTGCGTTGTCTACTAAAGAAAACACTTTTCTCTTGTAGTCCTTTCTACATTTTTTTTCATAAGCAACTCCCTTTAGAGAAGACTTCTTTAATTTGTCCCTTCCTTTCCCCCTAAGGAGGGATGGTGGATTATTTCAAGGAGCAGCAGAGGGTGGGGGAGGAGACAATGAGGACCTAGGTCCTTGCAGTCACCGGAGAACTCTGAACTCGCTGTGTCCCCCTTCAGCGTCCCTCGGGTGGCCTCCGTGTTTCTGTTACCTTGGTAGAAAGAATATGTGACTCCCCTGCCTGCCTTGAAGTCTCGTTGCCATGGAAACTTCCATTCCACACACCTGATTCACGTATCATGCTTGGCTAAGTCCAGACAGAGGCCACAGACTGGCATTTGCCCTTTGTTTCCCCTTCTTGTGTTTGCCAGGCGCTTAAAAAATGGATCGGGATAGACGGGAGGGTGGGCAGCGTGGTGTGTGAGGAAGCTGTGTCAGGGGTAGACGCTTGGGGATTTCAGAAGATAATCCTGTGGAGGGAAGAGCGGAGCAAATGGAAACGTCTGTGTCCTTTTAAGCTTCTCCTGGACGCAAAGGCTTTGATCCTGTGATGTGTCTGATGGTAATTTTCTGGATTTCTGGGTGAGATAGGATATGAGTGAACAGATTCAGGGAGCTGTTGTTCCTCAGTGAGTTTTTCTGTCCCATGTTCACTGAATTGACTAATAATCTCAGCTCCATGGTGAGCATGTTGGGGCTGTGACCTGGGTTTAGGCGAAACATCAATTAAAGCTGTGAACTAAGAATTCAGCCCTCCGATGACACTTTTTCCTGGGCTCGCCTTTGATATAAAGCGTAATCTTTTAGGAAGCACAAATAATTTGTGGAAATTATCGCTCATGAGGGGTCAGTACCCTGGCTGGAGTACAGTTCTGTTTTCCCTCTGATATTTTCTTTTCCTCTAGTCTAAGTCCTTTAATAAGTAACTCAGCGAGAAGGGCCCTGGCAGAGAGCAGACTAGTCACCTCCTCCCCCAGCCAGACTTTCTCTTTCATAGGCTGTCATTTTCTCTTGGTTCCTGTTTATGCAGCAGGGTTTTAGAAATTAAAAAAGAAGGTGATGAAATTGTCATGGTAATCAGTCCTCCTAAAACATTCGGTTTCACACCTTATGTGGGTGTAGGTAGGTATCACTCCTGCCTTGGCAATGGAATGAGCTCCCCAGTACCTGCCCTGCCTTCCACCCACTTATTCTTCTGTTTCCTCTAATTTGTTAATAGTCCTAAGTAGGTGGCCTTCATTTACAAAGTGCACCAGCACGCAGCAGTCAGGAACTCTAGTTTGGAGTCAGTTAGACCGGAGGGGAACATCTCCGTTGTGTTCTTGGACAAGTGCTTTTATCAACCTCAGTTTCCTCATTTGTGAAATGGTCTTAACGATAAATGCTGTGATTTTTAAAGAGCTTGTGACCTAATATCTTTGTTATTATTAGCTTGCTAGGTCATCTTATAAATAACATTTACAGTATTTGAAAGAATATTCTCACCATCAGTACTGCTGATTTTTATTGTTGTTATTGACTTTGGCATAGGCGAGAGTAGACACAGGCAAAGAATATACTAGTAAATGGTGGATTGGAAGAAATAGATAATTCTTACCCCAAATAATGCACACACATTCCCTCTCTGTCATTCGTGTGTGCACTCTTGTTCTGTCTTTTGAATCTCACTGCAAGTTCAAACAGCAAAATGAAAAGGTTGTACACTTCCTGGGAGACAGAATGCTGCCACAGAGACTGTCTGGTTTAGAGAGAGAGCAGTGATGCCCCGTCAGCATTTCCAGGCAGCCCTGCGGGGATGAATGTGAATTCCTATTCGATAATCCAAGGGCCATTCTGATCTTCCTGCCTCAACTGACTTCTTGTCTCCTCATCCTTCCTCTTGTAACATTTTCTCTCTTTTTAAAATTGTGGTGAAATATACATAACAGCCCTAGCCTGTTTGGCTTAATGAATAGAGCGCCAGCCTGCAGACTGAAGGGTCCCAGTTTCAATTCTGGCCAAGGGCACATGCCTGGGTTGCAGGCTTGATCCCCAGTAGGGGGCGTGCAGGAGGCAGCCAATCAATGATTCTCTCTCAACATTGATGTTTCTATCTCTTTCTCCCTCTCCCTTCCTCTCTAAAAATCAATAAAATATATTTAAAAAAGAAATATACATAACATAAAATATATCATTTTAACCATTTTTAAAATGTACAGTTTAGTGGCATTATATACTGTCACACTGTTGTGCAAGCATCACCACCATCCATTTCCAGAACTTTTTACATCTTCCCAAGCCAAAACTCTCTACCTATGAAGCAGTAATTCCTAAGCCTGCTTCCCACCGCCTTTGTCAACTACCGCTCTTCTTTCAGTCACTATGAATTTGATTGCTCGAGATACTCCATAGTAGTGGGATCGTGCAGTATTGCTCATTGTGACTGGCTTATTTCACTTAGTATGAAGTCTTCGGGGTTCATTCATGTTGTAGCAGGTGTTAGAATTTCATTTCTCTAAAGGCTAAATGATATCCCATTGTATGCACACACCACATTTTTTTTTTTTACTTGTTCATCCGCCAATGGACATTTCGGATTATTTCCACCTTTTGGCTATTTTGAATAATGCTATAAACACTATAAACACTGGTGTGCAAATATCTGTTTGAGTACATTTTCTTCTTTTTATTCTGGTAAAGATGATAAAATGTTAGACTGGATCAGGGTCTTCACTGTGAATTCTTCAGTAGCAGTAAAATTGATTATGCTATGCACTTTCCTTTTATTTAATGTGGTAAAAAACAAAACATAGAATTTACCATTTAAACCATTGTTAGGTGTACAGTGGTGAACAGCAATGGGTACAGAGTTTCAGTACTGCAAGATGATGGGTTTGATTACTCTAGGGGCCTCATATAAGTGGGATGATACAGTATCTGTCCTTTTGTGAGTGGCTGATTTCACTTGGCATGATGTCCTCCAGATTCATCCATGTTGTAGTATATGGCAGGTTTTCCCTTTCTAGGGCTGAACAACTTTCCATTGTATATACCCCATTTTTTTAAATGTATTCATCTGCCAGTGGACATTTGAGCTATTGTGAATAATGCTGCAGTGACTGTGGGTGCGCAGATATCTCTTGGAGAAGTGGAATTACTGGATCATATGTTAATTCTATGTTTAACTTTTTGAGAAACCTCCATACTGTTTGCCATCCCTGCACTGTTGGTGGGAGTGTAAAGTTTTACATTCCCACCAACAGTGCACAAGGCTTCCAATTTCTCCACAACTTCATCAACACTTGTTATTTTTCTATTTTAATTTTTGTAACAGTGGCCATCCTGATGTGTGTGGGGTGATAAATCATAGTGATTTTGATTTGTAATGAAGTTTCTTAAAGCAGCTTTAAAGAGCATATTAAAAGCAAACAGACGGACTGAGGTAATAGTTAGTTTAGGATGGAGAGAAGCTTGGGAAACCATGGGGTTCCCAGAGGAGTTGTTTGATCTCCTCTGACAGTTCTGTGTGTGCTGGGAAGAGTGTGCTGTCCTTTGCGCTGCTGTCTCCTAGGCCTGGAGGTCCAGTTTGGCCTCAGTGGTGTGGCCTGGCCGACAGTCCGTCGCCCTCTCATCCTTTTGGAGTCCTGGGTGGTTAGTAAGCATTTTCTCAGAGCAAGTGACTCAGAATTAAATGTAGCTCCAGATACAGAGTTATTTCAAAGAACAACGATGCCTCACTCTTTTTTTAACCATTTCTATGGACTACTTCTTTGTGGATTAAAAAAATATCAATGCTGAGCTAAAGTCAGCATTCCTTCTTTGATTCACTCAGCGGCATTAAGGAAATATCCAGGACAATTCTGTCCAATAGAAACATAATGCAAGCTGTATATTTGATGGGACATATTTTCTAGTAGCCATGTTAAAAAAAAATAAGAAGGAAAACAGGTGACGTTAATTTTAACAATACATTTCATTGAACCTGACATACCTAACACATTGTCATTTCAATACGTAATGAATATGAAAAATTGAGATAGTCTACTTTATGTTTCACACTAAGTCTTGGTAATCTGCTGCTCATTTTAAACTCAGAGCCCTTCTCAATTTGGATTGGCCACATTTCAAGTGCTCGAGAGCCACGTGTTTCTAGTGGCCAGCTTACTAGACAGAACAGACCTAGCATACCGAGCCAGGTATATCTGAAGCCCAGAAAAGGCCAGCCCTCAGCTCTGCCTCATGGGCAAGATGTATCAGTAAAGCACTGATAATGGTGTCCAGAGCTTATGGAAGAGATGGGCACAGTGGTACTGAGCCCAGAATTGGGGCTCCCAAGCCCAGAATTAGGTTGGTCTGCCACCCATAGACCTCATTCCTTTGAACTAGTCTCCTGTGGGGCGGGCGCTGAGCTAGAGTTTGGCATGGGCCCCAGCTCATCAGACATTAACTTTTTGCCTCCTGTGTTAAGAGAGCCGCTGCCAAGTTTACTTTTAATTATAAGCTCTGCTCTGGCCCTGGGTCTGCGAGCAGGGATTTCAGCACCACAACCTCACTGCTCTCCCGCGGGCCTTTCATTCCCACAGGCGGAATCCCTCCCCTCTCTGGGCACTGCTGGCCTGCACTCCACCTCAGTCCTTTGAGCTGCTCCTCAGGAAAAGGTCAAAAGTGTGGTGCTGAGAGAAGGACTTCATCTGAACACCCTTCCCCTCACCTCTGGGAAGCGACGCCAGCAGCTCTAGTTGTTGAGGGGAAGGTCATGTCCTTGGACGGGCTCCCCTGAATCCACCCTGTGGCCTCCCTGACCACCCTCATGCCCAGGTCCTCAGGGAGCTCCAGAGGCACCGGCTCTGGAGGCCCTGCAGCCAGACAAGCCTGTGCGGCTCCCCAGCTCCCGCGTGGGGAAGGAAGGGTGGCCAAGACGTGTTTACAGAGAGTCGGCCAGGAAGCGCAAGGGAAGAGGAGGAGCTGTTTCCACTTATCCTCCCACCTCCTTTTGGCTTTCTCTCCTGGCATTGCTGAAGGCCAGAAAAGGGATGGGAATTTGGCAAAGTGAAAGTATATCATTGTATTTTCCCCCCCAGCCCTCCATCTCATCTCCCTCCTACGGAAGCCAGGCTGGACTTTTTTCTACCCAGTTTACTTAACACTCAAGAGACTCGAAATTCCTTTCCTGCTGCTGGTGTGGAAGAGGCTTGGAAATAGGTTCCTTTCCAGGAGATGAGTGATATGGCAGAAAGACAAGGTCAGATGAGGCCAAGGGCCCGGAGCCAGAGTCTTACCAAACTCTCACAGGCAGCACTGTGACGGCCGGACTTGCTATGCTGATGGAGAAGGGGTGGCCTTGGGCTCTACCCTGTCTGGAGTCTTCTATGATAGGTGCCCTTAAGGGAGATGAGGGACTTTGGGGGAGGGGGCAGGATGAGTCTGGCCCTTCCGAAAACTGGGCTAGTGTATGTTGACATGTTAAAAGACAGAGCGATTAATATTGCCAGCCTACTGTAAGGCTCTATTTCTTTTAATCATATTTTAAAGTTTACACTATTAACATAGATTTCTTTGGGACTTGTTTATACCTTGCACCCTTAGGAATCAGATCCCCAGTGTAAGGATTACAAGAATCTCAATAATTACCTAATTTAACAAGGAGGCCAAAGTAAAATATTTCTTCTCCCAGGAAAATAAAGTAAATGAAAGCAGATCAACTGCTCTTCTCATTATTCCGAACTCACAAATCTGCTAAGACTCAAAGTTAACTTTATGATGTACTTTAGCTGAGAGTATTTTTATGAACAAGAACTGTTAACATCGAGAAGTTAGCTCCAGGAAATGAAAAGATTAAGACAAAGGAAAAGGTCACACGATTTGAATGTCACACATGCATACTTACTTGGTACTGGAATAATGACAGAGAATCCTTTTGACTGCTGTGACCTATGGTCCTATGCATTTTGGTACCAACAATATTTTGCTTTTTTTTCTTTTTAGCTTCATGAGATGTTTGAGTGATAGTTTGAGTCCCTTCAGCAGGTCAGTGGACCAGCCTGGAAGCTAGCTGGAGTTATAACACAGGCTGTGTTCACACACCACGAGTGACAAGCCAGGCCAGCAAGACTGTGGGCTCTGGGTTTGAATCCTGGCCCCACCACTAATTAGCCCTGTGTTAGTTACTCAGCCTCTCTGAACCTCATTAATTTTCTGTAAAAATTAGAATTATAAATTTATATTTATGGAGCTTACCCATATAAAGATGGCTCATTTAAAGTGCTTAGTCCATAGTTCCTGACAAATATTAAATTAGGAGGAAATATTGATTGCTTTTAATACTTAAACTGAAAATTCCAAGTTTAACTGGCAATATATAGCTGCCCTTGTTTATTTCTACCAGTAGCAGAGTAATACATTGTTTGTTTGACACTTGCTTGGCCTTTTTGAAAAAGTCTTTAATTATGTATTATTTTTCTTTGCAGCCTTGCAGGTGTGTGGTGTGTATGTGTAGGAGAAGCCAGTAATTACCCCATGCTGATGGAGCTGACCAAACACAGTCTTTCCCATGGCAACTGAAAACATAAAAAAATAAAATTTAAAAAATTGGAGGTTACATAATTGCCGTCCCTGGAGGAGGAGGAATGTGGAGATCATGGAGTTTCTTGTGGCTTTTGGTTGAAGGTGTTGGTGAAGATACAGAGGTCCTGCTGAGTAGCTGAACAGGATGCTGTTGCTTGCTTTGAAGTGAGTAAACTGGTCAAAAGTACAAGTGGGAGGGGAAGTTGAGGTTTAATGAAGGGGGTCATTATTAATGTTTCCATGGTTTTAGCCGTTTAAAAGTTGGGAGTTTAGGTGAGGTTGTTGGTTGAGGGGAAAATAGCCCACAGACGTTCAGGCGGGGTCAAGTTCAGTCTTTTAGTCATCATTTTAATCTGAAAATAGGGAATCAGGCTTTTGAATAACATAGCAAAGGGATTGCTTCATAATTCCAACAGCGAATGCTAATTATTGCATGTCCACAATGGCACAAGATTCAGAAAGCAACACCATTCTTCTCAAATCCCAATTATCCAAAGATTTTTTTTTGGGGGGGAGGAGAAATAATATTACTGGTTTGGATTATTATTTCTGCTTTCAAAAGGATTTATATTAACTTTCCCAAAGCCTACATGGAACCCAAAACATTAACTTTCTTTTTTATTGATTTCAGAGAGGAAGAGAGAGGGAGAGAGAGAATAAAAAACAACAATGATGAGAGAGAATCATTGATTGACTGCCTCCTGCATGTTCCCCACTGGGGATCTAGCCTGCAACTTGGGCATGTGCCCTGATCTGGCATAGCAGCCTCCTGGTTCCTAGGTTGATGTTCAACCACTGAGCCACACCGGCAGGGCCAAAACATTCACTTTCAATGCAGAGGTGGTGTCTTTCCCCAACTTCCATAAATTGATCTTGAATCCATTGCCTTTATCTTTCTTGTATAAGGAATAACACAGGAGGCTTCATTTATTTGATTAGAAGATAGTATTGCCTTTGCCATTGGGGATTTGGCCCTCTTGATTCTAGAACAGGGTTGGAAAAAACTATTAACCTCCACCTACCCCCCACCATGTGTGTTAAAGTAAGCTCATGTTTTGTTTTATTTCTAAACATTAGGTTATTTTCCCCTCCAAAGACCCAAGGGATATATAAAGCTAACTCTACATTTTCAGTAATAATTTTAGGGTAGAAAGAACATGGAGAATTGAAATCTATAAACTAAAACCCAATATTTAAAAACCTCTTTTACTTCTCTGCTTTTAAATGTCAGCAAAAGATGGGAGAGTGAGAGGGTTAAGATATTAATCTTTAGTGAGTGCCCATGGTTTGGGAAACTTGGAGTTAGAATCTTTGGATTAGAAGTTTCAGGCCCAAGAATTGCTATTGATAAGGCAAATATCATTAAAAGCAAGATTCATATTCACATCCATATAATTTTTGTTCACCTTTTTCCATCCATGATAATCACTTGGGGGATATTTACCTAGTTCTGACCTGGGGGAATAAATGAATCTCTCTCTCTCTCTCTCTCTCTCTCTCTCTCTCTCTCTCTCTCTCTCTTCCCCTCTCTCTCTCATCTCTATCTCTCAATCCTGTATCATCAGTTTCAATCTTCATAAGTTGTAGGAGCTAGGAATGTCTTTCTTCCCAATATTGGCCTTTTTTACATTGGTAGTCTAGGGATCAAATTTGGAACTCTGGAGGGAGAAGAGGAACAGTAGCAGTTTTCTTTAGCCTGTGAGCTCAGGACTTTTGCAATATCTCCAAGTTTCTGTTCGACGTGGCTCTACCTGGAACATAGATAAAGAACATCTATCATTACCTTCCATCACCCTTGCCTTATTCTAAGCAACTCTTTTCTAATAGCGTTGCCTAATTCCTCCACCCCACCCCCCTTCTCTTCATTGAAGAGTGAGATGAACATCTTATTGCTCTCTCAACCGGTTTTCATTCAGAGTATTGGAGAGTTGCCCTTTCAGTGTGTGTGTTGGTGGTGCAGTTCACATGGCCTCTCCCTGCAGGCTGCACATTCTACTGCCTCAGCCAGTACCCTCAGCTCTCCTAGGGCTTGTCTCTAGCCTAGTCCCAAGCACACACTCTGTGGTACCAGGTATCCTTATGAATTCTGAAAACAAGTTATTTACATCCAACCATGAAAAAGAGGAGAATTGGTAGTCTGATTAAAACTGGTAAACATAGTTATTAGGGATATTACACCGCATTCCAGTAATGTAATAAAAAGAAATGGAATCAAGATTGGGGATCTGGTCTTGGCTTTGCCAGTAACTAGAATTGTAAAAATGATAAAGTTACTTGATTTTAATGGACCTCATATCCAAATATAAAATTATTTTATATTTCAATTTAGTATGAAATAAGATTTTAGACCAAATTATCATTAAGACTTCTCTCAGTATTATGATTTTGTTTTTAAGTTCAGTACTTCTGATTATAGTTTACCTTATTAAGGATTACAATGTTTGTATTTTATATAACCTGTTATTCAAGATTGGTCATCACCATTAACATACTCAACACTCAAAGTACACAGGAGATAAAATAAAAAAAGTTTCCTATGAATCCGACTAGTCTGCTCTACCCAGTGAGGGGAGACTGTTCAAGGACAGTTTTCTCTTAAAAGCAACAGAAGAAACTGTGGAGTAAAGAAGACATAGTGTCATATCTTTTATTGGGTCTTCAGAAAGGAAACTCTATATAATTAAAAAATCTGAAAAGCTGAGTTTAAGACTAGATATTCCTCTGGGAATCACTTCTATGGAATCTTTAAAAATGGAATCATCAAGTCAGAATTTATTTACATATTCCCCAAAAATAATAAGAGGATTTTAATTGCCCTTCAAAATTCTGAGTCTTAACTTTAGCCTATGCAGATGCTTCTCTTTAAAATAAACCTCTGTTAATAGTTTATGGATCTTTTCAGAAGAAAGTTAGAAAAATTATCTAGGTGCTTAGGAAAGCCAACAAAGCTACAGTTGGAAGATAGAAATGTTCCCTTAGAAAGTTTTATATCTGTTCCTCAGAAAGATGCATGAACAATGAACCAGCCTGTTCTTGTCTTGTTTTAAAGTAAACAGATTTGTAGACTTGTAGTTGGCTCCCGATGAACCACTCATGGAGCCATTTAAGGCATGAGCTTTGCATTGGTATTGAACCAACTGAATAAAAGCTGTTTATAACCTTGTTATACCTTTCCAACATAAACAGTATCTCTTACATAAATCACTTTTATACTAGTTTATACATAACATCATGTGGGAACTTTTTCTCTTACTTTTTGTTTGATCTGGACTGCAAGCTAGGCATCCATGTCCCCTGACAGTGGTGTTCTAGGTTATCTTTTACATTCTGAAGTGGCATAAGCCAGAGCTATCTATGTTACACTTGTCAAGGGATAGCACTTATTACTCTATTCTAATTAGGGCTCACTGTCAGTGAGTATGTATTTTAAAGCTGTTTCAATTTTCTACCTATGCATACAAGCGTAGCCTTTAAGTGAATGCTTGTATTACACATTCTATTTATATCTTAGCCTTACCTGTCACTGCCCTCCACCTGCAATAGTATGTTTCTATAGAGGATCTTATGGAGCTTTGTTATCCATGAATATATTTTCTCTTGACTCTATAAGAAATGCTCTGCATTTTTTACAAGAATATTAAATGTATAAGAATCAGTATGACTATATTTTATTTATCTTTGGCTCTCTCTCTCTTTTTAAATAGACTTTATTTTTAGAGCAGCTTTAGTTTCACACAAAATTGAGAGGAAAATACAGATAATTTTCATAAACCTAGTGCCACCACATTTTTTTTTGCATGCTTATTATATATCTCCTTTGATGAGTGTCTGTTAAGGTCTTTGGCCCATTTTTTATTGGGGTTTTTGTTGTCTTATTGTTGAGTTTTAAGGTGTTTTTTTGGGGGGTACATTTTGGATCTACAAAGTCCTTTATCAGGTATATGTTTTGCAAATATTTTCTTTTGATAGTATTTTTTGCACATCAGAAATTTTTAATTTTAATGAAGTCCAGCTTATTGATTATTTCTTTCATGGATGTTGCCTTTGGCATTGTATCTAAAAAGTCATTGCCAAAACAAATTCACCTAGATTTTATCCTGTTATCTTCTAGGGGTTTTATAGTTTTGTGTTTTTCATTTAAGTATGGGATCCATTTTGAGTTAATTTTGTGAAAAGTATAAGGCCTGTGTCTAAATTAATTTTTTTGCATGTGGGTGACCAGTTGTTCCAGCACCATTTATTGAAAAGACTGTCCAGGCTTCATTACATTGCCTTGCCTTTTTGTCAAGGATCAGTTGGCTATATTTATGTGGTCTTTTTCTGGGTTGTCCATTCTGTTCCACTGTTCTCTTTGTCTTTTTCTTCACCAATAGCAAACTGTCATAAGTCTTGAAGTTGGGCGATGTTAGGCCTCCAACTTTGTCCTTTTCCTTAAAATTGTAACGATTCTGGGTTATTTCATTTTTTTAGATGCATTTAGCAGATTTCATAAAAGCTGCCTTGGATTTTCACAATACAGGAAACTGATTTTTGGAGGCATGATCCAGATATAGGAGACAATCATGATAAATATGATATATCCTAGAAATTCGGAAATTGGAAAGAGCGACTTGTTGCCCAGTCTTTCATTGAACAGTGTACCTGAACCTGTTGGTCAAGAAGATCATCAGTTGATCAGAATGAATTATTAGAGGAGGAAAGGTTTCATTTCTTTTCTTAAAATGTTATCTGTCTGTAACAATAACCCAGTCTTCTTCAACAGGTCATTGTCCTAGTACACAATTTGAGTGGCTCCTTACACCTACTGAATAAAAAGCAAACACTCAGTGACTACCACTGGTTGACTTCACTCTGCCTTTCTAGTAGTGGGCTTCGCAGCTCTCCTTTGTGAACACACATTCTCAGATGAGCCATCGTTGATGAGGCGACGGACATGCTGAATTTAGAAAACCCTGGACTCAAATCCCTATGCTGCACTTATTAGCTTTGTGAACTTTGTCGAGTTACATCACCACCTGAATCTTAGTCTTCTAAAGGCTAAGATAAATAAATACATAAATTGACTCTTGTTTTTATCTGTGATACCATGTAGTTAAATATCACGTAGGGCCATAAATTTAGATCCATTCCCTGAACTATTTATTGTAGCTAAATTGGATTTGCAATCTACGAATATAAGATATTTAGAATTTAAGAAATACTTCTTTTTCTTGTTTTCTATTTAGTGGTAAATTCTTTTTTCCTATTATCAAATATCGAAACACATTGGCTACAAATAAGGATAAGTTTAATAATAGATTTGGGGCACAAATAAACTACTTACATATTAATACATTTAAAAGGCTACACACAAATCTTTTCGACATTTATGTTGAATCTTTGATTTTATATGTTGCTCAGTTATGAAGAGGAGGGGGACCATAAAATCTGATTTTATTGGATTACTTATATGCTCAGAATTATATTTTTGGTCTTATCTAGTCTTGCAGAATTATCTAGAAGGGTATACAATTCCATGTTCTCAGATACTGCTCACCATCTGCTTTCAAAGTGAAAAATGGGCATCTTAATATACCTTCATTGCCCTTTGGCTGCTAAGTCCAAAGTCAGGAGATAGAGGTCACTGTTCTTTTTATAACTGACTTGGTACTAACATTGCATATTCCATCATCTGTCTTCTCTGCGCAGTTTTGTGATAACCATTCACCTTTTCTTGCCCCCCTTGAATACTTTCCTTTCCCCTCTCACATACTTTTGTAACAGATATTCTTGGCTGAAATAAATAGGGAACTCATTCATCAGGAATGCTTAATTGGGATTTTCAAAAACAAAAAGTTGTTTTGCTCTCTTTCATATTTTTCCCCCCCATTTCGGACCTGATTCAGTGTGAAAGGGACAGAAAGTAACAAGAGAATCCTGAAAAACTGACATGAATCACAGCAAGTTCACAGATTTTGATAGAAATTGGGAGGAATAAAAATAATAAACTCACATGGGTCTTCTGTATATTAGATGCTTTCATATACATGATTTAAGTTTTATCAAAAGCATTCTCTATGGTAAAGATGATTGTGACAATGACTAATCTCATTGGACAGATAAGGAAGCCAGCTGATAGAGCCATGTAATCTGGTCCAAAACAGATTGCTAGTAACACCAGGGTGCTTTCCTTCTTTACTCAGTTGTATGTGGAGAATAAAGATGTTTTCTGTGCAGTCATATGGGTTGTAGTAAAACCAATGCTATATTGTATTTCCTTTTAAAACCTTCATGATTTCATATCCTATAGAAACATAGTATTTTAGAATCCGGTTTTTATACTGCCGCCCATGCCATCTGCTCAGAATGGCAGTGTCTTTGTGGCAGAGATTTGCTCAGGAGGAACATTTGCTCATCATCTGGAATGTTCTACAAGTAATCATGTAAAAGACTAGAGAATATGAAGATGACCATATAGCAGTAACGCTATTATTAAATGCTTAATGTGAGCCACAGGTGTCTCTTTGCTTTATCTGTATTAACTCTTTTTCTTCACATAGTGCTCCTGTGAAGTAGGCATCATTATTTTTCCATTTACAGTTGAAGAGGTTGAGGCACATCTGATCGATGCTTCTCGGTGTCTGGATCTGTTTTTGCTCATCAGTTTTTGTTGTTCATTATATTCCACAAATGAGTGAGATCATGTGGTATTTATCTTTCTCTGACTGATTTATTTTGCTTAGCATAATGCTCTCCAGGTCCATTCATGCTGTTGCAAATGGTAGGAGTTCCTTCCTTTTTACAGCAGCGTAGTATTCCATTGTGTAGATGTCCCACAGTTTTTTAATCCACTCATCTGCTGATGGGCACTTAGGCTGTTTCCAAATCTTAGCTATTGTAAAGGTAGGGGAGGGTGGGAGGAGGGGGAGAGATCAACCAAAGGACTTGTATGCATGCGTATAAGCATAACCAATGGACACAGACACCAGGGGGGTGAGGGTATGAGTGTGGGGGGGATGTGGGGATAAGGACACATATGTAATATCTTAATCAATCAATAAAGAAAAAATCTTTAAAAAAATAAAAAAGAAAACCATAAGGAAAAGAGGGGAGAGAGAGAGAGAGAGAGAGAGAGAGAGAGAGAGAGAGAAAAGAGGTTGAGGCACAGTTGAATTCCTAACTTGCCAACGTCCCAAAACTAGTGTGGTTTCAAATCCAGGTCCTCTGACCCCACAGCCTCTCTGCAATGCTACTTCTTAGCCTGATGAGCTAGTAACTGTGGCTCCCTGAGAACCCTGACTTGGCCTCAGTTGACTTAGGAGATAGTTTTGTGTGTATATATTTTCAAGCCTGTCCCATTTTTTCATTAATTATATGGAGTGCCCACTTTTTTAGGAAAGTAGTCATAATGTGTAACTCCAGGCACAATTAGAGGGTGGGCAAGGATTAAGTCATTTGGAAGAGTTAGGAAAAGCTCCCTGGGCACCCTTCCAGGAAATTAAAGTTTCATCTGGGGATAGGGACTCAATGTTTGGAGAGAATGGGAAATTTTGCACGTAGGTGTTGCTGTGTCATCTTGGTCTTCAGTTAGAACCACTCCACGAGGGGAAAAAATATCAGAAAGATGAAAGAGGAGAACTAAAGTAAATACCACATAGCTTTCAAAGGACTAACATTTCATAGCTATAATTTATAATGTCCACTGTCCTCGTGAAAATTTACATGAGATTGTTTATCTTTTTCTGCTTGAGAATGTCTTCCTTTATATTAAAAAAAATATCCTGTCTTTAGAATCCTTTGAAGTGTAATGATTGGGGGGCAGAAATATACAAACTAGGTTCTTTTCAGTCTAGCCCATTTTTCTTTTTCATTTAGTCTTTGGGATAATTTAAATGCTTCTTTGTTCACTGGCATACTTATTCAAGAGATGTTTATTGAACACCTACTATATGCCAGACCCTTTGCTAGACTCTAGGGATAATAGATGGATCAGATGCTGAACCTGTCTTCAAGGCATTTGGGTTTTGGTGGGAGAAACTGCCCTTTGCTCAGCTAGTCAAATGCGGTTTAGAAGTGCTACATTAGCACAGCCAGTGTGGCTCAGTGGATTGAGCATCATCCCATGCACCAGGAAGTCACTGATTTGATTCCTGATCAGGGTACATGCCTGGGTTGCAGGTTCAATCTCTAGTGGAGGGCATGTAGGAGGCAGATGATGTTTGGTTGATGTTTCTTGCTCATCAATGTTTCTATCCCTCTTTCCCTCTCCCTTCTCTCTCCCAAATCAATACAAACATTATTTTTTTAAAAAAGAAGTGTTACATTAGCCCTGGCTAGTATGGCTCTCTTGGTTGGGCATCATCCTGTGTACCAAACGGTTGCCAGTTCAATTAATAGTCAGGGCACATGCTCCGGTTGCAGGCTCGATCCCTGGTGGGGGGTGTGCAGGCAGCAGTTGATCAATGCTTCTCTCTCTCTCTCTCTCTCTCTCTCTCTCTCTCTCTCTCATTTCCCTTCCTCTCTCTAAAAGATCAATAAAAAGATTTTTTTAAAAAAATGAACTGTAATAAAAATAAAATAAGTGTTACAATTGCACAAAGGAGGGAGGCAGTAATTCCTCCTGTGGTTCTCAGCAGACATTTGAATTGAGTCTGTGACAGCAGAGCTGGTCAGGCACAGGTGGGCAGGAAGGGCACAGGAGACCAGAATGCTCCAAAGCCTGGAGCACTGGAAGGACAGGGATAATTATCAGCATCTCACAGGCAGAAAAAACTGAACATTGTCACCAGCGTAGTTTACCTGTGATGGAATTGCCACCAACGCTCAGGCTCAGGGACCTCCCTGTCCAGTCTTCATCTACTACAATTACTGGCTAAAATTGGGTACCCCTGCTGCTGCTGTTATTTGTTTTTTACTTTTCCTCATTAGCTGGATAGGTTTGAATTAGAAGTAAGTGTGTTCCATATCAGGCTTTAATCATACTGATGAAGCGGGTTGGGGAGGGAAGGGGGTGGTGGCACTAAGCTCCCTGCTATGACACAATGGAATGTAAAATTTTTGGCCATTTGTGCCTGTCATTTTCATATTTATTTTTTCTCAAGAAATTCTATTTTTCCGCTGTGCCATTAGGATGTGGCTCTTTATCACTGTGTCCATGCCACTGCTTCTCAGCCTTTTGGGGCGCCATCCTGGACAAGCATGGCATGTCAGTGGGAAGACTTCCTCTGTTTAGTACCTTAAATTTGCTAATGGGTGTTTTATACGGAGACAGCCAAATGCTCATGTTTAAATAACTTACAATTCCTGGGCAACTCATAAATCTGCCTGACATGATGTTAAATAGTTTGTTCCTATAAGAAACTTTGCAGATGGCTATGATAAGTATGAAGGGTGTTTTATATGTTTTGACTTACTGTCTCTTCAATGACATTATATAAAACTCAGCAGACTTCTCCAAGATCATTAGGAAAATGAACGATTTCCCTGTCATAAATCACAAATACCACAAACTACAGGAGGGTTGCAATGGGCAGGTATCCACTGATACTTTATTTATATTCTCCAAGGGAACTCAAAAATGTTGTGTCTACCATATTTATTCAGAAAAATATATCCTTAAATATAATCTTCCTGACACTGGTTACTGTAGCTACATCAGTTAATTCTGTTAACTTTTCTTGTTAAACTAGCTGGGTGTACCAAACATGATTGTGTAAGATAAAAGAGGAGAGTGCTGAAACTTTATCATAACATGATGCCAAAAATAAATACCTGTGTACACACACACACACACACACACACGGAGGTACATTTGAATACACTGTTCATGATGTTCTGATTCAGGGAAACTACAGGATGATTTGGAGTTACGGTGGTCAACTTTGTATTTATTCTAGAATATTTTACTTGAGAAAGGACATTCTTGACATACAATAAAATTTCACATTTTGTTATATAATTCACTTTGTCATGTAAATATTTATCATTTGTTCAATAAATCTAATAAACAAGGTAGTGTTGAATAATGAGTGAATCTAGTTTCGTAAATAAAAAAAGTGCATAAGTGATCTATTTTACAAAATGTACTGCTGAATTGTGGGTACGGATGTGAATTTTGTGGGCCTTTCCCCCCTCTTCCTGTCTTCTTTTAGCCCCATCCACACATACATCCTTTCTTCTCACTCTAAATCTCCTTTGATTAGAGAAAAGCACTTTGAGGAGAGAAATCTTTAGGAGTTTTAATATAATTAGACTTAGGGTGAGAATTCCATTCAACATAACATCATTGGTTGATTTAGTAATTTCTAGAATTCTGCCAAGGCTTTAAAATACTTCCAAGTGCCCATTGCTGATTCTGCTGTTTTCCTTCCGGGATTGAACTGTACAGGATTTTGCTTTTTTAATACATTCCAGTGGTATAAGTGTATTGGCTAGTAAAGCTTTCTTTAATTGACCTGGTTACAGTAGAAATGATCCAGTTCCCCTTCTCCTAAGTTTTCTCCTTTTTAAAACTAGAGATTAATAACCTGCTGTTATCTCCATCACCCTAGTGAGAGATTCTGTCAACAGTGATTTAAAAAGGCAGCTTTGGGGTTAGATCTCAGGAGTGGCTAGGACTGTAACAACATCAAGTCCATGTTTTTTTCCTGTCAATTATACACATGGACAATTTAATAAATTGTTACCAAATTCATATTCTGTGTTTCCTACATAAGAGGGAACATTCAGCCCCCCCCCCAGAAAATAGTCTTTTCAACTAAAATTCCCTTTGGACTATTTTCTCCTACTCTGAGGACAATACCTTTCCCCAGTCCATTTTCTCTGCTCCCAGTACCTTATGTATGGCGAGCATTCAATAGTCAGTGAATGAATTCCTTTGTCATTGTGTCTCTATTGTGTCAAGTGGAAGTCTGCACCGGAACAATAGCTGGTGGATGGTCTGCACTGGGGAGGCCTGGGCTCAGCTTCAAAAGTGATTTCCCCATCCTGACAGGGCAGGGCATGTTCTCCTTGGGCTGGGAAGGCACAGCTCTATCCTTGTTAAGGACTGCACCTCCCTGTTGCTTTTTTCTTCCTGGGAGCTGTTGAGTCCAAGTGTGACTGCCAAGAAGAATCCAGGAAAGCCAAAGAGCCTGAGCACGTCAGGCCTTCCTGTACCTGCCACACACACTTAAAACCCCAAGGAAATGAGTGAGGATCAATGGGAAGGAGAGAGCCAGCCAGGTGAGCAACCACATCAGTCTGAAGGCTGAAGCAACAGGAAGGGATCCTTGGCAGTTCTGTTTATTTGGCAAGATGGGGAGGTGACCTGATCTCACACTAAATTACCTCACGGCAAATCATTTTTTTACCAAGCTCTATAAATGTTAGGGTGACTCCACTGAGCCCTTGGGCTGAGGACAGATGAATACATCAAAGAATGTTAATTAGTCTCCAGGTGTGATTGTGGGGACTGTCTCTCTTCTTTCAGGAAAGGGTTAAGTCCCAAATCTCTCTCTTCCTCCCTGTCCCCCCTAAATCAGGTGAGGAGGTTATTTTGTTCAAAGCCAACATAACAGCTTTAACATAGTCTTCTGGTTGGGGTATGGACGGGTGTACGTGTGTCCCCAAGGGGTGGCAAAGGCTGTTTTTCCTTTTTATACATATGAATCTTTTTTTTTCTGCCTTTGGGTTCATATGCTTTAAAGCTACGTTCTAGGTGAATTTAATTAGACGATTGCAGTCATTTTTGACATTTTAGTAATGGAATCACTGGTTGGAGCCTTATGCAAAGTTTGGTGCTATAATAGGATTTACCAGGGTTCCAATGTAATTCTAAATTAGTTTTAAATGTCTGCCCCTTGCCTTTCTTTTCATTTATGTCAAATGTTACTACGTGGAGAGAGGTATTTTAATGATAGCAAGATGTCATTTAGAAACTCCTTCTGCTCTACTACTTCTGAAAACCATAGAGAATATCAACAGAGGTGGTTCCATCCCTGAAAGAACTCTCTGGCAGGTTTCTCAGCCTCTGCACTATTGACATTCTGAGCTGTTAATTCTGTATTGTAGGGGCTACCTGTGTATTGTGGGATGTAGTAGCACTCTGACTTCTCCCCACTAATTGCCAGTAGCACCCATATCCTCAGTACAATAAAAAAGTGCCATGGAAGACAGAATTGCCCCCAGCTGGGAACCACTGTTCTACCGATAGATAAGTTTAAGGAAAAGAAGTTTAAAACAATAAAGAAGATGTAGATTATGGACCTATTGGTTTTGTTTTTTAAAAATTTGTGTAGTCACTCATATGTGGAAGCTAATGAACAAACTGAACTAATAAACAAAATAGAGATAGACTCATAGATAGAGAGCAGGCTGACAGCTGGGAGCGGATGAGGGGGGTGGATGAGGGAGGTGGAAGGATTGAGGAAAAAAGAAAACTCATTAGCACTGACAACAGGGTAGTGATTGGAGGGGAGGGCAAGGTGGTAGGTGGGGGTGGAAGAGGGTATAGGGGTAAGTGGTGATGGAAAAAGAAAGTAAATTCTTAGGAGATCAGGTCTGCCCATACAATTCCCACTTAGCCACCAATTATCTATCCATTATTGACTGGGATCTGGTTTAGATTAGTACAAACCATTGTAACTCAGAGCAAGTATTGATTTCAATGCTCTCATTATCACTGAAGAACTTCCAGGTATTTATGTAACATGCAGAACTTTTATGAAGGAACATTTTCCCTGATCCCTGGGTGCTTTCATGGTGCTGGTTTATTGGGCGGAAAGATAGAGTGAGTGGTTGGAGAACAGATTCAAATGAGACTCACGTTAAGACTTTAATAACTGAATTTATGAATTGAATGAAGAAACACACCTACTCTACACTGTAATTGAGCAGTTTGTGAATGGGATGCCAGATACATGATCTGGTTTCAGATACATGACAGGTTTCACTGAATTTGCCGTATGTGACATTACTAAGAATTGTCTAGAATATTGCATTTTTCCTCTGTAAGGAAATGAATTGTAATTCATTTTCTCTGTTCTCACTCTCAGCCCAAATTTATTTCCAGTTCTATAGTAGAATGTTTGAGCTACCAGGCAAGTAGAATCATGTCTCCACTGTGATTTAACACTAAATGTCCTGTTGTCCTTATTTTAATTTTTTCTCTTTGTCCTCTCTATTCTCTCTTCGCTGAACATACATGTTTGCCAGGCACATTTGCTTTGCTTTTCTCTTTCTGATGTCCCATCCCTCCTGCCCTTGTTTTCTTCCCTTTTCTCTACTATAGAAACTGTCAGGGTGGGCCTCACTGGGCATCATCTTTACTTTTTGAAACTATGTTACCCAGAGCTTCCCATTTTATTTATGCCTCAGGGCACTCTCCTTCCTTCAATGCCGTATCTCTCCGAGGGATAGTTAATGATCTTTGCAGCAAATGAAGGTGAATTGCAGTCGCATTACTGTTATAATACAGCCAACTGTATGGAACAGATTGGGCTGCGCTCTGAACAGCTGGGGCTGGCAGAGTGAGTCTTACCTCTTCTCGGAAGAGTTCCAGAACCGCCAGATCATCAGACTTGAAGGGCAAAGTGGGACAGGAAAGGTTATGGGGATAGCCATTCCTGCAGGTTCTTTTGGCCTTAGTGATCTACCTTTTGGAAATGTTTCCTGGTTTGTAGAGCTGGGAAAGCATGGACTAATGGCACCCAGGGGCTCCTGGCACTGCTATTGGACTTGCCTGTTTATTGGCTGTGAGGGTATTTTATTGTTCATTTGCAGGTACTGAACATGTGATAAGATAGATGCTTCTGTTGTTAAAACATATGACTCTCTTCAGTCCATTGAGACTATTCCTAGTGTTAAGGAGAGTTTTGAAATTTTGACTTGCCAAGTGTATGGAACCCTAATATAAATTAATAAAGACTCTGTTGGAACTTTTGGACTTGATTGATAGCGTGGCATCCTAGTGGCTGTAATAAATGGGAACTGATGTGGGGTAGGGCAGATATCATAAACTGATGGCTCACAGAGCCTGATCTAGCTGTTACACATGTTGTGTTTGCCCATACAAGGCAGTCTGTGTGTACATGTGTGTTTGTATGTTTAAAGAACCAACTACCAATATTTTTTTAAAGTTATATAAAAATCTGATTAGTTTTTTCATATAAGCCAGAAGTGCTGGCTTCCCTGGAACTGCATGTTCCCATGGGTAGATACCAGCTAAGGCTGAGTAACAGCTATCCCAAAGCTGTCATGAGTGGGCCAAGGCAGGGGGTGTACCTCTTACTAGAGTCCATACCTCCCATCCTTACAGTTAGTTCTTGATTGGCCTCTACAGGAGGAGTTCAGGAGAGAACAGGTAGATGAGGAAGATGGGATGAGGAAGAACTGGGTTTGACTTGTAGCTTTACCACCAGCTTTGTCAATTTGGGCAAGTTACTTTTCTGAGTCTTAGTTCCCTCATGTGTAAAATGGGAATGTGGTTCTTCACCTCATGTGGTTGCTGGAAAGAGCATTAAGTGACATAGCATATCCAACATTCTTAAAAGAGAGCTGCATACTTACCTAGTGGAATTGCTACACACATTAGCCATTATTGTAATTTTCAGTTGCTCTGTATCATAGGTGAATTGATACCAATTATTTAAAGGCTCATTGGCCATGTTATAAAGTTAGATAGACACTTGTGTGACTAAGGACAATGAGGGCACTTGTGTCTGGGGTTCCCATATTCCTGTTTCTGTCTTGCAGTATACAATTTACAGTGTCTGTAAGGGAATAATGGAATAGAAACTGAGCTGTTGAGGGAAGCATTACTAAAGAGAGAAAAATCTTGTAATTTAGTTCATATTAGGTAAACCCTTGCTTTTCTTTTGGCTGGGTCATGATTTTGTAATTTTGAATCTAAGCTCCTAAAGTTTCCGTCGCCCCATTCCCATCCCAAGTACATTCAAAATCAGACTGATGATAACCCTGTGGACTGAAGATACTCAGAATCTACATGGAAGGGAAGGTACAGGAATGAGAGCACTACATCAGTTAATACATTTTCTTGAAAGTAGGTTTAAATTTCGTTTGTGTTAGGCCTTCATTGTCATTGAAGGCAGCAGTTAATAAGCACTCTTATGCTCACAGACTCTTTAACATTTCAAAGGATTTTTTTCTACATTTTTACATTCAGTTGGCATCTTTTCTCTCTGATGTTTGACCTTTGACATCAATCAGAAGGTTCCAGCACACATTTGGCTGCCACACCATGTGGGGGGCAGGGGCTTCCTGGTTATTATATATATATGTAGTTGAGAAATGCAAGTTTTTCCGCCTATTTTTCTACTTCCTGCAAAGATGGGTGGATATTACACTTAAATGCACACTCTTGTCTCAAAATAGTAAAGGGTAGCAATTCAGTAATTTCTTCTCATACTTCATGCAGGTGTCTGGAAAACTCCTGAGTTCCAGTGAAAAGCTTATTACAAAGAAGAAGGAAAGGTGGCTAGAAAATGGGAAGGCAGTTCTGGGACCAATGGGAGAAAATTGGGGTAAAATGTAATAAATGAGTTGTGATCAGCTCGGTTATAGTGTTTAAAAATTACGTTTTCAAGTGCTGTCTTAAACCCCCCTTGGATGAGTGAATGTCACTATTAGGATAAACAGTCCCTGAACAGGAGCCACGCGAGAAGAAAACATTATTTTTAGAGTCCTACTTTTGAAACAATTTATAACTAGAAGTATAGGTCTACCTCTGGATCTTGAATTTGGGCCCAAACCCAGATTCTGGTTCCAGGTGATTACTCAGGATCCCTTCTCATTCCTGCTTTCATCTGATATCATTGGGAGGTGGGGTGAAGTGAAAGAGGGAAGAAGGTGAAGAGGGGAAGTGAAAATGAAGGATGAGGAATATGAAGATTCTCTGTATTTTATCAACATTTTTGTCCAAATCACCAAAAGAATTGTGGCGTGTTTAAAGCTAAGGATCCATGTGAAGTTGGCAGTATTTCAGTTGTACAAAAATGGCAAGTTTTCATAGTTCAACTAAATACAATGATTCCATTTTTTTCCTAGTATTTCTACAGCTCCCTTGCCTGGGTAGTATGGGGTAATTTTAAGAGACAGAAATGTTTTAGAATCCAATTGGTGAATTTTTTTGCATATACTTTGTTAAATAAGATATATAGGTATTTTTCATTTTTGCTTGAATTTTATCGCTATCAGTTTTTTCTAAAATTATGGTTTCTGCATCAAATTTCATAGTAAAGGAGAATGAAAGGCAAGGTCAGTATGAGGATGATTGAAGCCAGGAGTCTTGTCAGATCATTCATCTGGGGACATGCATGGCCGACTGGGTTTGACTGTGGGGTAGCAAAGATCCAAAATTGGGTTTTTACCTTAGCACACTTAATGTTTGTTTTGAAAATAAGAAATTGATGTGGAAAGATGAAAAGCTATCCACGTGGACATGATTTATTACAACATTTTTTATAGTAGGTTGAACCTTGTTGAAAGTTGTGAAGCTTGCTCAAGTAGGCATTTCCTCTCCTCCTCCCCCCATTTTTTGTGGGACAGAATGACTTTATGAATTCTGTGATAGTTTGGGCAAAAAACAAATTCACTTAGTTAATAAAAATTAAAAATCTCTGAAAAGGCTTGGAAGTAGCACCATCAGCAGTCCTCCAGTGGTGGTGGTGGTGGTGATGTGTGTGTGTGCCTTTGTGTGTGCTTCATGGGAGAGATTTTTTCAGAATGAATGAGACAGATGCTTCCTTCACTTGCTAGCTTCCTGGTTTTCAAAGCCTTTTTTGTTGTTTTATTTTAAGATTGGGTGCCTCTTTGTTGGGTCAGTGAGGGCGTGGAGAGCCTGCAGGCGCATGCGCCTGCCTCTGTAATTTGCTCTTCCTGGTGTGATATCAAGTGGAAGTGCAAGGGACCACAACTGTAGTGAGCCAAGCCCACTTCCCTTCACCCACAGAGAATGTGGAGCAGTTATACCAACATCAATCAAGGCAAACCCACAGGCTGAACTCACACCGTTGAAGCAGGTGCCTGAGAGAGCATCCTCCAGCAGGCCCACGTGACTGAGGTGTACCTTGGCGCCTTGCCCACAGATGTCA
Organism: Myotis lucifugus; assembly: GCF_000147115.1. NCBI lineage: Eukaryota > Metazoa > Chordata > Mammalia > Chiroptera > Vespertilionidae > Myotis > Myotis lucifugus. The sequence continues at coordinate 1,023,625 of NW_005871170.1, read as the reverse complement.
GTTATGATGGCTGTGTGGGCTGTGCCCGCCTCACACAGCCAGAACAAGCCTGTCGTACTTATGGGACAGAGCAAGTGTAACTCATGGCATCTCAGCGGATTTACTGAGACTAGAGAAAAATGCAAGGTCTACTATCTGCCTGTGTGTGTACATATACATTGATATGTGTATATGGATGGATGTATATGCATATGTATACACACATACATCTGTACACATGTGCACACACATTTAAAGCAAAGCTCAAGTGGGCCATGAGATAAAGAGAGAATATGAACATTTAAGACATTCTTAAGTGTCTGACAATAAGGTGAATTTGCTTATTAAAAAAAGAAAACACAAATTTCATCCTAAGTTGAACCATCCTGATATATTTTAAACAGTTATTAGTTCCCCAAAGATGGTTATATGTATTATTGGTTATGAGTATCCACTTTGAGCTGATGCTGAAAAATGTTATGCATATTATTTATATCCTAGTATGTGGACCATCACCCTTTAAGCAATGCAAAGTAAAACAAGACACACTTTTTAACCATCAAAATTGGCTAAATTTGAGAATAAATATAATATCTAGTGTTATTATAGGTATAGGGAAAAACATACTACTTGGATGAGGTGAGATTTTATATACTATCTGGAGATTATTTTGCAATACAGTTGGCCCTTGAACAATATGAAGGTTAGGAATGCTGACCCCCTCAACCCCTACACAGACAAAAATCCACATATAGCTTTTTGACTTCCCCAAAATTAATTGCTAATAGTTTACTGTTGATTAGAAGTTTTACTGATAATATAAACAGTCAATTAACACATATTTTGTATGATATATGTATGTATCATATACTGTATTTTTACAATAATTTAAGCTAGTGTAAAGAAAATGCTATTAAGAAAATCATAGGGAAGAGAAAATACACTTACAGTATTTATTGAAAAAAATCTGCATATAAGTTGAACCATGCAGTTCAAACCCATGTTGTTTCAGGGTAAAGATCCAAAGCCACAAAATGTGCATATTCATAGTTCTGGCAATGCAGCTCCTAGGAATATTTATCCTGACTATGTCTGAACATGTGTAAGAAGATTTTACTACAAGGATGCTTTATCACAAACTTATTTTAATGTGTGTGTGTGTGTGTATATATATATACATATATATATATATATATATATATATATATATATATATATATATATATAAAGCCAGAGACCGTAACGCCGTCACAACCATAACAACCTAATGACCGGTTGCTATGACACCCAAAGTGGCCAGCAAACCAGCCTGATCTGGGCCGTATTGCCCCCAACACCCCGATCAGGGCAGCCAGGCTCCAATCAATTGGTGGCAAGCAGGCGGAAGGCAGACCTCTTAGTCCCTCCCCCTGGCTCTCAGGCTCCGATTGATTGGTGGTGGCAGTGAGCCAGAACTGGGGACTGGCTAGCGGGAGGAAGGCAGACCGCTTGGTCCTTCCCTTCGGCCTGCAGTCTCCCATTGATCAGGAGATGGCTAAGGGAGGAACTGGGGTGAGTGGCGCGGCAGGGACTGGCGAGCAGGTGGAAGGCAGATCTCTTGGTCCCTCCTCCCAGCCCTCAGGCTCCAATCGATTGGTGGCGGTGGCAGGGCGGAACTGGGGACTGGTGAACGGGCAGAACATGGCCCTAATTGCAGGCTAGGCCTAGGGACCCTAACCGCGCGTGATTTTGTGCGCTGGGCCTCTAGTTGTATTATAAATGTCTAAACAATATAAGGTGATAAAATAAATTATAGTAGAAATCTATAATAATAAAAGCATAATATGCTAATTAGACTGGACGTCCTTCCGAGATGAAGCCGGGGCTATAGCCACCACAGCTGTGAGGGAGGGATCGAGGCAGCCACGCCTGCAAAGATCTACTCCTGCAGAAATTTCGTGCATCAGGCCTCTAGTATACAATAAAATACCAAATGAGGCATTAAAACAATGTTATAGTTTTTTGTATAATCCTTATTTTTTAAAAACACCTGTGTTCCATGTGTATATGAATGGATAGGCATTGGAAATTTGGAAGGTTATGTATAAACAAACATAAAAGTTACTATTTCACCCTGGCAGGATGGCTTGGTTAGTTGGAATGTTGTCCCATACACCAAATGTTGTGGATTCTATCCTGGGTCGGCGCACATAAAGGAGGCAACCAATTAATGTTTCTCTCTCTCTCTCTCTCTCTCTCTCTCTCAAATCAATAAAACATATCCTCGGGAGAAGATTTTTTAAAAAAGAATTATTATCTCTAGGTGATTTGAGAGTAATTAAATGTATTTATTTTATCTGTTCTTAACAATTTTCTAATATTTGTATGTATTACTTGCATATTAAATACAGCATAGAGCAGTCATGGAAATGGCATTTTAAGCATAAAGGTTATCTAGAAGTCTCTGTGAAGACCAGGAAGGGAAGGAGCTTTTCATTTTTTCAATGGATGACTGTTTAGCAGATGTCAAACGCTACTGATTAATTCAACAATATATGTATGTCTGTGTATACCAGGCACTATCCAAGGCTCTGTCATGTTGCTATGTGTTTTTCACATGGCAAATGGCTAGATAAGTCTATTTGATATGCTGATGTATGTGGCTTTACTAACAGTTAATACTGATATGAAAAATCTAATGTGGACATGTAAGTATTAAGAATAAACAGTAACCCTTTGCTTTATATTTTTGCATATGTGTTTTATCTGCCCCATGCTGTCTTACATGGTTAAACTTTTCCTACCATGTGGATTGTTGGCAACTTCAGATGCCCGGAGAGCCAAAAGCAGATAGGAGAATCATTGGGAGAACTTGACACCATTCATGAAAACTTGAAAGAACACGAAAAAGCTTATCGGCAAGAGCTTTGAAAAATCTAACCTCTCCTTATTTTGTAGGTTTTGGTCTTTGAAACTCAATCTGGGTTTAATGTTCAGCAGGTGTCCTTTGGGGAGTTAGGACAGGATTTGAAGGGTGGGAGATTAGTGTAATGAATTCAGTGTCCGTCCATCTGGAATGTTGAGACTGTGGTGGATATAAATAGGAGGTTTAGATTAGGGATGTCTGACTGGAGGAGGATCAGGATTCAGGCTGACTTGGAGATACTCATCTAGAGGCTTAAGTGCTTCTCTGAGCCCCCAAGAATCTACCCAAAGGGCAGTCTTCTGATGTGCAGTCTCTGTCTCACCACAGTGATCCTAGCAGTGTAGCTTCCACATGGCCTCTCACACTGGTATGAGATTAGAAATTAAAAATTCCATCCTAAACCTCCCAGGGCTGTAAAATGAAAAGATTTTCATGAGTTCAGTTATAAAAATAACAAAGATTCTTGAGAAGAAGAGTTTATTTTGGATGAGTACCAATTCACCAAGTTGTGTGTGTGGGGTGTGTGGGGTGTGTGTGTGTGTGTGTGTGTGTGTGTGTGTGTGTCTGGGGGAATAATTATGACTTCTTGAACTTGGTTCTTTTCTTTCCCATTGGTGAAGGGAAGAAGTTAAACTTTGGATTTGGTTCTGTTTCCATTGTCCAATGAATGGGGAAAGTTAGGTTCATCTCTTTCTCTACTGCAGTTTTGCTGTGATATTGTGGGAAAATGTGTCATATTTACTTCTACTTTTTTCTCTTCATCCTTCTCTTCCATTAAAACAGATATGATGCCATTAAAGAACTGCCTTGGGATAGCTTGAAGTATAAAGGGGGTAGCTACTCCTGAGACAAGCCCAGAGTGATAAAATAAATCAATAATTCAAGGAATCACTTGCCCTTAAAAAATACTTGTAAATAGAATAAGATTGAGAAAAACATGTCTGTAGGCAAGCTAATCTAATCACTCACAGAAGGCAGTCCGTTTTCTTTCTTGCTGGATCACTTCCACTTTATATTCTCACGGGAGACAATATATTAAGTACAGTATTTATAAATAGTTGTTGAGTCCTACTGTCTGATTTTGGCAAATCCCAAGGAAAAAAAAAGAATATATCTTGGACTGCTTGAGTCTTTCTGGGAGGATATTGGCATTTTCCCAGAGGGGCTGGCTTCACATTGTGGGAAAGACTGGTTTAGTAGATAATCCTGTTAGAATTTATATTTTAGAGGGCATTTAGTTTTCTTTAGGTTTTTGGAGCAGCCACAGCTGATCTTATATCTCAGGATCTGAAAAAAACCAAAGTGTGTGCTAGTCTTTCCTTATGTTGATGTCATTTCCTCTTGAAGGGCACTCTATCTTGTAACCCTCTCTTCCTGTTAAAGCAACAGGCTGAACTCACTGGCACCAAAATACCCAGCGTCTGGAGAGAAGGTGTGGGTAGTAACAAGTGAGCCTAGTTGAAAGAGAGAGGATTACGGAGTGAAGTCTCCATTGGCTAATGCTTTTTTTCTCTTATGGAATGTTGAAACATTGACGTTTTGGCAAAATCTTAAGCTAATTTTGTTTAGATGTAATCATCACATGGCACCGCCTGAGTAATTGAAATTAGTGATGAAAATAAAGATAAAATATTTATTATTTTTAATCCTTACCCGAGGATATTTTTCCATTGTTTTTTTTTAGAGAGAGTGGAAGAGAGAGGGAAATACAGAGAGAAATATCAATGTTAGAGAAGAGAAACACATTGATTGGTTGCCTCCTGAACGTACCCTGACTGGGACCCGAGCTGGGGAGGAGCCTGCAACCCAACCAAGGTACATGCCCTTGACCAGAATCTAACCCGGGTCTCTTCAGTCCACAGGCCAATGCTCTATCCACTGAGCAAAACCGACTAGGGCAAAAAAATAAAAATGAAATCTTTAGAAGTAATGTTATAGCCCCTTTCTGTTAAAGTGTGTGCTAAAATAAAAGTGCATCATCATGAGGAAATAAATTCCTTTAGTTTAACTTTCTCAGCATGTATCTGGGGTAAAATTGTTTTCATAAATGTTGTTTATAGGGCTTATATTACAGCCCTAGTCTGCTGGTTGCTTAAATGTGAATTGAACATATCTAAGTTTTTTGCTCTATTTTTAGCCTGTACGTTTGGAAAGCTATTAAGCCTATAGTTTTCTATCTCCAGAAGGGAGATAATAGCACCATACCCAGAGGGTTTTTTAAATAAACTTCATTGTAGGATAGTTTTAGATTAACAGAAAAGTTGCAAAGGTGGAAAGAGTGTATTCATGTACCCATCACCTGGTTTTCCTCATTGTTACCACATCACCTTACTATGGAATGTTTGTCTAAACTAAGGAGCTGACATTGGTACTTTATTATTAACTAAACTTTAGAGTTTATTTGGATTTCACGGGTTTCCCCCTCATGCCCTTTCTCTGTTCCAGGATTCTCATCCTGGATACCACAGTACATTTAGTTGTCAGGGCTACTTAGAATCCTCTCATCTGTTTCTCAAATTTGTTTTTGATGACTTTGACAGTTTTGAGGATTACTGGGGAGTGTTTTATAGAATGTCCCTCATTTGGGATTTATTTGATGTTCTTTCTCATGATTAGACTGGGTTGTAGGTGTTTGAGAGAAGACCACAAAGTTGCACTATCATTCTCAACACTTCATACCAAGGATTTATAGTGTCCACATGGCTTATCACTATTGATGTTGACCTTGATCCCCTGGCTGCGGCCATGTTTGCCAGGTTTCCCCACTGTTAAGTTACTCTTCCCTCCCCCTTTCCATACTGTCCTCTTTGGAAGGAAGTGACTAGGCACAACTCATAGGGTTGTTTTAAGGTTTAAATGAGATTATAGAGGTCTTAACACAGTGATTAGAAAACACTCATTAAATGTCAGTTAACTGCTACCTTAATTGTTGTTTTTACACTAGTCCTTGTCAATACTTAAACGCCAGCAGTCAAGCTTCTTTCCTGTAGTTCTACAGTTCCCAGTCACTTATTGATGTTGATAAAAAAATAAAAAATTAATGCTTCCAAACCTTTCAAGTGAAATGATTGCACTTAAAGGCACTTTAGGATGGAGATATATGAATTCATTTAAGCTTCACCACCGAAATATAGTGCTAAATTGGGATCAACAGCATCTGCTCCTATTTCAAGGGATGGTGTTAGTCATTGAAGATGAGCATGGAGAAGTGGGGATGGGGGTGAAGGGGACTGCCTAGTCTTGGGCATGACAGGGAGAAGGAAAGTAATTTAGAAGCTGAGCCTACATTAGGATAAGATTCCCCTCACCCCCTTGCTCAGGTTTGATAGCTTTTAGGGTTCTTAGAATAAACTGTTAAAGCACTTCTCTGTAAAATAAGGGCCTTGTTCTGCGACCTGAAATGCTTCAAAGCCCATGCAATTGTTGCTAGAGTAGTTCTCTGAGCTTAGATAATAGAGTTTGGAGTCCTGTGTAACCATAAATAACAACAGCTGGTTTCTTGTACAGATACTGTTTGGCAGGAAATTTTTATTTAAGTCTCTCCATGTATCTAGTGAACAGTAAGCAGTATTCTAACATGACTAAAAGCCTCCCGCATCTCCTTCCAATAAATTTCCTTTACTCCTTCCATTTTAAAGTTCAGGGTGTAGGGCAGGGTTAATGTACCAGAGAAGGAATGCTCGGGAAGTATTTCTGAGCTAGAGAAAATAAGGTTCCACTTCTATGTATTCTTTCTTATTTGACCTTCAGCGTCTCTCTTAGATTAAAAAAAAATTTTGGACTGATTCTTAGGAAAGCAAGATTTATGCAGACATTCTTTTGGTGTTCTGTATGTACTAAGTAAAGATACTTATTCATATTAAAATGGAATACCCTGACCCTGAGTATTTAATGGTAAGAAAATTTGCATCTGCATTAAGAGTAGGTAAGTAATGAAATATTCTTTTGGTCTTTAAAAGACTAACAAGGAAATTCTTTCCTTATATCCTTGTGAATTTCTGTCTTAACAAGCTTATTCAAGACTGAGCATCACTTTCCTGGCCCGTGGAGAACCCGGGAAGTACTTGAAGCACATAGATGGTACCATTTTCTGTTATTAGCAGCAAACAGAAAGTTTTTACTTAACTTGCCACATTAACCCTGGGGTTTAAAGGAGTAGGAACTATCATAGATACACTATCCACTCTCTTTCTGTAGTTTTGTTAAGCCGAAATTGAGTTCCCTGTCTTTGGGGTTAGGCATATAAATAAGAATAAGGTGGGATCTATGAACCTCAAGAATTAAATGATAGTCTTGATGTGTTCTAGAAGGTTTTTTGTTCTTTAAAGCATTCGTAAAACTCCTATGGTCATCAGGGATGATCACGAATGTATTAACTGCCCTGCTTGGGGACACATAGGACAGTCGTACTTCCTTTCCCCCTTTGAGATTAGGCATGGCCATGTGACTGGCTTTGGCCCATGAAATGTGAGCAGAGGTCACTTATGTTGCTTCCCAGATGAAGCAGAAGAGTCTCTGTGGACTTTGCTTCATTACCTTCCTCCTACTTTGATGGAAACACACACTGAGATGGAGCCTGTACAGTCTTGTCTCGTGGGGACCCTGATGGAAGCATTTCCTGACCCAGAGTGAACACATAGTGTGAGCAAGAAGATGGTTTTGGTGCTCACAAGTCATTAGGGTTTGGGGGTGGTAGTACAGGTGGTCTGTTGCTGTACAGTAGCCTGTCCTGACTAATGCAGTCAGCATTGTTATCACTTTAGAGTTGGTGGAATCAAGCCTAGATGTTTGGGCTGTGGAGGGGATGTTCACAGTTAGGATGGTGGCAGGAAATCTGATAGTCACTGTTGCACAAAAACTGGGTGTAATTTCTTAGAGGCATGACTGACATTTCAGTGATAGTCACTACATTTCTTCAGTATACACAGAGTGTATACTTTGCAACAAATATATTTCCATAGTACAGAATAATTCTAAAGAAGAAAAAATCATTGTGTGTACACACACACACACACACACACACACTAACTGTTAACTTACACTCCCAAGAGTCATATGAGAGATTTTAATGCCAAACTACTGGTTGAGTGCCAGGAAGAATTTCTTGGGTGGACATAATGCTTAATTTATACTTAGGGAATTTCCACTACTAAATCACAGAGCTTGTAAACTTTGAAAAGAGGAAGAGGGGATGGAAAAGAGAACAACAACAAAAAAAGGCTCAGGGATGTGGTTGACAATATTCCTTTTAATTTAAAGCCACCTGAAGGCTTCAGTTGAATAATAAAGTAATCCCCATATGGTTTCCGTTCTTTCAATGTTAGAACCTCAGAAACGCAGTCTACTTTTAGCCTTGGCTTCTGCTTGCCTCTTTGTCAGGCTGAGAATGCTTCCCGTCTGCTTGCTAGTAGGAATGTAAGCAAAGCTCTATTCTCTTGGGGATAGTTCCCAGGCTCTACTTTCTACGTGGGCAAGTTGGCTCAATTGCAGGGAGGACCTACTCTTCCAGGCCACTCTTGACACTTGGGTAGACAGGGTCAGCCAGTGCCTCCACACCCAAGGTGAATTCATGCTTAATTAGTGAGGAGCCTCCTTACAGACACTGTTCTCAACCCCTCTCTTGTTCTTCCCTCCCTTACAATTCTGTTTACAATAAACATTTCCCAAGGTAAAAAACAAACACACACACACACAAACAACAACCATTATTCATTTGAGTTTTGTTGTTTTCCCTTGAAACTTTTAATCCTTAGAATCTTTAGCAGCACAAATACTCAGTAAATCCTGAAACTTCAATACAGCTATTTTAAATTATGTTTATATACTTTCATTACTAAATTTTTAATCTTTTCCTTATCCTGTGTCGGTTTACTATCCTCCTGTATTCAAGTGAGTTCACAAAATACTCAGGAAGTTAATGAGAAAACATTTTGAGAAGCAGTTTCACGGTATGATGCTGGAAATCCATTATGACCGTGTACTCTGGGCTGTGTGTAACTGTTCTGGTCTGAATTTGCAAACTCCTCCAGTAATCATTAAAATGCCATGAAATAACTTTGCTGGGGCTCAAAAAGAAGTGGTCTAGGAAGTCAGTCAGAAGATAGGAATTTTGATGCTACTACATTGTGATGTGACTATTTAATTTCTTTACCTATTTGTCCATTTAAAAAAGGGAGATTCATGGTGCTCACTTGTCCACTCCTCATGGAGTTGCAAAATGATTTCTTCACACTAGGACCATTAAGATAATATGTATAAAGTGGCCTGAATCTTTGGAAGAAAAGTCCTTCAAAGTATAGGTAGATGGGAGTAGAGGAAAACCATTTTGTATTGAAGAATAAAAGAGTTTGAAAAGAAATGGGGATATAAGCTCTTTCAGTTGTTCCCATTCCACTAGGGCCAGCATTTTGAGGAGGTCCCTCTGTCACAGTCATTGCATCAGTTTCCTCTTAATTTGAAATGAGTAAGTACATGTCGAGTACAGAGACCCTCTAAAGATGCATGCGTGCCAAAATGGGTCTTCGTGATCCTCAGAAATCACTGTGGGATAGACTACCAAGATGAGCATTATCTTATCTGGCCTGTAAATTAAATGCCACAGTCTGTCTTCTGCACAATGTGGCCCCAAATGGTATTTCATGTGTTTCTTGTAATGCCTTTTATCAACGAGACTAATATACCACATGTGATTTTTTGCTTGATTTTTAATTGTAAATTATTAATATAGTGACTTTGAATCAAATATAAACAGAAAGAAAAGCAAACACAATCCCAACACCATTCACAATGGACATGCATATTTCTGTGTCCTATAACTTTCCTCAATACAAATTTTTAGCACCTATATCACTTAAAAAAACTGTACTGATTTCTTTGGCTAACTTTATAATAGTATATTTAAAAATCTACTTCAAGACATTATCTTTTCCTTCAGGGCTCTATAGCCTTCTATTCTCCAACATGTATAAAATACACTTTGTTTTCACATTGCTAAGGTTGTTAACAACTATATTCTGTAACTATTTTGAAATCTTCTATGTTAAGTATTTAGGTTGATAACTAAAAATTGAAAACCAGTAACAAGAATTTATGCTATATCTATGAAAATAATGTTCATTACAGGGTCAGTTAAGATGCTCTGATTATATTCCCTTGTAATTTCATAACCCCTGTATCTCTCTATGAAAGGTCAAATGCAGACTCCTTACTTAATTTTACCAACTCATTGAAACCATACAACATTCAGTTTGCTCCAAAAGTGGACCAAAACCTTCTTATACAATTTGTTAACTTTGAACTGTTTGATCTTTGTTTTTTTTCTTGATGGGAGAAGAAATGACAAACCTCAGGGAAAAAAATGAGTTTTCTTTCTAGTTTCAATGTTTTCCTTCATTAAACTTTTGGGTCTCTTTTAATCTTGGTGTTCTCTAATTTCATAATGATGGTTGTGTCTTATTAATTCTGAGTAGTACTTGGAGTAATCAAAAAACTATATCTCTTGTGACCCTGAGAGATTTTCTTTTATTACTTTGATGTTTTCCTTAGGTTTTCTCTATACCTTCTTAATGGAAATCCTGTCAATCAGATTTTGGATCTCCTGACTTGATCCTCTGCATCTCTTATCTTTCTTTCACATTTTTATTTTTCTTTGTTCTTACATTATGGGAAATTTTTATTCTATCTTCTAACCTTTTCCTTAAGTATTTCTTAGCAATCAGAATTTTAATTTTCAAGAGCTCATTCTTTTATTTTTGGGGCACGTATTTTGAAATACATTAAAACAATGATATAAAGCACTAGCATTCTGCTAGGAATTCATTTATTATAAAGATCTACATTATAAAATAAAAATTCCGCCCTAACCGGTTTGGCTAAGTGGATAGAGCGTCGGCCTGTGGACTGAAGGGTCCCAGGTTCGATTCTGGTCAAGGGCATGTAGGGGGTGTGCAGGAGGCAGCTGATCGATGTTTCTCTCTCATCGATGTTTCTAACTCTCTATCCCTCTCCCTTGCTCTCTGTAAAAAAAAATCAATAAAATATATTTTTAAAAAAAATAAAAATTTCTTATGGGTATTTGAAGATACATCTAGAATTGCCATCCAGTTTCATGATCTAACCACTAACAAAAACAGTATCTGTTGCTCATTGGCCATCTTATTTGACTTTTACCTTACTAATAATCAGTACTGAACAGCAGTGACAGAGAAAGAATGCACAGTTGCTACCCTCAAGGCATTTATAGCTCAGTTGAAAGAAAAGACAAAAGCATTTAAAGAATAAAGAAGCCTGGTCAGTGTGTCTCAGTGGTAGAGCAACGACCTATGAACCAGGAGTTCAAGGTTTGATCCCCAGTCAGGGCACATGCCCAGGTTGCAGGCTTGATCCCCAGTGGGGGGTGTGCAGGAGGCAGCCAATCAATGATTCTCTCTCATCATTGATGTTTCTCTCTCTCCCCCTCGCCCTTTCTCTCTTAAATCAATAAAAATATTGAAAAAAATAAAGAATAACATTATGGAGTTATAAACCAGTGTAGTTTTTTTTAACTAAAATGAACCACTTCGTACAGATAGGGTGTTTTTCCTATATTTTATTTATTTGTTGAGAGATACAGAAAGTCAAATTGTTGGATGAAGACTATTGCTTTTGACACTTATGTTGATACTCCATTTATAGAACCATCCATCATCTACCACAAAATTAAATTTACCAAAATCTAACTACTAATGGATGCTGTAATTTTTTAAAAAAATGCAGAGTAACATATTATTTGTGACAAGTGGCACTTTACTATTTTAGCTTGAATTATTTTATTAGTATTATGCTACATTTTATCATTCACTGACATTTTTGTGTAAATCATAGTATACTTATGCGCAAAAGATTTTTTTTTCTTCTGCTACTTTTCCTCTTCTTTCTCCTCCTCTTCCACCTTATCTTCTTTCTCTCCCCTTTCCACTTCTTCAGTCTTACTTTCCTGTAGTATTGATATAAGACTATACCCATTCCAACCTATGTCTGAATGTTTTCTACACATCTTCTCAGTTTTATGATGACCTGGGATCATTTTCTGAATAAGTGGTTGGATGTATATTTTACGTACTATTGATCAGAGACAATAGTTTATTAATAGCATTAAGGCCACTGTTCATAGATGGCAGGAAATGTAAATGAAGCTTTTGTTGACTTAGGACTTGAATTGTAGAACAGAGGGCAGCTGTTTGTACTCTTGAACTTTTTCCTGAACACTAATTTCCATGAGTTGTTTAAAGGATATCTTGATGTGAAATAGGAGAACCATGTTTGAGGACTTGGATTCTTAACCTAGCATCAGAGTGGCACTTAACTGAATCAGCTTATCATGGTGTTACTTCTGTTTTGAAAATTCTCTAAAAAACTATACAAAAAATGACAATTTCATTCAAAGAGAACAATAATTGGCCCTACTTACTATTTCTAAGTTTCCATCCTTAAATTGTTTTTAGTTTTGAAATTTGGCTGTCAGTATATTTTGGCTCAAGAAAACTAAAGAAGAAATATTGTGCCATTTAGAATTAGGCATTATGTTTGTCAGTTTCCCACCAATGAAAAGTTTTATTTCTTGGTGAACTGATCCTGAAAATATAAATGCATATTACTTGATAATTTAGAGTAAAGCTATTTGACTAGGGTTTTTAGGATGAGAAACTAGGCTGCAGCTAGAGTAGTAGGATAACTACTCTATTGTTGTTGAGTATTGGTAACTTCATATTATGCTGCAATCCTTACATTTTTATCATACCTAGTTTCACATTTAACCCAACAGAATTACCTTAAGCTTGTAGGTAATTAATATCTAAACCCTTTGCTGATGGTTGAAGCCCAAGATAAAGTTATACTAGTAGTCTTGCATGTAATGCTGCTGGCTCTTAGAGCACCCTCTGGCAGAAGGCCTGTGACACACAAATTAAGAATCCTGGAGAAACAACTCATTCAGTTTAACTTTTTAAGTCAAGAAAAATAGAATTATTTGTTCAGGTACAATATAAATGTGGGAAAATCTATATGTCTTTGTATTTCTTTGATTAAAGCAATCAATACAATATGAGACCTCGAAACTTTGTGTAAACATATTCCTTTACTACATATCACTTTATGTCGCAGTCTTTGTTGGATGATACTGATATATTGCATGATTGCTTTTCCCCCCTGATGGATGGTAATAAGAATGATTTATCACTCCTCTTTTCAAGTGGGTCCAAATGATGATAAGCAACTGAACTATTCAACAGAAAAGTGGACCTCTCTGTCTTTCAGAAGCAAATGTCTAAATATTAGCAATAGGAAGTGAAGAACAGGAAGGGAAATTGTATAAGGATTGTTCTGGGAGCATTCCTTGCAGTCAGACTGAATGAAGAGCTCATTGTCATGCCTTGCTCTCTATCTGCGGTGTCAGCAGCACTGGTATCAGGTTCTTTATCGGGTTACTGCTGCTGATGTCTACATTTTCATTTATCTTGGCTTCTATTTAATTAAAAAAAAGACAAATGGTTAAGGTGAGGCTAGAGGTGCAGCTGAGCTGAGCATGGATATCTCTTTATTAGAAAATGAGTCTATTGCATCATCTATGTTTGTTGATGGGCAAAGTTTTTTAATTTTATCAAGCCAGATTTCCCAATTCTTACTTTCCTAATTTCCCAAAATTTTTGTAATTTTTTTAAATTATAAAAATGTTGAAAACTCAGGGCCCATTTTTAGAATTTGGTCACTTTCAAGTTGTCTTAATTAAATACAAAGATGCTTCTGACATCATGGGGGAAAGAAAGGAAAGGTAATGTCTTTAGGCTTCTCAGAAAGAGGAGACTTCACCCCACTCTTTTAAATTACATATTTGAGTTCTATAAAATTCCTATTAGAAAAAAAATTTGCTAAACCAAGTTTAAAAACCATTGAACTAGGTCCTCATAAATTCTGAGTCATCTTCCTTCCTCCATTTCTCACTGTGGACAATTGTTTTGCTTCTGTTTATACAATAAATTTCTGAAAATCATTTCAACATTAATCAGAGATGGAGTTTCCTCAGGCAGTTAACGCTTCCCTTATTAAAAGTGTTTTTGCTACTAGGTAGGTGGATGGTTAGGTTGATGGACAGATGTATAAAAATAGGAAGGAAGGAAGAAAAGAAGGATATATAATTACTAGAGGCCCAGTGTACAAAATTCGTACATGGGTATGGTCCTAGGCCTGGCCGGATATCAGGGCTGATCAGGTCCCCCACCTCCCGGCCTCCCCGCCGCCTCCTTCCCTTACTCCCTCAGCACCCTACCGCCACCTCTGGTCAACTGCCATGTTCCACGCCACCCCCTGCTGGTCAGCGCACATCATAGTGAAAGATCAAACTCCCAGTCACCCTGTCAAACTCAGTAGGGGATAATTTGCATATTAGCCTTTTATTATATAGGATTTCCATTGGTCTATTCTTTATGTCAATGCATTGTTGTTTTTTAAAGAATAGTTTATTGATTTTTAGAGAGAGAGGAAGGGAGAGGGAAAGAGAAACATCTATGTGAGAGCCTAACAATAAGCTGCCTTCTACCGGGGATGGAGCTGAAACCTGGGCATGTGTACTTAACCAGGAGTCGAACAAGCAACCTCCTGGTGCATGGATGATGCCCAACCAACTGAGCCACACCAACCATGGCTTGATGCATTCACTTTTTATTATTTAATTATATTTCTTACTAGTTAAGGCAGGAATCACATCTTGCCTACATTTCACTATCTTATATGCAATTACAATAATAATGGATTCCTCAGTCACATTTTTATGTATATACTAGAGGCCTGGTGCACGAAATTTGTGCATGAAATTTGTCCCTCAGCCTGGCCTGCACTCTCTTGCAGTCTGGGAGCCCCTCTATAGCCACTGGTGGCTAGTGACCACCGTATTGGACAGTGCTGGCCTGCAGGTAGTAGAGAAGTTTCAGAACTCAGCTTTCCCAGCAGTAGCAGCACTGATAACCTAACAATACTTTTTAAAAAAATGTATCTTTATTGTTGAAAGTATTACAGATAGTCCCCTCCCCCCCCTCCACTGACCCTCCTCCCCACACCCTTCCCCTCCCAGGCCTTCACCCCACTATTGTCTATGTCCATGGGTTATATACGCTGAGTGGCCAGATTATTATGACCACCTGACGTATGCAGGCAAATTAGCTATAATTTCGCACTGAAGTTGCTAGAGGGCCAGACCATTATAAATAGGGAGCAGGTTGTTTACCACAACAGTAGAGTGATTTTTTTTTCTGAAGATATGGGTAAACAACGTGACTTAACAGCCTTTGAAAGTGGGATATATATATATATATATATATATATATATTCTTTGGTTGATCTCTTCCCTCCCCCCTTTCCTCCAAGAATCCTCATTCTGTTGCATGCTTCCATGTCAGATTATTTTGTTTATTAGATTCCATATATAAGTGAAACCATGGGATACTTATCTTTCTCCAACTGGCTTATTTTGCTTGGCATACTACTCTCCAGGTCCCTCCATGCTGTCTCAAAGGGTAAGAGATTCTTCTTTTTCACATCTGCATAGTATTCCATGGTATAAATGTGCCACAGCTTTTTTTATCCACTCATCTATTGACGGGCACTTGGGCTGTTTCCAGATTTTAGCTATTGTAAATAATACCTAACAATAATTTTTAAGCTAATTCGTGAAATCAATTTACTTTTTCCTTCAAAGATTATAGGTATGGACCACTTTAGAAATGTTGGGATCCAAGCCCTTATTGCTGCCCTTAGGTTAATCAGCAGTGATTACCAGCAAAGTATGATATAAGGAGGACTTCTCATTTTTGGTGTATTTTCTTTTTCTAAATCTTATTTTTTCTATTTAAGTTTCTTACATGCTTATAGATAGCTGATTATAAACATGAAAATAGCAAAAGTCAACTTCCTTGGCCATTTCCCACCCCTACCCTACCCCCACCCCAGGTTAGCAACTAATCCCAAGGTCATTGGTAAGACTTTAAAACTGCGTGGACTGAATCTTCTATGTACTCTGTCAGTTATTTCAATGTGAAATAGAACTTGGAGGTGGAGGCTGGTAAAGGCCCAACCTAAATGCAGCTGAGTAATATTCATCCTGCACAATTTCAATATGTGAACATTTATTTATAACTGATCCCACTCATGACAAAATTATCTGGAATTTGCCTAAGAAACAAAGAGTTTTATATAAACTGCAAAAACACCTAAATTTCATAATTATTTTTAATGGCTATATGAGGAAACTCAATTTGGGAGTTTAGGGAAACAGCAGAAAAGCTATAAATAAAAACCTACAGAGCTGTTTGTCTAAAAATTCTGAGATAGTGAGAAACTTGCAGCCCCATGACAGGCTCCTCCCATGGCCTGTGGGCCTGTGACACCTGGAAAGCAGCACCCTTGCTTGCTTTGCTAAAGACGGCCATTTTGGCTTTGTTACCCTGTAGGCATCCATGCTGTTGTGTTGTGGGAATGTCCACAGTGCTGTTCACAGGGATTTTCACAGAGAGAATTGACCATAGTATTCAAGGAAGGAGATGATGATAAGAGAGCTAGGAAAATCTGAGTTGAGTTTCTGCAACACATCTGATGCTCTCACGGTATATTTGAGGCAGGCACATAAGCATTTACAACTTGCTCAGTTATTTTCAGGAACAACCAGGCAATTGAGACACGGTAGTCCCCCCTCTCCATGGAGTGTACATTCCAAGACCCAAGGTGGATAGAACTGAACCTATATATATTATGTTTTTTTCCTGTACAGACATACCTATGGTAAAGTATAATTTATGAATTAGGAACAGTAAGATATTAACAACAATAACTAACAATAGAACAGTTGTAACAATATCCTATATAATAAAAGCCTAATATGCAAATCGACCGAATGGTGGAATGGCTGGTGGAATGACCGGTTGCTATGACACACACTGACCACCAGGGGGAAGACACTGAATGCAGGAGCTTCCCACAGGCCCCAGGCCAGCCAAGGCAGGTGCCAGCAGGGGCCCCCAATCACCCCGCTGGTTGCCCCACAGATCAGCTCTGATGGTCAGCCAGGCCTAGGGACCCTACCTGTGCACAAATTTCGTGCACCAGGCCTCTAGTACTATAATAAAAGTTATGTGAATGTGGTCTCTCTTTCAAAATATCTTATTGTACTGCACCCACACTTCTTGTGATGATGTGAGATGATATAGTGCCTATGTGATAAAACGAAGTGATATACTCCAGTGACACGCAATTTAAAACTTATGAATTGTTTCTTTTTGGAATTTCCCATCTAATATTTTCAGATATTGGTTGACTGGGGTTAACTAAAATTGTGAAAAGTGAAACTGTGGGTAAGAGGGAACTACTGTAGTAACTTTGAGGTATAACGAAGTCATCCCTTTTCCAAATCTTTATGGATTTGTAGATACCATCTTAGTCATTAAACTTGACAGCAGGCCAAATCATTTCACTTTCTTTAAGGAAGGAATTTGTCAGAACTTGACTTGAAATGGGCAGGGCCTCATGCTTTTTTTATTAATTTCTTGAAATAGAACATTTTCAAATCCAGTAAAAATTAAAAAATATATATATCAGTATTATTTGTATTCTCATAGCACACCAGCAGCAACAACTGGTTCTTACCATCACCACCTCTGGCTAGACACTATTCTAAAATGCTTCATATAGAACTCATGCTCACAACAACCAGGAGAGGTAGGTATCACTCTTTCCCCCATAGTAAGGTAGAGGAAACTGATTTCCAAAAGGTTTCATCACTTGTCCAAGGTCACACAGTAGTAACTGGTGAACCTGGAATTTGAGCCCACGCAACCTGACTCCCCAGTTCCTGCTCTTAATCAGCACACTAAGTACATGGATACCTGAATGCATGATGAATGGATACCTGAAACAAATGTGTTGAGTGTGAAATATAATGCAGCCCTCCAGTGAAGCCTGCTTTTAAAAAAATGGCATCATTGGGGCATTATTAGCTTAAAGTGTAGTCGTTTTTAAACATAGACTTTTAAGATATTGGGCTTACCTAAAACAGAGGTCCTAAGGAAACCTTTGAGCTGCTCAAAAAGTATGTAGTCAATGAAGTATAAAGGAATAGAAAATTATATTGCCGGGAGATGCTCTAATGTAGAGTGCACAGTTAAGAATTGAATCTTCAGTCTTGCTTTCAGCTTTTTAAGCCACTTCTCATGGACACACCCATCTGATCGATGAGAAACTCAGGTGGAGGAAAACTTGCAGACATAATCCTAGATGCTCTGCCTTTGTTCTGTGCTCTTTCTGAACCAGCTGTAACTTACATCATGCAGTCTCAGTGTTGATCCTGCCTTCTCTCACTGGGCTTGTTTTTTTTGCAGTTAGTCTTTCCAGGGTTTGAAATTCAGTTTTCCCTAAATAATTCCTGACTTTGGTCAGCCCTTAGACCCTCGCAGTCATTTGCTGTCTGGGCAGGAACCTTTCATGTGAGTCCTGCTCCTATAAAACGCAATCCCCTCTGCCTTCTTGGACTATATTTTGAAACCAAGTGTATGAGTGTAATGTCTTATTCAGTATTCCATTTTCTTAGCGATCTCTCTGGAAGTTTATGTGGCCTAATGGCTCCCCACCCACTTGATATTTTGCCCATTACATTATATGTTTCTTCCAAGGAACAAAAATATAACTTCTTTTCTGACAGCATGGGAGACAATCTCTTGCTGTTGCTCTTCAGGAAAAATCTCGTAATCTAACTAGACAAACCCTTGCTGAAAAATTAGACCAAATGGCATTTGTAAACTCCAAGGAAAGCATTTTTCTTCTGTGAAGCATTTCCGAGTTGGAAGTGTTGAAACTTTACATATACTGATACCAGTTAGGTTTATGGAAAAAATGAACAGTTATAAACAGCTGGATACACTGTCAAAACTGAACCCTGTCAACCTAATTTTTCCCTAGGCCTGTGTGCTGAGAAAGTTGCAGTATTCCTAATTCACATTTATGAGATGAATGAGAAAAATGAATGAAAAAGGTGAGCTGTTAAAAGACAGACCAGGTAGTTAGCTAGCTTGTTTTGCTTATTTGCTAAGTCTAAATGAAGGAAATAATTTTAGAAAATGTATGTTGCAATCATATCTCTGATTCTTTTTCTCACGTTGTTTTCATACATAACAAAATCAATTCACAATCAGTTTGTCTGTATGCCTGGTACCATTGGTGTTTGCTTGTTTGCTTTGTTTTTGTTTTTTTAGTCATACTCTAAACCCATTAGGAAATGAAATATCCCATCGTGAGAAACAAATATGATTTACCTCTTTTGGGTTACTGGGGAAATATAAAGGACCTAAAGATCTGTGATGTTTGTTTGTTTTCAGTAGCAGATCAAATCAAAATGTTAGATTTATGTGGCAAAAATATGATTTTTAAGGAGGTTCATTTTTTTCCTAATCAGCACTGCACTGTCTAATACATTATACATAATCATCATGCCCTTTATATGATGGAAAACGACTAGTGAAGGAGTAGTATAGCTAGTGACTTATTTAGCATACTTGTTAAATAAGGTAAACACAATTGTATAATTAGATGTTTGAAACAAAAACTGGATGGAGTGAATATTTTGTAATCTCTGGGTGATATTAATTGTAATTAATTGTAATTAACTGTAATTAACTTTATTGCCTAATGTGTCTTCTTTTAAAAATTAGTTTAGTGGCATGTCTGAAATTGGACTTTAATACATTTTTGAGAAATAACCTTTTATATCTATCTATCTATCTATCTATCTATCTATCTATCTATCTATCTATCTAGATTTCAGAGAGGAAGGGAGAAGGAGAGATAAAACCATCAACAATGCCCCTAAACACTCTGCCTGCCTGATCACCCCTAACCACTCTGCCTGCCTGCCTGATCACCTCTAACCCTCTGCCTGCCTGATGCACTAACTGCTCCCTTGCCAGCATGACCGCCTCTAACGGCCTCTGCCTTGGTCCCCGCTACCATGGCTTTGTCTGAAAGGATATCCGGAAGGATGTTCAGAAGACGTCTGGTCTATCCAGTCTAATTAGCATATTACCCTTTTATTAGTATAGACAGGAGAAATAATGCAAATAAAATATCTTACATAGTGCCCGAGACATAGTGATTATTAAAAGTACCATATTTTTCCGTGTATAAGACACTATTTTTTTCCTAAAATCATTAGACTGAAAATCAAAGGGCATCTTACACACAGAAATCAGCCAAGGAGGAAGCCCCTCGGATGGGCTGCCCATACTTTGTCAAACAGGCTTCCTCTAATCACTAGCCTTATTGTTATTGACTTCAGCTGATGCTGTAATTGGAGATGGAGGTGGAGAATGCATAGATGCAACAGGGACCAGAGCATTCTGAGCCCATAAAGATGTCAAAAAATAAAAAGATAAATACTGGTAAGCAATTGTCTTACTCTGCAAAATTCAAACTGAATGTAATCAGCTATGCAAAAGAGCATGGAAATAGAGCTGCAAAGAGACAATTTGGACCTCCTCCCACTGAGTGTATGATCAGACAATGGAGAAAACAGGAAGAACAACTCCTTAAGATGCCAAAAAAGAAGGCCTTAAGAGGAAAACCAGCAAAATGTTTAAAATATTGATTTCTTCATTTTGGATTGGAAAAGTGGGGGGCATCTTATACATGGGGTGTCTTATACACGGAAAATACAGTAAGTTATAGCCCAGATGTTTTCACTAGTAAATTCTATCAAAGATTAAGAAAGCAGTAATACTAATCTTACTCAAAGTCTGTCAGATTTTGAGAACACATTTTACATAGCTTTCAAATCCCAGTGCCATTCAAAGACACACACACACACACACACACACACACACACAGAATTTTTAAAAGTAGAGAACTTAACAAAATATGAAACAGAAGGAAACACTGCAAAGAAGTGCTAAGGTATCACAATCAAGTTGGGTTTATCCCTGGAATGCAAAGCTAAGCATTTGAAAATGAATCTACATAACTCATCAGAACCACAGAATAAAGGAGAAAAATTATATGATGATTTAAATAAATATAGAAAAAAATCATTTGACAAAATAGGACATTCATACTTAATGGTGAAATGCTGAATGTTTTCACCTTCAGATTGATAACTAAGCAAGGGTGTCTACTGTGATCTCTTTTCATTATTATTTGGAGATTCTAGCTGGTAAAATAAGAAGAAGAAGAAATACAGATTGAAAAGAAATTAGCAAAACTCTCTGTTTTCAGATTACATGGTTGAATTCACAGGATAACCTAAAGAATCTACAAAACAACTATCAGGACTAATAAATGAATTTAACAAGGGTGCTGAGTATAGTGTCAACATACAAACAAAAGTGTTTTTTTTACATGTTAGTACCAAAATTGGAAAAATAATTTTAAAATTTTTACTTACAAGAGCATGATTAAACATAAAATACTTAGGAATAACTTTGGCACCACATATGTAAAATATCCACACTGAAAACTGTAAAACATTGCATAAAGTCATTAAAGAAGATCTCAATATATAGGAAGAGATACCATGTTTATTCCTCAGAAATCTCAATAATGTTGTGATATCAATTATTTTCAGATTGATGTATAGATTCAAAGTAATCCTAACTGAAATCTCACCAGGCTTTTTGTTTGAAGAACAAAGTCTGACTTCATAACTTAATATAAAACTACAGTAATCAAGACTTTGTGATATATTCAGAAAAAGAAACAGGTAGGTCAGTGGAACAGAACTGATCCATACTCATATAATCAACTGGTTTCCAACATAAGTGCCAAAGGACAAAGGAAATTATTTTTAGAAATGATGCTGTAAAAAAAAACCTACAACATTAAATCCTATCTTATATCATTCACTAAAAAATTAATTTGAAATGAATCATAGACCTAATAATGAAAGCTAACATTGTAAAGTTTCCAGAATAAAACAACAGAATATCTTTGCAATTTGGGGATAAGCAATGGTTTCTTAGGCTGCAGAAAGCAAAAATCTTAAAATCTGATGCCATAGATGTCATCAAAATTGAAAACTTTAATCAAAAGACATTGTTAAAAAATTTACAAAATGCATGTCTGACAAAGGATTGTTTCACAGAACATAAAAAAAAAACAACCAAACACTCTACAACTCGGTAATAAAAGACAAATAATTCAATACAAAAAAGAAGCAAATATTCTTTCGAATTAGTATTTTGGGTTTCTTCAAATAAATTCCCAGAAGTGTAATTACTGGGTCATAAGGCAGTTCCAGTTTTTATTTTTTTAGTAACTCTGCTAAGTTCATTGCAGTATTATTTACAGTAGCCAAGATTTGGAAATAGTCCAAGTGCCTATCAGTAGCTGAGTGGATAAAAAAGCTGTGGTACTACCCTGGCCAGCTTGCTCAGTGGTTAGAGTGGCCGCCCGAAGACCAAAGAGTCTCAGGTTCAATTCCAGGTCAAGGGTAAGTACCTCAGTTGCAGGTTTCATCCCCCTGTGAAAGGCAGCCAGTCAATATGTCTTCTTCATATCAATGTTTCTCTTTCTCTCCCCTTCCTCTCTCCATTCCACTCTCTCTGTAAAGATCAATGGAAAAAATACCCACGGATGTGTATTAAAAAACAAAACCGTGGTATATTCACATATCAGAAAAGTACTCAACTATAAAAAAGAAAGAGATCTTACCCTTTTTGACAGCATGGATGGACCTGGAGAACATTATGCTCTGAAATAAGCCAGAGAAAGACAAGTACCGTATGATTTCATTCATATATTGAGTCTATTGAACAAAATGAACTAACAAACAAAACAGAGACAGACTCATAGATGGAGTGCAGGCTGACATGTGTCGGGGTGGAGGGTCGGTTTGAGGGATTGAGCAACAAAAGAAAAAAGAGAAAAAAAAACTCATGGACACAGCGAGTGTGGTGAGTGCTAGGGGGAGGAGGAATGGAAGGAGATGGAGGAGGGTATAGAGGGGATAAATGGTGATGGATGGAGACTTGACTTGGGGTGTTGAGCACACAATACAGTGTGTAGATGATGTGTTGTAGAATTGTGCACCTGAAACCTGTATACTTTTTAACCAGTGTCATCCAATAAATTCAATAAAAAAGGAAAAAAGGCAAGAACTTGGTCAGATACTTCACGAAGGAAGAAGTACAAATGGATACTAAATGCATGGAAAAAATGCGTGGCATCATTAAGCATTAGGAACATGCAAATTAAAACACCTGAGGCACAGTCACTGGAAGGGCTAAATTTACCACGACTAACAGCAACCGTTGGTGAGGATGTGGAGAAGCTCTCACTGAGATTTTTCATGGGCATGTGCAGTTATGCAGCCACTTTGGACAAATGGTGATTTCTTGTAAAACATAAATGTGCTCTGGGACCTACAGTTTCAATCCTAGTTATTCTTACAAGAGAAATAAAAGCATGTCCACCAAAAGACTTGCAGAAGAATATTCATAGCAACTGTATTTAGAATAACTATAAGTGGAAATAACTGAGGTGTGTATTCAGAGGGGAGTAGATAAATTGTGAGATTCACAAATGGAATATTTTTCAGCCATAAAATAGAAAAAAGCTACTGATTCATACAACATAGATGAATGCCCAAAATCTTTATACTACATAAAAAGCCTTACACAAGAGAGGACCAACTGTATGGTTCCATTTATAACAAGTTCTTGAACAGGCAAAACTCATTTAGGATAAATATATATCGGAATAGGAGGGATGGGGCAGTGATTAGGCAGGAAGGGGCATGAGGGGGGATGATAATACTCTGTCTTAATGGAGGTTTGTGTTATCCAGGTATATACGTTTGTCAAAGCTTACTGAGTGGTACCTTTAAAATCTATGTTCATTGTACATTAATTTTGCTAGTGAAAGACTATAAAGAGTTTGAAGGCTGTCTCATGCATGCTGAAGTTTTTAGTGGAAAAGTGTATTTATATTTGCACTACCTTTGAAATGGATCAAAAAATAAAATAGATTTATAAGAAGAGAGGGATGGAAAGATGCATAGGTAGCTGATAAAAATGCAAATATGACCAAATGTTAATTATATAGAATCTAGGTGGAGGGAAATGGCCTTTCACTGTGTAATAATTCTCTCAACTTTTCTGTATATGTGAAAATTTTCACCATACAGTATTGGAGGAGGAGGCTGTTTTTCTGTTCTAGCCGTCAGTCTAGCTTTCTAGTCTAGAAACGATTACTTTTTTTTTAATCAAGTGGAGGCATTGAAATTGAATTCTTCAAAATCTAAAGTTATTAATCAACATAGCTGGTATTAACAATCCTACAACCCATATTCCTTCTCTGTTCCTGCACCAATTTCTAGATCCAAACACCCAGAGCCCATCAGGTAAAGCTAAGAAGGAGCGTGAAGCCTCAGCACTGCTTTTTGGCCCTGTGGCTACTCTCCAGTTTCTTAAGAAATTGACCATTTTTTAAAACAAAAATTATTCTTGAAGGAAAGGATATTGACCACACCTTTATAAAATATCCACGAAAGATAAATACCAATATAAAATCAAGTATAAGAGAAATCTTATTCCTTCTAAGCTCATGCATGTAGTAGTACTGGGAGTTTTAGATTCAAAAATAAAATTCTAGGTATCTTGGAATCATGAGATCATGCCCTTGTGAATTTTGTTTCTTCATTCATTCAAGCAGAAATTCAGAAGAAGTAGTCTGAAGATGATGGGCTTGTGTCCCAGTGAGAAGACAACCACCAGGGGCTCACAGAGCAGTGTGTGGCAGTGGAAAGAGGGCAGATCTGGGTGTGGGTGACCCAGTCTCTAATCCCAGGTCTGACCTTAACTGGTCCTGTGACTTTGTACAACTCCCTTACTCTTTCTCAGCATTTTCCTTTGAACCTGCTTTCCTTATTAGTGTGTGGATAAAAATAAAGCAAACTTCAAAGTTGAAGGAGAGTTAAAAGATAATCAAGCCCAATATCCTCATAATTTCTCACCACTATCAAGCCCAACATCCTCAAATTTCTCACCAATGAAGGTGAGAAAATTGAAGCTTAGTAATTTGTTCAAGGTAACAGAGCCAATAGAGGCCAAATTGTATCTTAAAATAACCTTTTCCTGACGTGGAGTTTAGTGTAATTGCCCCATCACAATTACCTTTTTGTGATTCCAATGAATGCACTTTGAGGATAAGTAAGCCATAGGAATACAGTGTTATTATTGATGTTATATATTTACTAGAGGCCCAGTGCACGAAATTCATGCACAGATAGGGTCCCTAGGCCTAGCCGGTGATCAGGGCTGATCAGGGCCTTCTGGCCGGGACCTTCCTTCTGGCTGCTGGCCAGAGCCTCCCTTCATTCTGTGCCACCCCCTGGTGGTCAGCGCATATCATAGCGAGCGATTGAACTCCCGGTCTCCTGGTTGAACTCCCAAGGAGACAGTTTGCATATTAGGCTTTTATATATATATATACTAGAGGCCTGGTGCACAAAAATTTGTTCACCCGGGGGGGTTCCCTCAGTCCGGCCTGCGCCCATTTGCAGTCCAGGATCCCTTGGGGGATGTCCACCTGTCAACTTAGGCCCACTCCCTGGGGGATCAGGCCTAAGCTTGCAGTCAGACATCCTTCTGGCAGTCAGGGAGCCCTCGGGGGATGTCCGACTAAAGGCTTAGGCCCCCAAGGGAGCTGTGATGAGGAAGCTGGGGTGACAGAGGAGCCACGCTATCCCTCCCCGCTGCCCTGGGTCGGGTCGCATACGGGATGCCCGCCGCCCCGGGTTGCAGATAGCAGGCCCGGATGGCGGCAGGGCAGGCGGGATGGTTCTATCCCTCCCCACTGCCCCGGGTGGCAAATAGCAGGCCTGGATGGCGGCAGGGCAGGTGGGATGGCACTGACCCGCCCTGCCTGCAGTATGCAAATTAGCCGCCATCTTTGTTGGCAGTTAATTTGCATATCATGCTGATTAGCCAATGGGAGGCATAGCAAAGGTGCGGTCAATTACCATGTTTGTCTATTATTAGATAGGATAGATAGATAGATTAAGGCATGTATTATATGCATATTTCTACTTAGATACTATGTCTTCTGGATTATATGATATGTATACTGTGGTTTTATGTTAAATCTATAACTATAAAGCCATGTGTAGATAATAATCTATCTGTAGGGAAGTGGTCCCTTTGAAAAAAAATCATCATTTTTGTTAATACCCTGATTGTGTTGCCACACCTTCTTATAGATTATTTTTAAGTATAATATTCAGTATATGTGATAAACTATAAGACTTTAGATGTTCCACCGGGACATGGTTGAATAAAAGTATATAAAGCAACATTCTGCAGTATTTCCTTGTGAAATAATAGGACTTTGCAACACTGTAATTAAATATAATATCATATTTTCAAACATATTATTTTCTTTTTATCCTTAAAACACCAAAAACAAAACAAAACAAAACAAAACATAAAAAAACAACCCCCCCAAAAATCACACCACATACTGAGGTAAAACAGAATAAATGAAATATTTTAAACCAAATGTGTATTGGTTGCTTTGAAATTTTGTGTTGTGTTTGTGTTTTATAGACTTATGCAATAGTATTACATATTTTATGTAATACTTTTTTAAAAATATGCTTTTACTACTTTTTTGAGAGAGAGGAAGGAATAGGGAAAGAGAGAAATATGGATGAGAGAGAAACATCATCAATCAGCTGCCTCCTGCACAACCCCTGCTGGGGATCATGCCCACAACCCAGGCATTGCCCTGACTAGGAATCAAACCAAAGACCTCCCAATTCATGGATTGATGCTCAAACCAAGCCACACCAGCCTGACTTTTACACCTTTTTTGAGGTATAATTGAAATATAACAAACTAAACATTTAATATAATTTGATCAATTTTGACATCATTTATACTGGGGAAACCATCACCATATCAAAATAAAGAAAAACTTTCCTCAGAAATCCTTTGCAATCTCTCCCTTCTTCCAACTCCATCCCCAGGGAACCATTGACTTGCTTTTTTTTTTTTTCACTGTAATTAGTTTCTATCTTCTAGAATTTTATATAAATAGAACTTAAGTGTGTACTTTTTTTTTTTGGCCTGCCTTCTTCACTGAATGTGTTGTTGTTTTTTGTTTGTTTGTTTTGCTTTTAATATATTTTTATTGATTTCAGAGAAGAAAGGAGAGGGAGATAGAGATAGAAACATCAATGATGACAGAGAATCATTTATCAGCTGCCTCCTGCATGCCCCACACTGGGGACCAAGCCCGCAACCCAGGCATGTGCCCTTGACCAGAATTGAATCTGGGACCCTTGAGTCCACAGGCCGATGCTCTATCCACTGAGCCAAATCAGCTAGGGCAAGTTGTTGTTTTTTTAATTGAAGCATAGTTGACATACAATTTATATTAGGTTACATTATGTTATATACATCATATATAAGGTATACAACATAATTACTCAACATTTACATTACGAAATGATCATCATGACAAGTCTAGTAATTATCTGTAACCATACAAAGTAATTACGTTATTATTGACTATATTCCCTATACTGTGCATTGCATCCCTGTGACTTATTTTATTAGAGGAAGGTTATACCTCCTAATCTCCTTCATCTGTCCCCCACACACTTCCTTCAATCTTGTCTGTTATTGTGTGTAAGAATTCTTTTTTCCCCCCTTTGCTTGTAGTGTTTGATGTGTAATAGTATTGAGTTTGTTTTCCTCTGAGGACTAATGATGCTTGCATTTTTCATGTGCTTTGGGCCATTTACATATCATTGATGAAGTTTATGTCCAAATCTTTTGTACATTTTCTTAAAAAAGGTTGTTTCTTATTATTGAATTACAAGAGTTCTTCTTATATTTTAAGTACAAGTCATTCACCTGATATTTATGTTGAGAATATTTTCTTCCCGAAGAGGAATGGCTTGACTTTTCACTTTTTTCATGGTGTTTTCCCAAGAATAAAAGTTTTAAATTTTGATAAAGTTTGATTTATTAATTTTAGCTTTAATTTTGTGTGTGTGTGTGTGTGTGTTATGTGTGTTCTATCTACAAAAGCTTTGCCTACCATAATATTATAAATATTTTCTTCTAAAAGTTTTATGTTGTACATTTAGGTATATGATCCATTCTGAGTCAATATTTTGCATTGAATGTGAGGTAAGGATCATCATTTTCCCACCAATTTTGATTTCTAGGTGTTCTAGCTTCATTTGTTGAAATTACTTTGATTTCCCCATTGGATTTCCTTGACACAGTTCTTAAAACTCAATAGACATACATTTATGGCTCTATTTCTGGAGACTTTATTTTGTTCCATAGATCAATATCTCCATAGTTTTGCCAATAACCCACATTCTTGATTATTGTAGCTATATACAGGTTGGGACAAAAGTAAGTTTACAGTTGTTTGTGTAGAAAATAATACAATAATTAATAAATAATAATATAAGAATAAACTGTGTTTTATGTACTCACAGTTGTAAACCTACTTTTGCTCTTCCCTATAGTAAATCTTGAAATGAGAGGGACTCTTCAACTTTCAACAGTCTAGGTGTTTTGTATTTCTAAATTAACTTTAGAATTATGTTGTTAATAAATTTAAAAAAAAATTAAAGTATGGTAGATTTTGTTTGGATTTACATTGGATCTGTAGATCAGTTTGGGGAGCATTGCCATACATGAACATGGTGCATCTCTCCATTTATTTATGTATTCTGTAAGACAGCAGCCTTCTGCAGTTTTAGTGCAGAGGTATTAGATGTCTTTGCTTAGAATTATTTCTATGTAGTCTCTTTTCCCGCTAGTGTAAAAAAAAAAAAAAGAAAAAAATTATCTTCAATTTTTCTTGCCACTAATGTATCTTTTATTAGTCTGTGTAGGTTTTTATGTTTTTAAAAGTATTTTTAGGTAAACAACCATATAACATGCAAATATTGTCAGTTTTACTTCTTTTTTAAAATATGTTTTAATTGATTTTTAGAGAGAGAGGAAGGGAAAGGGATATAAAGATAGAAACATTGATGAGAGAGAAACATCAGCGATTAGCTGCCCACTGCAACCCCACACTGGGGATTGAGCCTGCAACCTGGGCCTGGAATCTAACCATGACCTCCTGGTTCATAGGTCAAACCTCAACCACTGAGCCATGCCTGCCGGGCACAGTGACTCGGATTTGCAGTAAACGTGTCGAATAAGAGTATTGGAAGCAGGCAGGCATTCTTTTATCTGTTGAAATTAGATTTTTTAACTCTAAAGTGTGATATTGGGTTGTTGGTTTTTCCTAGATGCCCTTTATCGGTTTAAAGAAGTTTTCTACTGCCGAAACCGGTTTGGCTCAGTGGATAGAGCATTGGCTTGTGGACTGAGGGGTCCCGGTTTCGATTCCGGTCAAGGGCATGTACCTGGGTTGCGGACACATCCCCAGTAGGAGATGTGCAGGAGGCAGCTGATCGATGTTTCTCTCTCATCGATGTTTCTAACTCTCTATTTCTCTCCCTTCCTCTCTGTAAAAAATCAATAAAATATATTTTAAAAAAAGAAGTTTTCTACTATTCTTAATTTGCTAACAGGTGTTGTTGTGTTTAGTTTTTTGTTGTTTTAAATTATGAAAGGGTGTTGAATTTTTAAAATGTTTTTTTCTCCCACACAGTTTTTGAAATGATTGTACGTTTCCCCCCACTTTATTCGGTTAATATACTGAATTGCGCCCTAACCGGTTTGGCTCAGTGGATGGAGCGTCGGCCTGCGGACTGAAAGGTCCCAGGTTCGATTCCGGTCAAGGGCATGTACCTTGGTTGTGGGCACATCCCCAGTAGGGGGTGTGCAGGAGGCAGCTGATCGACGTTTCTCTCTCATCAATGTTTCCAACTCTCTATCCCTCTCCCTTCCTCTCTGTAAAAAATCAATAAAATATATTAAAAGAAAAAAATATGCTGAATTGCATTGTTTTATGTATGTTAAATTAACTTTACATTTCTAGGAAAAATCTTCTTGTACACACACACACACAATTAGATAATATTTAATAATATTTTAAGGACCTTTACATCTATATGAGGGATATTGAAATATGATTTCTTTTATGATATCTTTATTAGGTTTTGTTAGTGTTATGCTGGCCTTGAAAAAACAAAGTTGGGCAGTGATTCCAACTTCTTTATTTTCTGAAAGTATTTATGTAAAATAAGTCTTACTTCTTCCCAAAAGTTTTTGCCAAGATTCACCAGTAAAAATATTTTCGCCTGGGATTTTCTTTGAGGAAAAGTGTTTGATAATGTAATTCTACATATATATCCCATCTTTCTGTTTTCCTTATATCAAATTTAGTTACATATTTTTTCAAGAAATTTGTCAATTTTATGTGGTTTTCACATATTTTAGTGTAATGTTGTTGCATATCTTCTTATCCTTTTAAAGTCTGCTGGGTGATTATGTCATTTAAATTCTTGATACTGTTGATTTGTGTCCTTCCTCTCATTTTCTTGAACATTCTAGTATCCCAGTAAGAGTTTTGTCAACTTTGTTGATCTTTTCAGGTAACTAGTTACTAGATTTTGTCTGTCTGTTTTATCTTTCATTGTTACTACACTTTACTATTATATCTTCCTTCTTTTCAATATAAGCATTTACAGTTGTGTTTCTATCTAAGCCCTTTTTAGCTTTATCCCACAACTTTGAGTATGTTGTATGTTTGTTGTTATGTAGGTCACAATAATTTTTAGTTGTCTTGTGCATTTATCTTTTATCCATCAATTATTTTGAAGTGTGTTATTTAATTTATAGATATTTGGTGTTTATCTAGGTGCTATTACTGTTTTCTAATTTAACTACATTATGCTCAGATAATGTACTCTGTATGATTTTAATTGTTTTTAATATTGAGACTTTGTTAATGACCAGAATATGGTCTGTCTTCTTGAATGTATGTATATATCAATCATCATACTGTATTATGATGTAGTACACACACACACACACACACACACACACACACACACACACACACACTGAGTGGGCAGTTTATTATGACCACCTGATGTTTGTAGGCAAATTAGCCACACACTGCATCATATGGGATATGGAAGCCGAAGGCCTATTTGACTGTTCAAACACCTTTGCTGTCTGCAGTTACCAAGATAAAACGTCTCCAATTCGCACAAGAACACAAGGATTGGACAGTTGAGC
Source organism: Myotis lucifugus (assembly GCF_000147115.1). NCBI lineage: Eukaryota > Metazoa > Chordata > Mammalia > Chiroptera > Vespertilionidae > Myotis > Myotis lucifugus. The sequence goes on along the minus strand of NW_005871170.1, from coordinate 992,515 downwards.
ATTGGAAAAAAGTCATGTGGTCCGATGTATCACGTTTCCAGTTGCATCATGCAGCTGGCAGAGTGAGAATTTGGCAGAAACAGCATGAAAGCATGCACCCCACATGCATGAGTACAACTCTTCAAGCTGGTGGGAGCAGTGTTATGTTTTGGGGGATGTTTTCCTGGCATGATTTGGGCCCTTTAATTCGTGTGGAACAAGGTCTGAATAGCACAACATACATAAGTATCGTTGTTAATTAAGTTCATCCTATCATGTTGATAGCGTATCACAATGGAGATGGCTTCTTCCTACAAGACAATGCGCCATGCCACAGTGCTCATATTGTGCAGGAGTGCTTTCAAGAACATGAGAGAGACTTTACCTTGCTTAGGTGGCCCCCACAATCACCAGATCTCAATCCAAGTGAGCATTTGTGGGACGAGTTAAAAGAGCCATCAGGCAGCTGGTTCCACAACCATCAAATCTCACAGAACTGGACAGTGCTGTTCATTAGGCATGGTGTCAGATTCCTCGCATCACCTTTCAACATCTCATGGAGTCAATGCCAAGAAGAATCGCCGCAGTATTGAAGGCAAAAGGTGGCCCAACGAAGTACTGATGGGGTGGCCATAATAACATAATAATCTGGTCACTCAATATATATATATCCCACGTTCAAAGGCTGTTAAATCGTGTTATTTACCCATATATTCAGGAAAAAATCACTTCTACTGTCGTGTTAAACAACCTGCTTCCCTATTTATAATGGTCTGACCCTCTAGCAACTTCAGCACAAAATTATAGCTAATTTGCCTACAAACGTCAGGTTGTCATAATAATCTGGCCACTCAGTGTGTGTGTGTGTGTGTGTGTGTGTGTGTTATTAAAAACAAAAATTTCTTTCTCACTATCTCTTCTTTTGGTACTTCAATTACATATGATAGATCTTTGGAAATTGTTGCATAGGTCTCTGAAGCTCTTTTTATCGATTTTACTCTTTGTTTCACTCTTTTTTTCATATTGGATAATTTTATTAATCTATATCTAATTTCCTGATTTTTGTATTATTTCCATAGTGCTTTTGAATCTAGCCAGCAAGTTTATTCATTTTAAATATTGTATATTTCAGTTCCAAAATTTTTATTTATTTTTCAAAGTTTATTTTTCTCTATTGAGAATATCTATATTTTCATTCATTTCAAGAGTGTTTTCCTTTACTCATGGAGCATAATGATAATAGCTGATTAAATATTTTTGACAGCACCATCACTTAGATCATTTTGTGCTTTTGGTTTCTTTCTTTGATTGTTTTATTTATTTTTGTCTTTTACTTGAAGAATTGGTCATATTTTACTATTTCTTTGAACATTGCGTTCTGGATGTTGTGAATATTCTGTCTCGTAAGGTCTATTATAATATACTATTACAATCATCTGGAGATGAAGTTGTTTATTTTAGCAGGCAATTAAGCCACTTAGGTTCAAACTGTAAGTTGTGTCTCAACTTCTTTAGGAGCTGCTGCAGATCAGTTTAGTTTTCTAAGCCTAAACTGTATCGTTTATGTGTTTCTAGTGCATGTGCAGTTCGAATTTAGAATGAGATGTGTGCAGAAGGCTGAAATCTTTGTTAAGTTCCAAAGCCTTTGATATCTTCATTTGAGACTGTTTCATGCATGCTTAGTTCTGGAATTAATTTTTATTTATTGATTGATTTTAGAGAGAGAGAAACATCCATTTGTTGTTCCACTTATTTATGTATTCATTGGGTGAATCTTGTATTAGCCCTGACTGGGATTGAACCTGAAACCTTGGCTTATCGGGATGATGCTCTAACCAACTGAGCTATCTGGCCAGGGCCTAGTTCAGGAATTAAAATACTTAGTCACTCACAAAATTAAGGGAACCCTTTCCTCTCATCCTCTCATTTCTGGGATTCTCCTCAAGCTCTCTGGCCTGTAGAATTTTTATTTCTGGTTCCTCTTGTCAGAAAAATGGAGTTTACATGCTTCAGCACTGGCCATTGCCTCACCACTTTGCACTGGGGTCTAGTCTTGGAATCACACTGCACAGGAGAAAACAAACAAAAAATAAAATGAGCCCTAACCGGTTTGGCTCAATGGATAGAGTGTCGGCCTGTGGACTCAAGGGTCCCAAGTTCGATTCCAGTCAAGGGCATGTACCTTGGTTGCGGGCACATACCCAGTAGGGAGTATGCAGGAGGCAGCTGATCAATGTTTCTCTCTCATCGATGTTTCTAACTCTCTATCCCTCTCCCTTCCTCTCTGTAAAAATCAATAGAATATATTAAAAAAATAAAAAATAAAATGGGAAACATCCCAATGCAGGTTACATTTTCGGTTTTCTATTCTCTCACATAATCTGCCTGCTTTTGAGAGTTCTTAGAAGGTTGGTATATATATTTATGTATTTACATATTTATATAATTTGAAGTTTTTAGTTATAATCAGCATGAGGAATGGATGATAGTGGATTTACTCCGCCATTTTTAGTTACACATGGAACTTTTTCCCCCAGAAAAAAAAATGAATTATATGTCAAGGTATAGAAACTTTCTCATAAAATTATCCAAACTGTTGTGACAAAGAAAGTTCTCTCTTCATGTGCAAATTGTGCTGAGAAGAGCAAGAGTTATTGTCAAATTGTGTCCATTTCACACACACATACATACACATACACACACTTTAAAAAAACTAGCTGTTGTGATATTTTAGATTATACATTCATTGCATTTGTCATTATTTCAAGGGCATGGAAGACAGTACTATGTTTTCCTCCTCCAGTGGTTTATTAAAGGTAAAATTGATTATATATTTGAAGTGCTTGGGTCCATCAGAATCAAGCCATATGTAATTTAAAGTGGTATTATTACTATAATGCATAACTAATACTTAGGTAGTGTTTAAGTCCGTTAGGATTGATTCTTTATGGTGACTTAGTACATATATTTTAGTTAAAAATAAAAAGTCTAAGAATTAACATTGGTGATAATATTTCTTATTGTGAATTACGTATAGTAGATCAGTGACAACTTCCTCATGAAGATGTATTTATATAATGATAAAATGTCAAAATTAAAGGGTATATTACTGTGTCTGAATGATGTCCACTTTGGAAATAGTATTCTTTTTTGTTTCGCAGAATAATCAGAAGCTGATATGAATCATGTAATGTGTAGTTCTACTTTTTTTGATAGTGATTCATTGGCTCAAGGAAACAAAGAATGAGGGCAGGCCATTTTATGTAACAATAAAGTCAAAATGTTTTTTTTAAAAAATAAAGGATGTATGGACATGTGATAACGCACAAGATTTTCCATATGCTTAAGATACCCTCTGACCCTAAATTTGATAAAGTTATGTAAGTATAATCCAGATAAGGAGCACATTGCAGTTCAGGTGAAAGAATTTCCTAATGGGCACTTTCCAAGCATTTATTATTCTTATTTGCCCCTTGAAATTGTGGTTACCAAAATAGCAATTCTCTGAATTTATATTATTATTTGTAAAATGATGCACTGTTTAGTCAGATATTTTGTTACATGGCAACAAGAACTAAAATACCTGATTAGCCCTAGCTGGTTTTGCTCAGTGGATAGAGCATTGGCCTGCAGACCAAAGTGGGGTCTGAAGTTTGATTCCGGTCAAGGGCCTGTACCTTGGTTGCAGGCTCTTCCCCAGCCCAGGCCCTGGTAGGGCTCATGCAGGAGGCAACCAATCGATATTTTTCTCTCACATCAGTGTTTTTGCTCTGTCTTTCCCTCTCTCTTCCATTCTCCCTAAAAATCAATGAAAAGATATCCTTGGGTGAGGATTAACAACAACAACAAAATACCTGATTATTCTCTATTTCATTGTATCAAATTACTTGAAAGTTTTACATTTTAAAAATTGAGATACAATTTGTATTCAACAAAATGCACACATCTTATGTGTAAAACTCAATGGCTTTTCACAAATACACCTTTAACAAATATATGTAACTCAGATCAAGATACAGAACATTCTGTCACCCTAAAACTTCTTGCATGCCCTTTCCTTTCAATATCCCTCATCCCTCAGCCAGACTTAATCACTTTTGACTTTTGTCAGCACAGATTAGTTGCCTGTCTTTAAACTTCATATAAATAGAATCCTACAGTGTGTCCTCTTTTACATAATGTTTTGAGATCCATGTGCTGTGTGCATCAGTAGTTCTTTCTTTTCCATTGTTAAGGAGTATTAAATTCTATCAATGCACCCCAGTTTGATTATTCATTTTACTCTTGCTGGCTGGCTTCTATTTTGTGGCTATTATGAATAAAGACACTTAGAACTTTCTTTTTTAAAAAAAATATATTTTATTGATTTTTTACAGAGAGGAAGGGAGAGAGATAGAGAGTTAGAAACATCAATGAGAGAGAAACATCGATCAGCCGCCTCCTGCACACTTCCCACTGGGGATGTGCCCGCAACCAAGGCACATGCCCTTGACCGGAATCGAACCCGGGACCTTTCAGTCCGCAGGCCGACTCTCTATCCACTGAGCCAAACCGGCACAGCTTAGAACTTTCTTATACATGTCTTTTAATGGATATAGTTGACATTTTTCATATTGGATAAGTTGATTATGAGTTATTTTGAATATAGTGATACTAGAGGCCCAGTGCACAAAATTCATGCACTTGGGGAAGGGGTTCCTCAGCCTGGCCTGCACCCTCTCCCAGTCTGGAAGCCCTCGGGAGATGTCTGATTGATGGCTTAGGCCCGCACAGGCAGTCGGACATCCTTAGCACTGCTGCAGAGGCTGGAGAGGCTCCCGCCACTGCTGCTGCGCTTGCCAGCTGTGAGCCTGGCTTCTGGCTGAGTGGTGCTCCCCTGTGGGAGCGCACTGACCACCAGGGGACAGCTCCTGCGTTGAGTATCTGCCCCCTGGTGGTCAGTGCTCATCATAGCAACCTGTCCTTCCGCCTGTTTGGTCAATTTGCATATTAGCCTTTTATTATATAGGATGTGTATTGAATTTCTTTTTCATGTCAACTTTTAGAAGATATCTATAATAATAAAAGCATAATATGCTAATTAGACCGATGTCCTTCTGGATGACCTTTTAGACGAAGCCGGGGCTGTGAGGGAAGCCCAGGTCCTGGGTGCCAGAGGGAAGCCAGTGCCGGCAGCCAGGGAAAGGAAGGCCTACTCTTGCACGAATTTCATGCATCGGGCCTCTAGTTTTGCTATAAAAAGAAAAAATGGTCCTAAGATATAAAAGTTACACAAAAATTTTAACATTTTTTGAAAGGTTATTCTTCCCTTGTCCAAGCAAAGACAGTCCAATATTCAATTCTCCTGCACAAACTGTAAAGAAAAATTAAAATTTGTAAATCTATTAAAAGCATATAAAACTTAAAACATACTGCAAATACAAAATCTCACTTTTTAACACTAACTCATGTGGCTCCATAACTTTTCTCCACTACTCTATTTCACTATTCTATATAGTAAGCAATTTATGTGTCCGTCTTCGCATGAAACTGAAAGTTCCTTAGAGACAAAAACCACCTGTGTCTCACTATCTTTCTGTCTGTAGCGTCTAGCACTTTGCCTGGCACATGGTAGGTACACATTTTATGTTGAGTGAACTGAATAACTGCCTTTTGTCTAGAGTGCTTATTTGCTTTGCAAAAGCCTTTTTTTTTTTTGCTATGGAAACATAACAGCACTTAGGTTTAGCTCAGGAGTTTACTGTTCCCTTTATGTCTTAAGTTTTTTGTTTAAAACATGAGCTGACTTATCCCAGTTTCCTGTTTATATAGGGTAGGCTTTTGATGAAAATGCACTACCAAAAGATTTCCATTTAATTAGTTTAATCACATTGTTATACTTAACTGATGTGTCATTGAGGAAAACGACTTCAAGTGAAGATATTATTAATATATATACACACATGCATATATCTACATACATGTTGTAATATCTAGTGAAGATATATATATATATATATATATATATATATATATATATATATACTAGTACACATGCAAATATATATACACATGCATATATATTCTAAATTCATCTTTGCTTTTAGGTTTATATAAACCTAAAACCTTAGTGCATAGAATACAAACACTTTATTTATCTATTTTCAATGTTGGCCAAAGATGCAATATCTGTTTTACATAATTAAAAGACCTTGAAATTATTCATATTTTCATTACTACTGGGATTTTTTATGTTGAATCAAAGGTCATAATTCTAATAGTCTCAAACCCCCTTTTCCCCCTAATAGATCTTTGCAATGCCCATCTGTCTGTGGTTCATGACATAACTTTTTTTGATGGGGCAGGATGGCAGATGGACAGCAGATGCGAGTTTTGCCCTGCCTCTTGGTTCAGATCCTGGCCCAGACCGAAACTGTCAGGGACTGTCAGTTTGTACTCACAGCTTGTGGGCTCCGGTACCGTGTTTAGCATTCTCACCAAGGGTCTGAATTGATGCTGAGCAGGACCAGGTCATTATGACTAGTTTTTTGTTAAAGACTAGCAATAAGGGTAGGGACACCTAGTGGGTCTGAAAAAGCACCTTAGAGGACACGGCATTTCTATTTGACTCTGTGCTGGATCCTCAGGCCTCCAGAGTCAGCTCCTTCTCAAGATGGAAGTCGCATAATTAGGAAAAATACTATTGTCGTGTAGATATTTACCTATTTTAAAAATATAACTGTTTTCACCAAGTCTTTGTTTCCTTCCAAAATTAAATAAGGAAGCCCGTGAGAAACAGAGATAGACAGACAGTGGCTTGATTCTTAAACCAAATGTTTTTGTCTAAATTGTTGGACGACTTGTCATTGTCTGGAATTCCTAGGAAGGTCCTGCGTGATTAAAACTTTGTGGGTAACATTTATGAATGCAGAAATTATAACTGCTCCTATTAAAGCATAAAAGGATAGTTCATGAGATCGCTAGTCTTCACTAGGGGAAAGACCAAAGTCTTTGTTTTTTCTATTTTTTATTCTGAACCATAAGTACATACTCTTTTGTGTGTGTGTGTGTGTGTGTGCATAAATGTGATGCTTTACAAGTGACTTTCTTTATTTTAGATAGAAGCCAGATTGGAGTAAACAGGTGAGGCTGGGAAAATCCTCCTAATGGAGGGTAAGCCTTGGCAGTGACCATGAATAAAAGGCAATAATGAGTCAAATTGTTTGCCGAGCTGAGGGTTTTTTCCTGACTTAATTTAGTTTCTTTAAACTTAGTGCTTCACAGAGATCCCATTGTGCCCTTCCCTCATCTGAGCTGAATCTCAGAGTTGATTAGTAACACAAGAGCTTATGTAAGAAATATGTGTCCACAGACCTTTACATAATTGCTCGCCATAAGTATAGGAAACTCTTTCCACAGCTCTATCACTAACCTACCACCCAGTATTAAAGGAGATCCTGACAATACTCCATTCCTTCTCTGAGCCAAATTAAAATATTGTACGCTGATGGTTAATAGTATTTTTGTTCATATAACAGGTGAATTATGGCATTATTACACAATTTATTAACACAAATTGTTCACATTTGAACAATTTCATAAGCTCTGGGAGTCGGGGCCACTTCTACCTATATGTAATAAATTATGCTGTTCCAAATTAAATAAGTAACATTGGGTTGTTATACTCAAATAAATTATGTTTGTGTTAGTTCAAGAGATTTCTTCAATCCAATTGAGATATCTGTAGCATTCACTACCATAGAGCAGTTTAAAATTTAGATTATAATAGATTGCTGGGTAATCATTTACCCTATTATAAAGTGAATATACATTGAAACTCTGTGCTTATGTTCTCTGGTGAGAGAGAGAGAGAGAGAGAGAGAGAGAGAGAGTGTGTGTGTGTGTGTGATTTTCCAACAGGTTATACATTTGACCTGTGACCAAGGTACCTTCATTTTGGAACCTTGGCACTAAATCTGGGGCTTCCTTAAAACCAATTAATTTATTCTATTTTTTAAAAAAGAATCTTGAAATAGAAAAAAAAATCTTGTTACAGTGCTGCCCAGGATAGCCTACAGGGCCGTGTTACACCTCTGTTAGCTATAAATGTGCTTTAACATGGGTCTAGCTAACATGATTTCAGGTGAGGTGTGGACAGGATCTAATTAGTTATAAATCTGTAAAGGCTTGAACTGAGGCTTAGCTTGCAATTCTCCATCTGACTGATACTACTACAACACACTAATCCCAGAAAGCTGTCTTATAATGAATTCCCGTTAGCCACAGAGTTAAGGCAAAGTCATGAACTTGAGGAAACTAAGCAATCCCTGTGACTTAGCCAGTTAGGTAGAAGCTCTACCTTGCCAGTGTGCTGTCTGCTTTCCCAGTCTTGTTCTTGCTTTGGAAAGCATCTCTTAGAAGAAAAGTTAAAACCGCAACAAACTTCTACCAAAAAAATTTAAGCTATCTTACATTGAGTATCTTCCATTGACAGCTAATTTTTTGTATTTAATCATCCTTTAAATGGTATAGTGCTTATGGATTTCAAAAGGCTATCCCCATGCTTTATCTGTTTTTATTTTTTTAAATGTATTTTATTGATTTTTTACAGAGAGGAAGGGAGAGAGATAGAGAGTTAAAACATCGATCAGCTGCCTCCTGCATACTCCCTACTGGGGATGTGCCTGCAACCAAGGTACATGCCCTTGACCGGAATCGAACCTGGGACCCTTGAGTCCACAGGCTGACACTCTATCCACTGAACCAAACGGGTTAGGGCTGTTTTGATTAAAAAAAACCCACTAGGCAAGCAGAGAAGAAAATAAAATAACCAAGAAAACAAATCAAAGTTCAACATCCAATTTGATTAATTATTGCTTTCTCTCATAGCCATTACCCTTGGGTATATAATGGCAAATTTAAAAGGTCCTTACCTTCAAGAATCCTACATTCTAATAGGCAATGCAGATAAATACACATATGGTAGAATATCAATTTTTAATAAATAAATGTTATCAAAAATACTAAAGCAGGCAAAAGTGTAAGAAGAGAGAGAGAGAGGGCGGTGCTATTTCATGTAGGGTGGTCAGAAACCTATGTGTACATGGACATTTAATTTTTTCACATTTAACCTTTTTATTGAGATGTAATTTATAGGTTCACAGATGAAGAATTGCACAAATCTGAAGCATACATTTGACAAGTTTGATAAATGTAACCTGCCCCCCATCAATATATAGAGCATTTCTATCACCAGAAAAAATTGCTCCTGCCCTTCCCCATTAGTACTATCATCATAGTGTTTGCCTAAGGCAACTACTGTTCTGACTCTTTGCTATAGATTAGTATTTCCTGTTCAGGAATTTTGTGTAAATGAAATCATCAGTATGCAGTTTTTGTGGCTGGGTTCTCCCTCCTGTTAGGATTTTTGAAGATCATCCGTGATATTGCTCTATTGTGTGCATTCCTTTTCATTGTGTTCTGCTGTCTGGATGAACCTGAATTTGTTTAGCTATTCTCCTGCTGATGGATACTTGGATTGTTTCCAGTTTGGGGACATTTCACATAAAGCTATTAGGAACATTTTTATATCAGATTTATATGTATATGTGCTTACATTTCTCTCAGGTAAAGACCAACATGTAAGTGTTTAACTTTATAAGGAACTTCCATACTAGTTTCTAAAGAGGTCATCCTATTTTATCCTCCACCAGCAATGTAAGAGAGTTCCATTTTTGTTGTTTTTTTTCACATTCTCATCAACACATGGTGTTGTCAGTCTTTTAATTTTAGCCCTTTGAGTGGGTGTATGATGATGTCTCATGTGGTTTTATTATTGAATGTTAGAATTAGATGGAAGTCCTTTGTCAGATATCTGTCTTATGAATATTTTCTCCCAGTCTGCAGCTTTCCCACTTATTTTCCTAAAGATGTCTTTCAAAGAAAAAAATGTTTAATTTTGATTAAGTCCACTTTACAACTTTTTTTGCTTTAATTACCAATATTTTCCTACCCTAAGAAATGATTGCCTTCTTAAGATCACAAAGATATCTCTTATATTTTCCTCCAAAACTTTATAATTTAATTTTTATGTTTAGATCTCTGATAATCTAGGGTACATTTTTGTGGAAAATGTGAGATACAGATAAAACTTTATTTCCTTCCCCCAAATAAATACCCAGTTGTCCTAATATCACTGGCTGAGAAGATTTTCTTTTCCCTATAGACATGCTTTTTGACTTTGGTTGAAAAATCAATATTTTGGGTTCTATTTAGGAAGCAGAAAGACAAAAAGAGTAATGTTCCCACCTTTACAGCAACATGGTAGAAAGTTTACAAAAGCATAGCTTTTCCTTGAACCTATGAGAGAGCTGAGGGCCCAAGGAAACCAACTTGTGCCTCCAAGGAGAAATGAGGGGCAAGCACTGGTTTACCAGAACCAAGTGTGTGAGGACACTGGTAAGAATAACTCAACTAAAATTTTTAACAAAATGCCCACTGCCAACTGCAGACATAAGGGAAATTTGCAGTATTCGGGGCTCTTCTCCTGATGCATAGGATATGCATAGAAAACAGGGGTCCTGAGAAATCATTCTTGTAAGCAGGCCTGGCAGAGTGGATCAGCTGTGGTTGAGGGAAAAGCAGGAAGTCCCACCTCTATTGTTCTCTCTCTCCTATGGAATAGAAACCTAACCCCACATAGAGAAGAGCAATAAACTCTTGTTCTTAGGACACGCATGAAAGCTCGTTGCAGCTTAAAGAGTGTCCTAAGGGACAGGAATACATCTCGGGCCCAGACCTGCAGGTCGGAGTGGAGCAGTACCCAGAAGGTCCCATTTCCAAGACCCAGGGACAGAGTGTCTGCCTAACTAATAAGAACAACAGAGAACACACCCCAAACCTCACCACTTGGCCAATAGGTGTTGAATGGCTAATGCTAGTATAGTTCCCAAGTTACAGATGGGAAAAACTAAGAACAGAAGAATTAAATGAGTTGCTCCAAATCCCACAGCCAATCAATGGAAAAACACATTTTAGTCAAGATAAGCTGGCTCCAAAGTCCGCATAAGGGCTGTGCAATCCTGCAGAGGATTGTTGAGAGGAATGAGGAAAATCAGAAGGGTTGGCTGATTCAGAATAGAGGAAAGTGCTCAAGGGAACATCTGGTTTTAAGAAAAGGGTGCAATAAACAAGACCAAATTTAACAGAGCTGATCAACCAGGTTAGGGATGGAAGGTTTCCACTGGACTTGGCAATTTAGAAAATTATCTGACTTTAGCAGTAAGTAGTTTCAATAGAATGGTAAATGTTGAAACCAGAATCCACTGGATTCAGAAATGAATATGGAGTGAAAAAGATATCCCACTTTCCCAAAAAAGTTTGGATAAGAAGATTGATGCACAGGTAATGAATGACATGGGAAGATGGTTGGTTTTCAAGGATAAATGTGATTTGAGCCTATTTACAAGACAAGGGGAAGCAGATAGCAAATAGAGATAGTAAATAATAAATAGAGAGAAAAATAAGACAAATAAGGTGGTACAAGGTTTGTTGATGTGTCTGGGATATGTATTGAGAGAGTTTTCTAGGAATACAAATACCCTTATGTAAATATTAAAAGATATATAATTGGTACAGTTCCAATCTATTTGTTATGTGAGATAAAAACTTATCTATTCTTATAGACACATATATTAATCTCACATATATCTTTCTTATAGGTTTTCTTGAATGAGTTAGCCAGGAAAAAGTTGTCGCATCTTCACTGATGTGTGATATGCACTCTGTCAGAACACAGCTTTTGGTAATGGTGCAATAAACAACTGTCACTCTAATACGGAAACATGTAACAGATACAATAACTCAATCATTCCATCTAACTTGACAAAATGGAAAATGGCTTGGAAAAGGAGAGCCCAAAGCACCAGGTCGAAACAGCAAGGTAGGCTGAGTTTAGGTGTCTACTATTACAGTGATGTCTTTGAGGACAAAGACTGTGCACATTCACATCTTTATTATCATTCCTAATACAGCAGCAGATGCCACAAAATGTCACATGTATTGAGAAATACATTTGTATAAATCGATTATCAACATTTTAAAGCACATGCCTATTTAATCTTATATTTGACAATTAGTAGAACTTCTAGAAATACTGAAATTTCAAATACAGCCATGCAGTCTGAGAGATTTAGTCAAGACAGCCCATTGCTCTGGTCAACCTAGAAGGCATTCACCTGGCACAGGCACTGGAAACATTCTTCCTCATGCTTCTAAATACTCGACTGTGTGGATAAGATTGTATGGTCTGGTCTGTTTCCATAATATTCATCTTATTCTAAACATTCACTCCTTTCAATAAGACAAATACAGTACATTTGTTATTTTAAAACATGCATTGCTTTTTACTCCAAACGTGTGAGGTGGGTTTCTCTTATGTATATCTTTAATATTAACACTTTTTAATGAAAAAGTTTTCATTTGGCAATAAAATTGACATTGGGAACTTTAACTTGGCTGTCACAGTGGGTTGCATGGAAGAACTTGGACAAGTTTATCAATCATATTTGGCCTAGTTTTCTGCATATGTTTGCAAGATGCAAAAGCCAGTTTATTGCTTGAGGCACAGGAACCTGGAGGTAAAGTTTGGAACTTGTGCCATTTAATCCAGGGGGTGTCTTTCCTTTTGCCTAGATCTTGCCTAGAGAGGTCTGATTGTACCAGTAGAGCAAAAATAGAAGAATAATTCTCTTTGCCTTTCATCAGCTCTGGAGTTTTATAGAATATTCTTGTCAAGCATTTTTGGGAACACAGGTGCAAAACAATTTTTAAATATGAGCTTTGTAGTGAAAAAATACAGTTTTAGGTATGAATGATTGTACAAATGTGAATTAAATAAAAACATTCTCTTTCTTTAGCGGTTCTCAATTCCTTGTGGAAGTTGTCACTTAAAATGGGATACCATAAAAATATTTTTGCACATATGAAGTTAGTCCCCTATGTAACATATTTCAGAATTTTTGATGAATCAATCACACAGTTAAAGGTCATATAGTTATAGCTGATTCAAACCCTGAAATGAATAGAGATGTCAAAGCATTGAGCATATTGGATGTTTACACATGAATAAGCAAGATGACAGAATTTGTTTTCAAGCAGATCTATTTTTTTGCCTTTGTGCATTTTTGGTGGTTCTTTGACTGGCTGTTTTTGTAGATTATTTTTAAAATATTTATGTTAGCATGTAATTAGCATATATATATGGTGGGCTATGTAAATGATCCCCTTTTACAAGAGAGGAAAAATGGGTATGGGTTTTTGTTTTCCTTACTAAATGTCTCTAGACTATTTAGTATTTAGGGGATAATTTGCACTTTTTCTTTTTAAATGGAGTTAATAATTTTAAGTGATGCAGCTGCCTGATAAGTTCCATTTTTAAAATATATATATTATTGATTTCAGAGATGAGGGGAGAGGTAGAGAGAGATAGAAATATCAACGGTGAGAGAGAATCATTGATTGGCTGCCTCCTGCACACCCCTTACTGGGGATTGAGCCTGCAACCCATGCATGTGCCCTTGACCAGAATCGAACCCAGGCCGACACTCTAGCCACTGAGCCAAACCAGCTAGGGCAAGTTCCATTTTTAAGTCAAGGATTTTAATCTATCAGGGCAGGTGTTTGAGTTTCGGGATTTGGAAGAACAGAATTCTGACACATTTTTTACTTTTTCCTTTCACCACATTTGGCATTTGAATACTGTTGTCACTCTTAGCTATCAAAGGAAATCTTGCACTATTCTCATAAAACCTTCACAGAACCAGACACCGAAACGCTGACTCAAAGTCACGACATTCCTCTGGGGGGATTCTCCCTGTCACTCTTCTCAGATCACTGGAAAAGGTCATATTTGAGGAAGATGTTTTAATGAAGTTTACCAATTTTTTTTTAATGCAGTATGTGTGTGTATAGGCAACTGCAGGTGCCCCAGAGAGGGACTGTTTGTAGTGCTTTAGATTGTTGAAAAGTAAATTGGCCAGTGAGAAATAGGCAAGAAGTGGAGATGGGTGGCTTTCATGACTTCCAAGCTGCTGTGCACTCTACATTTCTGTCTTTCCCTTTGTGATTTGCAGATTTATTGAGAGAAGCATTTTCAACTAAGTAATCCCTTACATCTCAACATGTGTTGGGACATATGAAACATCCACTGTAGAATTACTATGAATTCTAGTAAACATTCGAGGCATGAAAAAATTTATTTGTAAACCCTGAGAGCCTCATGATACTTAAAATCATATAGCACTGCCCTGGCCAGGTGACCCAGTTGGTTGGAACATCATTCCTGTGCATCAAAATGTTGTGGGTTTCATTCCCAGTCAGGGCACATACCTAAGTTGCGGTTCAATCCCCAGTCTTGACTTGTATTGAAACAATGATCTTCTCTCTCTCTCTCTCTCTCTCTCTCTCTCTCTCTCTCTCTCTCCCCCCCTTGTCTCTCTCTAAAATGAATAAAAACATATCCTCAGGTGTATACTAGAGGCCCAGTGTACAAAATTCGTGTGTAGGCATGGTCCCTAGGCCTATCCTGCGATCAGGGCCATCTTCCTTGGCTGCCAGCAGTCAGCCCTGCCACCTGCTGCCACCCACCTGGGTTGCCAGTTTGCCACTGGGTGATTGGAGCCTGATGGCTGGGCGGGGCAGGAACTGAGAGGTCGGCCATTCCTGCCTGCTCACCGGCCCCACCCCCGCTGCAGGTCGCCCTCTGTGTGTGGGGCAACCAGCGAGGCAGGGGCCTTGGCTTAGTGCTGCCCGCATTCCCTTCCACCCACCCCAGGTCCCCATTTGCCATTGGGCGATCAGAGCCTGTGGGCAGGGGGAGGGGCTGTGAGGTCAGCAGTTCCCACCTACTCACCAGCCCCATGCCCACTGCAGGTTGCCCTCTGTTTGTGGGGTGACCGATGAGGTGGGGGCCTTGGTCTGGTTCCACCCGCATCCCCTGCCACCACCCCCCCCCCCCAGGTCCCTGTTCTCCATCAGGTGATGGGAGCCTGCTGGCTGGGAAAAAGGACCGAGAGTTGGTCAGTGTATAGTGACTGGTTGAGCAGTCGCTCTGGTTGTTCTGCTATTATGGTTACTGGGCTTTTATTATATAGGATTTTTAAAAAATCATATAGCACTGAATTTGCTTAGGTGTGTTATAATTACATCTGCCTGTCTTCCCCACTATATTGGGATTTAATTCAGAGTAGGGAGAATTACCTTTATAAGATTTCCAATACATGGTACAATATTTATTATTTCAGAAGTATTCACTAAATGGTAGTTGAATCAAGAAAATAATGAATGAAAAAGTTTAATGACTCATCAGGATTTCTCCATTTTTTAATCTTCTTTGAGGTCATGTAAGTTTTATTGTTTGTATAGGAAGTGTCAGGAATTTATATGCATAGTTTCCCTTTTGGGTTGACTGACATTGTCAAGGACTTCTATATTTACTGGAGGCCCGGTGCACGACATTCATGCACTGGCGGGGGGGTCCCTCAGCCAAGCCTGCACCCTCTTGCAGTCCAGGACCACTTAGGGCAGTGGTTCTCAACCTTCCTAATGCCACAACCCTTTAATACAGTTCCTCATGTTGTGGTGACCCCCAACCATAAAATTATTTTCGTTGCTACTTCATAACTGTAATTTTGCTACTGTTATGAATCGTAATGTAAATATCTGATATGTAGGATGTATTTTCATTGTTACAAATTGAACATAATTAAAGCATAGTGATTAATCACAAAAACAATATGTAATTATATATGTGTTTTCTGATGGTCTTAGGCGACCCCTGTGAAAGGGTCGTTTGACCCCCAAAGGAGTCGCAACCCACAGGTTGAGAACCGCTGCCTTAGGGGATGTCTGCCTGCTGGCTTAGGCCCATTCCCCATGGGGAGCTGGCCTAAGCCGGGAGGCAGACATCCCCCGAGGGGTCCTTAGCGCTACCATGGAGGCAGGAGAGGCTCCCACCACCACCACCACTGTGCTCGCCAGCCATTTGCCAGCCATGAACCCAGCTTCTGGCTCAGCGGCACTTCCCCTGTGGGAGTGCACTGACCACCAGGGGGCAGCTCCTGCCTTGAGCGTCTGCCCCCTGGTGATCAGTGCGCGTCATAGCAACTGGTTGTTCCACCGTTTGGTGGATTTGCATATTAGCCTTTTATTATATAGGATAGTAAAAAGAACACTGGAGTTATCATACAAATACTTGCGTTTAAATTTTGCTTCACTGCTCACATGCTGTGAAAATTATCTATCTTCCCTGAGCCTTCATTTAGTCATCTCTAAATCGGGTTAGTAACATCTCCATAATTGCTATTTCACAAAGTCATTTTTCTCCCTTTATTCAGAAACTCTTGAAATCTCCCATAATCTTAAATTGCCGAGTTTATATAGTAAGGAAAAAAAAAAAGCTTGAAGTATGTAGTGATGCTTTAAAAAAAATTCCCTGTAAACCTTGTTACCCTGCAGCTGCCACAGTCGTAAAATCAGTGGCCTTTATTGCTTTAGGTGTGGGGTGGATACAGTCTATTCTAGAACAAATGTGTCATTGTGCATTTGTTACCAAAGTTTTTACACAAGCTATGATTTGTTGAAAATGCTAAAGCTGCCATTTACATATTGAGAAGAAAGCCTGAGGATATAAGACTAAAGCTTATAAAAGTGGGACCTAACCACATCCATTCCCCCACCCCTCCCCCCTTCAGTGGTGCAAATAATGCTTGATGAGAGATTGGAAATAGGAACAAAAAGGACGTTGATCTAAAAAGAAAACAAGAAGGTTAAGGAAGGAGATGAGAGCTAAAGAGGCCTTGTCAACGTGTCCCCCCCCCCCCCCCCCCCCCAGCTCAGAGGAAATGCTTCTGGGAGTCTCTAAACCACCTTGGTGTGGGCAGTAGAGTTGAAAGGGCCTGTTGAGAAATGGCCATTCTACTCACCTCTCCTCCAGGTACCTCACGTCTAAGAATTGGCTCAGACGTTCTATGGGGCAGAGATACTGAACTGAGCTTTCAGTAGGTGTCAGCACACCTTCTAGGGGGCCCAGTGTCGCAGAGAAGGGAAATCTGGTAGAGACTGCGCCTCTCCACCTGGGGTCCCAGCTGCACACAGTCAGGTCTCTGAGATGAGGATTGAGGAGTGAGCGCTGAGATGAAGAGTCTGGTTAATCAGGGAAGACAGACAGAAGCAAGCATTGCCCCATGCCTATGCTGAAAGGACCATCCCAAACTCTTCAGAACAGGTATAGTGAAGGTAGAGACCGAAACCCAAGGAGAAGGCTGGATTCGGTTTGTCTTACTCAGGATGTAGCAGCCCACCCAGGAAGGGCACTAATGGAAGCAGATGCTCCGCTCCCACCACTACAATATCGCACAAACTTCTTGAGGAGATGCCAGTCTGTTAGGAGAAGGGCGAAGGGAGAGAAAACCCAGGGAGAGTAAAAATGTACCCCAAACTGACTATTTAATGAAGAACCTGAGTCATAACAAATGAACAAGCTTTACATTTTTTGTTTTGTTTTGCTTTTTATACCAAGTGAGAATGAAGACTTTTGAGCAAGATGAGGTCAGTTATGTGATGAGAAACACAATTTTTTTTATCCTCACCTGAGGATATTTTTTCAATTGATTTTTTTTTGAGTGGAGGGGAGGGAGGAAGGAGAGAGAAAGAGAGAAACATGGATGTGAGAGAGACAGACAGACTGGTTGCCTCTGGCACTCATCCCTACTGAGGTCGGGGACCGAGCCTGCAACCGAGGTACGTGCCCTTGACCAGGAATCAAACCCATGATTCTTTGGTCCCTGGCTGATACTCTAATCACTGAATTTAATCTGGTCAGGGCTGGAAACACAGGGGTTTTTTTTAAAATTAAATTTTGCACATCTGTGTTATAATGAGTAAATTTCAAATCAGCTCCACTAGTTTGCCTGTATCTTTGTTTATAACTTATATATGTATAGTGTTCTCATTTATAGTTTATCAGTTTGTAATATTTTGTTGGGTACAGAATGCTTTTACATATACCCTCTCTGTTACTTCCCATAACATTGTAAGGTAATGTCAATATTATTATGTTTCAGGTGAGGACATCGAAGATTTGTTCAGGACCAGGTAGCTGATGAGAGAGAGAGAAGAAAGAGCCCAACTGTCAGCCCAGGTTCTCCTCCTCCTTGCTCAGGAGCCACCACACATGCAACTCTGTGGGGCCTCACTTTGTTTCTCTCTGGAACTCTCTACTCTCTTTGCAGATTATTTGTTAGGACCTCTTACACAATTTTCTTTTTAATTTAAGGCCATGTTGCCATGAAGCTTTGTCATGATATATTTAAATAAAATAATCTTTGGAGCTCCAGTGGCGCAATCGGTTAGCGCGCGGTACTTATAAATAAAATAATCTTTTGTTATCTAGCATGCCACTGATTCTTTTGATTTTGTTGTTTTAGACAAAATCTCAGCAGAACAGTCTGTCTAGGTAATAGTTTATGAG
Organism: Myotis lucifugus; assembly: GCF_000147115.1. NCBI lineage: Eukaryota > Metazoa > Chordata > Mammalia > Chiroptera > Vespertilionidae > Myotis > Myotis lucifugus. The sequence continues at coordinate 974,028 of NW_005871170.1, read as the reverse complement.
TACATCTGGGCAAAACAAAACGACCTATGGAAAATGCATTCTAATCAAGTCATATCTAGGAAAAATGTAAAAAAAAAAAAGAAGAAAAGCGAGTCAATATTTTATACACTCAAGGTCAATATTCTATGTCATTGTCAATAATGTATGAGTTCCAAAGGATTTGTGTCACTATTAAATTAGAAATGATTCACTCTTATTTGATGTATAGTGGATTTAGCCATATAATGGACAGAAATAAAGAGAATACAAAAGATAGAAAGCAGACATATTATGTAAGATAATTGCAAACCTTTTATGAGCTTCAATATAAAGTAATAGAGACTATCTCATCTTCTTTGCTATTCATTCACCTCTAGCATTAGTGAATTTATGGCTTGTATTTTTAACTCTGACCTAGATCCCTGAAGTGCTGCATGTCTTTGCCCTGCTTCAGCAGGCACGTTTCAGGAGAGTGACTGTATGTTATATGTTACATATCTATAACCCAGATTTAGATAGATGGGTGCTATTAGAATTGAAAGAGAAATTATAATTTGATGTTCAAGAATATCCTCCTTTTGAGTATGTGTATTGTATGTCACATTTCATTGTTAGCTTTTGAATCTCAATATTCTATTTAGTTTGCTGAGCTATTGGTCATGATTATAGAAATCAATATATAGGTATTTCATTGGTAATATATTTTGTAACTAGTCAGGCGTATGGATAACCCAATTTGTGTGTTTCTTTGAGAGGTACACATCAAAGCAGGTTTCTCCTTCTTGCGTAGGAATTTTTTTCTATTTTCCATCAGAGTTCATTGGACCATGCAGTACCACCACCAGTCATACAGCTTACTATTGAAATAATTTCTTCTAGGATGTTAAGAGAGCATGTTGTTCCTTTTATGTAATGTTTACTTTCAAAGTTGGACCAAATTAGCCATTAGAGGGTTATAAATTAATGTCTTAAATTTCTTTGGCATTCTTTTTATATTCATACTAGTAGCCCTGCGCACAAATCCATGCGCGAATAACTCTCTGCTGCTGGTAGCTCTCAGCTGCTTGTAGCTCACTGCCACGCCCTCCTGTAGCTCTCTGCCCACTGCCCTGCCCTGCAGCTCTCCTGCGTTCCTGTTCCTAGCTCACTGTCCTGCCTCCTGTAGCTCTCCCCACTCCTAGCTCTCTGCCCAGCCCTCCAGTAGCTCTTCACCACTTGTAGATTGGTCATGACATTACAGTGTTAACAGATAATTAGCATATTCCTCTCTTATTATATAGGATTTCTAGTTTTCCTGCCAAGCACAATTTTTCCTGTGCATCTTTACTGACCACCACTGATGAGTAAACCCATCTTTTTGTGTGCCACAGTGGAAAGCCTCTTTACTACACACTTTATATCATTCATTGCCTGATACAGAGGTTGCTTAGGTTAAACAAATTAAATCTTCTCATCCATCACTGTAAAGAAATGACAACACAGCATGTATACAGTTTAAAATGACTTGTTGGATTATTTTTGGATAGATTGGGAGAACATTTATACTGATAAGCCTATTCGATTTACCAAAGTTTTCCATATTATCTATTAACTCAATGTCCTTACTATCCATAGTTCGATTTTCTACTAGTAATGGCTCCATTCTGCAACATATGAATGTAATTGAAAATGTCCCTACCTATATTAAAAAAATTGAAAAAAACTTAAATTAATTCATATGGGTTGTATTTATATAGTCAACTGAGGGCTGAAGTTATATACTTGAGTTACAGCTGGGGCAACAATGAAAGAGGTGTTGAAGTAGTTATTGTAAAAGAGAAGGTAGTGAGGATGTGCTTACAATGAGCCTACTCTTGCCATTATTATTCAATGAGATGTTTTTTTCCTTTGTATCTATTATGTAGTTTTACATACAGATATTTTTTCTTTTTAGTTCTCCCATTTCCACTTAACTCTTCCAATGTTATCATCTTTTTCTTTTCTTCTTTTTGATATAAAAGTGATATTAACTGAAAAGTGTAAATAGCATTGAACTATTTATGGAGGGTAGGAAAGAGAGTTTGCCAGGCCTCGAATATTTCCTCATCTGGATCTGAAACATAGCACACATTTTTAAATATTAAAAAAAAATCTTTATTGTTGAGAGTATTACAGATGTCCCCCCATTTTCTCCACTTCCCTCTTCCACCCAGTTCCCACCCCAACCCAGCCCTTCACTACACTATTCTCTGTGTCCCTGGTAGAACATAGCATATATTGATATGAGTCCTCTAATTCATGTCTATTTGGAACTAATGTGGACACATTTCAGCAAATTTTGGCAAAAGCCATGTCCTCTGATGAGGAAGTGACTGTCCTCTTCTTGTGTCATTTCCCAGCCCTGAAGTCCTGTTTACACTAACCTCCTTTGTTAAGGATTTGATATAAAGGTCTTTGATACTGTTGAGCCCATCCCTGAGTCATTCTGAGCTGACACGTTGTGTCTGGCTGGCAATTTTTCCACCAGTGGTAAGGTCAGCCTCATGCAATATTACACAACCCTCCCAACTCCTTGTGCGTCAGTGAGAATCAAATGACTCTTAATAGTGAGAAACAAAATCTTGGAGTAGGGAAGAAAGATGACCAATCTCCAAACAAAGCAAACCCGTGTTCAGACTAGAAGGATTCTCTCATGTTCATTATACATTTTGTTGGTTCTCCATCAGCAGCTCTTTCTTGCTAAAAGTACTCTGTAAAATGTGTTTTACTATAGGTAATCATCATCTATAATTTTTGGTCTCTCTCCTTAATTAATAAAGTTCTGGAACATTGGAAGACAACTCAGGGTCAGTAGAGTATAGTGAAGAGGGTTTTGAGTCAGCAGACCTAACATCCAGGGGTCCATTGGAAGACCCTGAAGTTCTCCTAGTCCGTCTCCTCATCTGTACAGTGGAAATAATCGTATCTACCTCACAGAGGTAATATGTGTAAAATAACTCGGTAAACTGTAAAAACCTATTCAAATGAAATAAGCTACTATGCTTTTAAGAGCCAGAAGAGTTTGCTGTGATCATTTGAGAAAAGGTCAGAGTATGGAACCTTTTGGAAATTGCAGCATAATGTTTGAGAAAGTGATTTGATAGATATTGGCTTAAACTAGTGGGATTTTCAATAGCCCAATTGCAGCATTTTTCTCATTACTTTGCCTCTGTAAGGCTATCATGCTATATTGGAAAAATCTTCTTCCCTTAACCATGAAATTAAAAAAGGAACTGGGTTTGAGTTAGCTGCTACTCTTTCAGTGACTTGTGGGTAATGTATTTTGTGTAATTGGCTCTTTCCAATTGTTTCAGCTCTGACTCCCATCCTCTTTCCTCAGTGCTCTTTTCATTGCTTGGAAAGAAACAATGGGGAATTTTCATTGACTCATCTCTGTCCAGTTTTTGATGAACATACACAATTTTTTTTAAAGAAGCAAGTGTCTAATTCAGAGAGAATTAAAATAGATTTTAAACCTAGTGGTAGATGCACCAATTAAGGAACCTATAAATAAAGTTGAACTTTGGAGCCAAATGATTGTTGGGGCTTGTCATCTTCATAATGAAAGCCTTTGCCATTATAATCTCATTTGGCAGAGATGAAGTTGTCCCCTTGGGAGATGCCTTGCCAAATCTTCATCCATAATTCTGAATTGATGCCAAGCCAGACTGTTATCTGCAAACTACTTCACATCCTTTCTTTGTGGTCTATGCTCTTAACCGCAAGGATTCGGTTTGTGAACATTGAACAGCCAGAAACTTTTCGGAGAAGAGCACCTTTTAAAAAATTACAGTCATTATGGTCTAATGCCATATGGGCTCAAAGGGTGGCAAAGATGCTGAGCAGCCTCTTGTTCATTAAGACTGAAATATTTATATGCGCAGTAATAATAAAACAGCGTATTTTAGAGTCTGTGTGCTATGCAATTGAGCACTAATGCAATTAGGTAATATTGACAACCCCTATTGTAATTATGTAAATAACACCAAGTTCAACACTCCCTTTATCTCTCACTTCCATGTGCACACAGGAGGAGAGGGCTGGAAAGTGAGTCAGTGCTGGGCTGAGTGCTTGGCTGTTTGTTTACCTGGCAGAGCTGCCTGAAGCTTCTATGACCCAGAGTTATTGTATTTTTTGTCCCATACAAATTTCAGCAAGTCCTGTGGATTGCACAGAAGTGACATACAAATATGGGTTTGTTTGGAGGAATACTTGGTGGTAAAGCATCCATATGAGAACCCTTCCAACTCAGTAGGTCCATTTTAAGTTTTTCCATTTCAGAACTGTGTTTGGATTCCATCTGACTAATGCCAATACTTGTTTTGTTTGTTACCTTTCGAAAAGATCATTTTAAATTATGCTACATTGGGATGTCTTTCTGTCTATCAATCTTTCCATCTCAATGCAGAAGTATTTGATTAGTGTATTTAAAGTAATAAAGTTGTCAACAGTAGTGTCACCTTGATTGATGCTAATTATAAGTATTTAATGGTTCCTCTGCTTTAGCCACTATCCTTGCAGATTGTAATTTTTATGGTTAAAATGGTGCCCTGCTGTCCAAAGGCTTAATCATAAATTCCGGTCTATCTTTCTTTAATGATTCTACATGCAGTGGAATCCCGGTAACATACATTATCTTCATTCCTTAAAAGCAAGCAGTGACTTTCATAGGGGTGATTAATGCATTTATAAGGAGCTTGAAAATTCTTGTTGGGATCACAGCAGAGGTTATAATGATTATGCTTGCTGGGCATTAGAATTAGCAGCAATGTTACATAAGCTGTCTGAAAATAATTGAATATTTTTATGCAGTCCCTGTTTAGTACATTAACGTTGTAAATGAGACTATAACTACAATGGTAAAAATACTTAGGCTTTGCAATCTGAAGATGCAATCAGTATGTGGTTGTCACACCAGTGAAACTAAAAGCAAGTTAAATTATCTGAAGCCTTTCCTTCTTTAGAACAAACAGTCTTGTTAAACAGATTTGAAATATCTGTTGATTAAAATGTCTTTTCCACTAGGATTTGTCAGGCTGAATTTTCACAGTGCTAATATATGTTTAGTCTTTAATTTCCTTCCTTAAGCCCAGAGATAGAATTTTAAATGAGAAAATGTGCCCAGTGATATATACACTAATGAGACTTTCAACATATAGATGATTATATAAGTATATACCTATATATGCCATACAATAATACTTTTCTGACATGATGAATCTTATTGAAGAGAGGCTCAACATAAAAGGATCTTTTACTATTTTATAAGAGCAATTTACCTTCATAGCAATTACAACACACAACTCCTTGAATACAGTAGACATTTTTAAAGTGTTTAATACTATTAAAGAAGGTACTGACACTTTTTAAAAAGGTTGTTTTTAAACTAATATTAATCCATACCTGCTTTCTCCTATGATTGAGGTGGCAATAGATTTGAGGATGATAACAAGATCTACCCAATATATTTCCTTGACTGGACATTTGAGACTATACATATGCCAAGCTGCATAGCATTAGAAGGTCCCTCAATTTGTAAGAACTGTTTGGGTGAATCTTTAACATCTACTTTGAGTTTTTATACTGATGACTTGCTGCAAAGTCTTTTTCTCTTGGCCTCATTTAAGGTGGATGAAATGTTAAATTTTATATATCCTGGTGTGCTCTGGTAGACAACGATTATCATCAGTGAACCAGTATACGTCTCTTGAGCAGAGTGGCAATATGGCAAATATACACATAGAGAGTATAGCCTCTCCCACAGGGAATCTTTTTCTTTGCGAGTTTCACTGAGACATTGCAAATGTGGGTGAGCGAGACAGGGCTGTTAGAAAGCTTGGAGTGGATGAGAAAAGCCAGAGTTAATTGAACTAGGATTGATTGGGGGAGAGGTCTGGTGTGGAACCTAAGGGAGGACTGGAGGTGTTCTTTATGGTGATTAATTCCCTCTGTCTACTCATTTTCACAATGCCAGTGCTCCACTTATTAAGGAGGCGAGTCTCATTAGAATAACCAGAGAGAGAGACTCTTCTATGGGCACCAAGGATCAATGGGCGCCCTGGAAATGTAGACCTTACAATTACATTACGTGTGATTCTGCAAAGAGAAATGCAAACTGCTTGATCGGAGGAGGTGTTAGCTGCATTGCTTAGTCTCTCACTATGTGATTATTTCCTTTTGTAGTTTTGATAAATGAACATTAGCTCACGTATTCAACAGGAATATTTTTAAGTTGTTTTTTTAAGCCCCAGGGCTTCTGTTTAAAAAATGCAGGTTAATTCTCAGAGGCTTTCAAAAGCATTTCTGCATCATGCTACTAATTAAGATAAGGTTATCATTTTAAGTTACACCAGGAATGCAATTAGAGCTTCTAGTGAGAACTGTAGCAATCAATTTTATACAAATTATTCAGACCTGGTAAGGTAGAATACAGTTTTAATAGGACAAGTGAACATACTGTGATTTATTAGATATAATGTGAATTCAAATGACACCTGAACACAGCATGTGAAACCCATCATGCGCCCAAGTCATCGGGAATCCAGTCAACTGCCTTTCATCAAAGAGATCTAATAATATGCCTCTATTCCACAGTGTTCAGTGGCCTTTAGTTGGGATTTGAGAGGGATTTTTGTTTTGGGATTTGAATGGTTTTACCCAGGGGAAAGTCATCTGTAGGCTTCCAAGCACAGATGACCGGGCCCTCTCATTTATCTAACTGGACGCGTGCTGCAGAGAACTCTGCTGGTCCTGCTTTTTTCTTTTGTGTGGTCTGCAGAGCCAGGTGACTACCTGACAGCGTAATTAACTAATTTTTCTGTGTTGTCCATCTCTTCTGAAGAGTATTGGATGTTGGGTAAAAAGTTGCTGTTGTTATCTGCCAACTGTCGGTAATTACTTATTCATTCAATGGAGACCTGTTTTCTAAGGATGTATGAGATCGGCAGAGTTGAATAGCTCCTGAGAAGGTTGTATATCTTTTTCTCTGAAGATTGCTGCAAGTCATCCCATGCTCTGCATTAAGGCATATAAATAAATTATAGCACTTCTTGGCTTTTTTTTCCCTTGGACACCTTAAAAATATTTGGAATACCTTTTACTTTCCCCCGGTTAGCTTTTCTTCTCATTTTGACATGTCAGCTGGCCCACACTTTGCTATGTGCTTAAATTCCTCAAATTGCAGTCAATGTGTACTTATTGAGCTTCTCTGTGTGCCATGCATTGTGCTAGGTATTTGATATAGGATGGTGGAAAAAAGAAAGTGTGCTATTATCTATAATGTGAGCCTGCTTTCCCCACTTCTACCATTAATCACCCTTTTAACACACACAAACTTTCCCTATAATATATGATAAATATGATTTAGCACAGTCTCCTCCATTTCTCTCTCCACCATATGTACTATTATCTACAGCTGAAATGTTTTTTCTTTCTGTTCCACCTCATGAAAAATGTCACCTTCTTGCATGAAATTAACCTGAATAATTTTAAGAAGTTACTGGATTAATTTTCCTCCTCTCTTCTTTATCTCAATCTTTCCCTTCCTCTGTTTCTTCCCTTCACCCAAAGAGCATGCTCAAGTTTTGCATAAGCATTAAATAAAATATCTGTTGTCTTACTTCCATTACTCAAACTTCCTAGTTGTCAGTTTTCTTGAAAGTATTTCTAAATAGACCCTGATTCTTCTTTCTCATTTCCTCATCTCATTACCAAAGTCTGGCTCTGGACCAACAAATGTACTGACCAACGAAACACCCATGGCTTATGTTTAATTCTCATTCAACGTAACCTCTTAATAACATTTGGTATTGCTGCCGATTTCCTACTTCTGGAAATCTGCAATCTTCATGAATCCGTGGTCTCACTCTCTCCCAGTTTCCCGTCTACTGTCTGATGGTTCATCCTTAACTTCCTTTGCCTAACTGTCCTTTGCCAATCTTTGTAGTGACAGTGTCCCTCAGGGTTTCCACTTCAGTTTGTTTCTTTACTTACTCTGTTTTAGGAGATTCTTAAGAGAAGTCATCAAATGTGAGTTGTCAGTGCCGTAAAATCATACCCCAGGTATATGGTATAGATCTGGGTTTGTGCATCTTTCTGAGAAAAGGATTCATACCATTTATGCAATTCTCAAAGGTGCCAAAGACTAAAATATGGTGAAAATCTCACTCCTTGAATGAGAGCGTCATCTTCTGTGGCATCCCACCTCAAGGCACTCCTGCTTCTATGCTGTATTTTCTCTCAGGCAGCAGCACCACTCTACACATGTTATTTTTTCAAATGTTTAATTTATTAGGGTAGCATTGGTTAATTACATTACATAAATTTTAGGTGTACAAGTTTGTAGTACATCTGTGTACTCTATTGTATGCTCGCCACCCAAAGTCTGGTCTTCTTCTGTCACTATATATTTGACCCCTTTACCCTCTTTGTCTTCTAGCTCACCCCATACCCTTCCGGTAACCACTATTCTGTTGTCTATATCTATAAGGTTTTTGTTTATTTCTTTTGTTTATTCATTTGTTGCTTTTTTTATTTGTATCCCATGTTTGAGTGAAATTATACAGTTCTTGTCCTTTTCTGCCTGACCACTTTCACTCTAAGATCCACACATGTTGTCGCAAATGGAAATATTTCATCTTTTTTAATATATATATATATATATATATATACCCCCCCTCATCCATCAAAGGACCACTTATGTTGTTTACATGTCTA